>NC_140960.1:11978693-12491193 GCF_014529385.1 Adiantum capillus-veneris | reverse complement strand
AAGTGCTCTCAAGTGTTTTCTATTGGAATACCCAATCGATCATCTTGGACAGGTATTCGTCATCTATGGTTCCTTATTCTTTTACTTTATGTACAATGGCTGATAAGTGAAATGACAAGAATATGGATGTGGTATATAGGTAAATTGAATGAGATATCGATGCCAAATGATGACTTGATAAATTATGGAACCTTGAAGTGCTTCTATTGTCAACACATGCCCGTTATTCAAAAAACTTATGACTATTAGGTATTCTACATTATTCCAATTGATAGACGCTATACTCAGGCCTTGGTGCACCAAGGGTTCCATGACCATGAAGTCAAAGTAGGGTCATCCAAAAGCACCATTGAAAAGGTGAAGACATTAGTGAGTGAGGCCGTGGATATGCTTGGCATCCAAGCCACTCCAAGAAAAATCCAAATGGAGGTCGTAAAGGTAATCCCAATCCGTGCTTCAACCTTCTTTAGATCAATGCACTTCACTTGGACAAGTTGAGTTGTTGGTTCTACTGCAAGAAATATTTCCTCTCGTTAAAAAAAGGTATGGGAATTGCATTTTTTCCAACTAGTCGTGTTTTACGTTTCTCATCTTCCATCATGAAATCTGTAGGCTAAAGAATTGGGTGCATAAATTCCATGGGGAATCGTGTTCGCAAGGGGAAGAGTCACATGTAATAGACTTAAAGAGGCTCTTGGCATTTCCATTTATCCATGAAATGCTTTTTCCAGGTCAATCACATAGAGAGGAGGACACATGTCAACAACAGGGCCTGGCTCAGGCATTGATCTTGTCAATAGAATGCAAAGAGCTGGAAATGGAGATTTGAAAAAAGTGTGGGTGTGCTTTGATCACATACAACAAATAAAAGGATGGACAACTATGGTAGCACATGTTTATGACTCGAGGCGAGTAGTCTTTCACTTGAAGATTGGATAGCACAATTCTCCTTCGTACATATTGATAAGCGGTGAATCTTAATGTGGGTTTCTATTGGAAGAAACTACCACTCAGATGATATTCTGGCAACAAATGATCATGGTAAAGCACAATGGGGTGCCTCCATCGGACTTCATTGGGTGTATGGTAGATGAAGCCCAAGCAAATTGGAATGTGGTACATATGATTTTCAACGGACAAGGTGATGGAAGGGAGGGAGTGATCTTTCCTTTTCCATTGGTAACAAAGTCTAGGGATCCACACCACAAGATGAGCACAAGGCGGCTGTGTCAAATGTGGCACTGTGCGCAAAGCACTGAAGATGCAGAGGCCCAATATCGATTCATTCAAGCTTGGTGGGAAATAAGAAAGGTGGAAGATGGGAATCTAGGCCCAATGGTGTGTTGGTTAAGTTGGTGGCATGTGAGGTACCCTCATTGGAGGAAGGAAATCATTGGGATAAGTAATTATCAATATTTTGGTAGGTTTTAAGATTTCCATGTAATCAAGCCTTGTATGATGTCAATGGGACTATTCAATCGTTTAGAAATCTCTAGATAACCATTGCATTTAAGTTATACCTTGAAAAAATCTCTCAGAGTCACATGTCATGGCTAGTAGGTGAAGGTAACAAGTAAAAAATTATTTGTACGATGCAATAGTTTTGGACATTGGCAACACACTCCTTCAACAATCCAAACAAATAGTCTCTCAAAGTCACGTCACACGTCATGGCTAGTAGGTGTCACAAGCAAAAAAAGTATTTGTACGATGCAATAGTTTTGGACATTGGCAACACACTCCTTCAACAATCCAAACAAACGGCGTATACAAGGGGTATGTATATTGGAAGTAGACCAAGCATAAGCAAGATGAGAGACAAAGCAACTTCACAACAATTCCACATACCTAGTCCATCACAGACTAGCCGTGTTGTGAATGATGCAATAGAAGACACTAGTCTTCCAAGGATGCCTGGGCTTTTTGGAGATAGAGTTACACTGACAAAGTAGTGCAAAACATTCACCCATATTAAAGGCGTGGAGGTGAATAGTTCAGACATGCCAGAGCATGTCACTAAGAACATCACCCTTCAAAGAAAGGCCAGGAAATTGTCAATTGGTGGAGTAGCACAGACGACCAAAGTACCCCCTGTGGAAGAAGAGAATGTCGGGGTGATGATTCGGGCCATGGAGGTCGACATAAATGACACCATGTGGGCCATCCAAAGGTGCAAACTTGGGAGTAGGTTCACCTACCAAGGAATCATCAAAGGAGGAAAGTGCAAGATGAAGGTGAGCGTATGTAGTGAGGGAATAGTTGGCCCAAGTTTTTGGGGAAAACGCAATGGGGAGGGACACAACACTGACACATGGGTATGGTTTTGTAGCAATGATGTGAAGCATGTCTTGAATGTATGTCCAGACATTGTGATGTGACCTCCAAGGCCTCTACTTGAGTGGCCAATGGTATGGAGTACATCCTTAAGAGAGTAAAAAATAAAGGCATTGCACCTTTCAAGGTTTCATATTGCAAGAGAAACTGTGGAAGTGCAAGGGCAAAGACGTGCGTGTAGGTATAGAACATGTGTTTTTGAAGAGGCATCCAAAAGGATAGACAATGCACTAGAGCTAGAGATGGAGATAGCACAATTCAAAGTGATAAAGATAGGAAAACACAAAGTTCTCATTGTGGAAACTCAAAATTCAAAGTTGCATGGTTAAAAATATAGATTCACAATAGCTAAGAATCCCAGTTGTACTTGTAGAGACTTCCAAAGAAGGGTAGGAGAGGGAATGACCTACGTCGCTTGCATACACTTGCATTACATCTACTTGAGAGTGTTTGGAATGGACATAAACCACAACATGCTCATTCATCAATTTACTTTGGTCTATTGGAGGCCAAAAGGCTATTGTAAGAATTTTACATTTTTGGGTTGCCATATTCTATTTAAGATGTGCAAATGACGATAATGTCTTGAGTTGACCACAAATTAACTTCTTGTACTATTGCCTTGTGATCTATAATTCACTTTTAAGTTGGCTATATATATATATTATATATATATATATATAGAGAGAGAGAGAGAGAGAGAGAGAGAGAGAGAGAGTTGACCACAAATAAACTTCTTGTATTATTCTCTTTTGATTTATAATTCAACTTTAAGTCAGCAAGATAGATAGAGAGAGAGAGGGAGGGAGAGAGAGCCAGAGAGACAAGGAGAGAGAAGGAGGGAAGAGACACAAGGAGAGAGGGAGAGAGAGAGTCTTGTGATTTGTAGTTCAAGTTTCTCTTAGCAAAATGGAGAGAGAGAGAGAGAGAGAGAGAGAGAGAGAGAGAGAGAGTCTGGGGGGAAAGAGAGAGGGATAGATAGTGTGTGTGTGTGTGTGTGTGTGTGTGTGTGTGTGAGAGAGAGAGAGAGAGAGAGAGAGAGAGAGAGAGAGAGAGATAGATTTTATTATCTTCCTCGGAGGTCAAATACGACCTATGGGTCCAAAGTTACATGTGATGTAGTATGTGTATGGCTGATGAGTGACTCTCGATGCTCCAAAATTGTGGTGATGAGAGTCGCAATGGAGAGCCCACACTTTGGCTGGGAGAGAAAAGTGTGTAGGTCTACATCATGGCTGAAAATGTGGGAGAAGCAAGTTCGGATGTGACCAAAAGCTGAGCACTCTAGTAGTGTGTGGTACTCAGACTCTTGAACTTGCAGTGAGCATAATGTGCACATTCGATTTGACTCTTCTCCATTGCCCCAATGCCCTGTCTCTCATCGAAGGAAATGGGAGCTAAGACGAATGGCTGCGATAGTGCGTATCGCCGACAAGGGGATAGGCTCAAGCATGTACGTGTGAGTACAGTTTCCTCTTTCAGCGAAGAACATGGTTTTGTAGTTGGGGGCAACATGGGTGGTGTAATGTATGAAGCGTGACCCACGGGATTTCTCCCAAGCGGTAATACATTGGCGTTGTAGAAAAGCTTTATTCACTTGGGAGTCAATTGAAGCATCATGTAGAAAGTGTAATGTATCCCATCTCCAAAACCACTTCTTTATGTCTTGCATCCATCCCGTGCTCAAGATCTTGCTTTTATGCGTCTTTTGAACTTTTTTGCTTGCTTCCCATGCAATTGTAGGAAGTCGATGTGAGGGGTTTTGACACATCTTTATCATGTACTCCACAACTCTTTCCATGCCCATAACCTCAATTGGAAGACATCCCAACTCAAGGAGTAGGAGCATATATGGTGTTTGTATCTTCACTTGGAGAAAGTTTGTAAGAAAACTCTTTTGGACATTCTCAAACTCTTTCCAAGTAGACTTTGAGATGTTCTCGCCCCACACTTCAACTCCATAAAGAAGAACCGGTGTCACCAATGCATCAAAAAGATACTTATTGAAAACCCAACACTTATGTTTCCCGCATTATACATGTTCTCAAATGCATAATATTCTCCCTTTCCCGCTTCCAAACGACGCATAGCACATTCATGCCACTTGTGATTGGACGGAACCTCAAGGCCAAGGTACTTAAAGCTCTCAAAAACTTCAAGTGTCTCATTGTTGTACACAATGCATGGCTTCTCCTTATGGTTGGTTTTCACAAGCATAACCTTTGTTTTGGATTCATTCACAATCAGCCCACTATGCAAGCAAAAGTTCTCAAGGACAACCATAAGCTTTTGTGCATCTTCTAAAGTGTGTGCTAGAAGCACTACATCATCCGCATACAACAAAAGCATGATTACCGCATTGCAAATAGTGACCTCTTCAATGCCTTCTTCTTGCATAAAGTCAAGTACCATTTGTTACAATTCATCAATGCATAGACCAAAGAGAGTTGGTGACAACGGAAATCCTTGTTTAACCCCAATAGTGCTTACAAAAATTTTTGAAATTTCTCTTCCCATGCGCGATTGACAAATCACCTTCCCATAGATTCGAGAAACCGCAAGTATAAACTCACTTGGCACTTGGAGTTCTTCCATCCTTCTCCACAAATTGTTACGTGGAATCATATCAAAGGCTTTGGAGTGAGCTTTTTCTTTTCATCCCACCACCACTACCCATTGCCTCCCCTTAGCACCCATCACCACCACCACGCTAGCCAACCATTGGTTTGTTGGTGGTGCTAGCTTGCTGCCACCATGTACACCCCCTACTCTACCACCATTGTCCATTGTCACCTCTCCCTAAGTAGAGTAGCCAAGGATCTCCTCTCACTATCTCACTATCTCTAACTTGTTGACTCTCTCCATCTCTCTCTCTCTCTCTCTCTCTCTCTCTCTCTCTATGTCTTGTGTATGTTTTATCTCTCTCTATTAAGTACACCACTCACTACTTGATAACTCATTATTCCTAACAAATTTCTACTCCTCACTTCGTGGAAAAAGGCACTTAACCGTAGGGCTTAGTGGCAAAGGCCATTCAGGGCTGCTACTCGAAAGTGGGATAAGCCTCTAAGTCGAAAGAGGGTTTGAGGGATTTGTCCCTTGGTGGCCAAGATTTATGGGAAGCAACCTCTATGCTTTGAAAGCCTGGGCCCTTGGGGTAGCAAGGCCATGAGAAGGGGGCCCCATTGGGGTGATCATTGGGCATAAAGTTGCCCAAACAAGGGTTCACAAAGAGAATTATTTGTATTCTATGATCATTGAAGATGTATCTCCAAGTGGAGCAGTCAAGTTTTCCACCCTAGATGGTGAACCAATGGCTAACCAATTGACCACTTGGTTGATGTCTGCCGGTTGGACAAAGCAGAAAAAGAGGGTGAGGGTCGCAGGTGGCACATAGAGGACCCATCGGACGGGTCAGTGGCTAGGTGGTAGTTGATTGGGGAAAGCATAGAATAGTAATGGAGATGAAGAAGATGGTAAGAATTTCTTTGAAGCATGGCTCTTCGTTGGAGTTGCATTCCATAGCCAAGAGGAGTTGGTGTAGGCTCTCTGCGTCTCAAGCTTGGAGAAGGAGGTGAATTTATTGCTCAACACATGAGAGAGTGTATGAGTGTGTGTGAGAATGTGCAAAAAGGAGGGCTCCCCCTTGCCTTGGTCGACCCCTTTTTCCCTTTACTCTAGCTTGCACCCTATTGGTCCATGCCAGACTTGACCAATCACAAGCTATGGTCATATCAAGCAATATGGGTAGCATTTGGACAAATGTCCTTCTTCCCCTCTTAGAGAGAGAGAGAGAGAGAGAGAGAGAGAGAGAGAGAGAGAGTTTAATTAATTAATTAAATGCATCTAAAATCTCATTGGACCTCCCTAAAGGCCATCCAATAGGATTCATGCACACGATGAGGGCAACAAGGCTAGGGGCTTGACATGTGTCCTTTATGCCTCTTGAGTTTTGGGCTTGCCTTGAGTGTGTGTGTGTATGTGTGTGTGTGTGTTCTCTCTCATCCCCTACTCTTAGGGCTCGCCCCCTTCTATGTAGGAGTCATTTTTTACTTGAACACCACAAGAACCTTGGTCATCAAGCACCTCAAGCACCTTAGTCATGAAGCACCTCAAGCACCTTAGTCATTAAGCACGACAAGCACCTCAAGCACATGCCTAGCTTACCTAAGGTCTAAAGTTCATAAAGGTCCTAGGTCTAAGGAATTTTAACACTAACCTTTGGAGGTCTTTAATGAAGCTAACCCTTTGGTCTTTTAAGCTCCATTATGTGCTCATTGCTCTTTAGTAGACCATCTCCTTTTTGGACCCTTAATGAGGTGTAACTTTCTCTCTCTTTGGTCCCATGTTGAGATAGATCTAAAAACACATATCTATATATTCTAACTCTTGTTCTCATTCATTTTTCCACATTAAATGATCAGTTCAATATGAAAAAATGATTTGGGATAGGTAGATATTAGATTTTATGACATATCATGCCATGGATCATATGGGTGGAGAAGATGTGCCCATGATGGGTTACCCAAACAAACTCCCCCTTGACATAGTCTTGGGTACTCTCTAGTATCCATGTAGGCTTCTATGGTCTGCTGATACATAATAGGTGGTTCAATTTGATTCATCACTCTATAGTCCGCAAAGGTGGCCATTTAATCATGCCTAGGTTCTATTTTAGAGTAGTATATCATAATCATAAATGTAGATCATGGATGTCTCCTTCATGGTTCATTGTTGAATCTTCATTCATGTCTTCATTGGTTCATTTTCATGAGCTTCATATCCTTCATCTTCACGTCCTTCTTCTTTTTCTTCATGTCCTCATTCCTCTTCATCTTCATGGTCCTCATCATGTCCTTCCTTAATGTCTTCATGTAGATCATGGTTCATACATATAATTATCATGTCATCTCCATAAAATAGAGTAATTCTCATCTTTATTATGCAAAAGATGCAAATCTTGAAGTGAACTTAAGAACAATGCAATTGGGGGTCTTACCAAAGAAATGGTAGTGTTTAATTTACAAGGATACAACTGAGATTGGATGCAAATGCAAATGCTAATGATTTCTTGCGGTGATAGGCTCCCCCTTAAACCAAGCTATGAGAAATATTTTAAACAAAATGAAAGTGGATTAAGGTTCATTGGAATCCTAATGACATACACATCCAATGTCTACAAAAACTAGCAAGCGATGTTGAGCAATGTCTGGATAAAATGGGCTAATATTTTGTGTGCTCAATGCCCTCGATATGGTGCTCCTCTGACCAGGAGAGATTGCACTAATTCCCACTTCATCCCTCGATTTCGATCACCAAGTGCTCGCAGGTGGGTTTGTTGGAAAATCAATTTAAATTGAGCCTTGAGAGCAGCAATCGGTGAAATTGAATAACTGGGGGGCTTTGCCCTGAGCTGAGTGGCAAGTGTTGTGTTGGGAGAAAAGACTGATTTGGCTTGTAGCGCACGCAGTAGAAGCTACAACAAGCAGCGGTTATGGCGGGCTACACATAGAGTGGATAGTTGAGGTAATGCGGAATGTTGGTGAGGCTAATTGTGCCAATTCCCAATATGGATGGGTGCTCCTTGAGGTGAGGAACAAAACCTTAGTTGGTGCTTCAAGCTACGGAGGAGTGTGGCATGAGGTGTAAGCAAGCCGATGACTGGAGTTCAATCTTCACACAATGCTATTTACGCTGAAAAGTGGGCGATAGTGAGGGATTTCGGGGGGGAAGGGGGTGTGGCTACTTTTGCTGTGGGTCCAAAAATGAGCGACAACATTTTGGTCCAATGGGATTTCTCCACGGAAGACTCACGCTCCTTTCGTTTCTCCTACCGTTGCCTCGTCTCAACCCAAAATTAGGGTGTTTACACATAGCCTAATTGCAAACCACATACTGGCACAACTAATTAAAAAACCCATTTTAGAGAGATTACCCTGTAAATATTCTAACCCCCCCCCCTTCTCTCTCTCCCCCCTCGCTCCCGTGCTCCTTTGCCATGCTTCCACGCTCGCTCGACGTGCCTCGACCCCTCTACAAGCTGCCCCTTCTCGCCCACATGCCCCCTTACTTCCTCATCCCTCAATTAAGATTGCGCGTTGAGAGCTTGTAAAGTGAGGGAGCGTCTTGCGCAGAGAGAGAGAGAGAGAGAGAGAGAGAGAGAGAGAGAGAGAGAGAGAGAGAGAGAAGAGAGAGAGAGAGAGAGAGAGAGAGAGAGGTCCCGACGAGAGCTGCCCTTGCTGCAAGCCAGCCCCCTCACCTCGCCCACGCATACACATACACACACAAAAAGAGAGGGCGAGTTGAGCTGTCTGCTCATCCGCCACACACAGGCGCAGAGAGAGAGAGAGAGAGAGAGAGAGAGAGAGAGAGAGAGAGAGAGAGAGAGAGAGAGAGAGAGAGAGAGAGAGAGAGAGTAGGGGGGAAAGAGAGAGATAGATAGTGTGTGTGTGTGTGTGTGTGTGTGTGAGAGAGAGAGAGAGAGAGAGAGAGAGAGAGAGAGAGAGAGAGAGAGAGAGAGAGAGAGAGTCATAATAATTAATATCTAATTCTCCTAAATGATTTTCTCATGTTAAACTGATCATTTAATATGGGGAAGTTCCAGGGGAGAAAAAGCTAGAATATTGGTTAAGCTGGCAGACCGGCCACAGTAGGGATCCAAAAGAGGGAAAATAGGGATCCCAAGGGGGGGCCATCTGCAAAAGAGCAATGTGCAACAATGGGCTTTAAAGACCTTGAGGTTCAGCCCATTAAGACTTCCAAAATGCTAAGGTTCCAAAATTCAAAGGTTGTGTCCAATGGTCAAGCTTAGTAAAATTGGATGCTTTGTGAGTGTGCCAAAAAAGTCTTCAAGACTCCTACATAGGAGGGGGCGAGCCTTGTAAGTAGGGGATGAGAGAGAAACACACACAGACACACACACACTCTCAAGCTCCCTTTACACAAAGGGAATAGGGGACGCATGTCAGCTCCCTAGGCCAATTGCCCACAAGGTGCACTCAAATCCTATGGATGGCCATAGAGGTGGACCAATGAGAATTAAGCTAGAGTAAATCTAGTTTAATTCATTTAAAAACACTTGATAAAAGAACCAATAAGAATTAAGCTCTCTAGAAGACTATAGGATAGTCTCCCAAGGAGTCCAATGAGCATTCAACTGCCCAATGGCTTGCCTGCTTCCCATTGGCCAGAAGACAAAGGGGTCCAATGAGAGTTTAGTTGCATTATTTAATTACCTAAAGCTCTCACAAAAGGGGAAAGGGGGACACATGTCACAAGACTACACTTATGCTTCTTAAATCCTATTGGCTAAGCTTGGAGAGGTCCAATGGGAAGCCAGCAAGAGGATTTAGCAAGAGGGGTCGACCAAGAGAGAGAGGGGGTTGATTGTTCAAAGGCATTATTCCACACACATTCACACTAGCTCAAGTGTGAAGCAAGAAGACTCTCTCTCCTTCTCATGCTTTTATGGAAAGCTCATCATCTACTCCAAGCTTGTGACAAGGGAGGCCTACACCAACAACTCTTGGCTTTGTGATGCAAACCCAACCAAGAGCCAAGCTTCAATGCATGCTCATCTCCTCTACCATGCTAATTACTAAGCCATGCTAAGCTTTTATGAGTGATTATGTGAGGAGATATACTTCTTTCTCGTAAGACTACTCCTTCTTCCTCTCAATCTACTCTCATACCCCGCTAGCTCTCACCATCTTCGAAGGTGTGTGAGGTCTTGGGTCTGAGACCGTGAGAGAATTGATGTTGTGTTTTATAAGTGTTTGCTTAGTGCTTGAAGCTTCCATCTTCATTGCACTAGCGAGTTATTGAAGGAACACAAAGAATTGTATTGTAAAATGTCTCCCTTGATGGGAGAAACCTATAATACAAAGCCTTTTGGAGGGGGGACCGGCTCCATGTAAATCCGGTCCTTAAATGTTGTCAATAGCTTAATTTCTCTCTCTTTTGAAGTATTAATAGTTCATGCCTATCTAACTAGGTGTTATGCTTTTTGTTGCTCTCTCCTCCCAAGCACTCTTGATATGCTCATTAGGAATCTATTCTAATGAAATGCTCACTATTTTTCGCTACACACAAGTTACTCGGCCATTAAATGTTAGAGAGAGAGCCTTCGACACCGCCCATTGGGGGAGAGAGAAAGAGAGGAAAGACATTTATTGGGGGGCGGTTGACCTTTTCTCGGTCTTTCTATTTTAAACAAGTGAAAGAGTCACGGAGGCTTTCTAAAACAATTAGAAAGTGCTAAAATCATTAGGCTGGGTTTAAGTAGAATCAATGTTTGAGAAAGTATTGCCTCAACTTATCCTTGAGCCATTTGAAAATCGAGACTAGCTGGTTGCAAACCATGGTAACGGGAAGAAAAACTGGTGAAATATTGAGAAAATAGTTCAAAAATCCTGCGACTTTTAAATTTATGCTAGTATTTTTGGTTTGCTTCTTTGTGGAGAGGAAACTCAGCCGACGACCGTTTAATAAAAGAGACTTTCCTGAATATTGATTAGAATTAAGTTATAGAATGCAAAAAAAATCAAGCCATGTGAGCTGTGAAATGAAATGTAAATTAAAAAGAACTCATTAATATATATATGTGTGTGTATAAATATACATATAAAAAAAATTTAAAAATATATATATATATATATGTGTGCGTGTGTGTGTATCCATAGAATTTACTATAATTATGTAATGTGAAATTTCAATTTAATATTCTAAAACAATAGAATGCAAAAAAGGTCAAGACATGTCAAATGTGAAATGAAACTGAAATAAAAAGATCCATTTACTATTTTAAAATTGAAATTGAAATAACATTTAAGGTAAGTTTCAATCGTCACTGAAAACATTGAAAGTATGCCTTACCCAACTCTACTCTAAAGCTTCTTTTAGAAATCCAAAAATAAAAATGGTGAAAAAAAAAGAAAGTCCTCTCCCACTCCAATTCTACAAATTGAAGGAACCTCTCAAAGGCTACGCACATGAGATTTACAAAACAGAGACAATGGTTCAGCCAAGAATTCAGGAGGCTGCCGCAGAAGCCCCTTCACGCACATGATGTACGTCGACTCCATGGAAATCGCTCTCTCCTTATGTTGCTTAGCGACTAAATTTCCCAGGCCGCAACGGCTAACTGTGTAGCAAGCCCTACTTAAACGCATTTGACGCAGCGGTGTTAAGATTCCTGCCACGTCATTGTTTTTAGCCGCAGCGGTGGACTTTGAGGCTCATGTGCGCACCCTTTCAGCTCGGCATTGTCCAAGATTATAGCTACACACACATCTCCATGATGCCTTGGCGTTAAGCCATAGACAGTAAGCCATAGACAGCGGAAATGCAATTTAGGCCTGGAGTTACGAGAGGGTATTCTGCACAATTCTGAGCGGCCGGAGCTGATTGGCTGCAGCTTCTTTCGCCATATTTGGGCAGCCTCGGGGACCAGTCGGGGTGGCGCCCAAAACGCTCACGGCTCTGGGCATGCGCTGGCTTCCATTTAGGATATGGGCGATGGCTGTTCAGTGTTGTTATTACTAGTATGTTATTTTCTTCGGTCAGGAAAAAGGTCTTTTGGCAAGCGTGGACATCGTCATTTTTCCGGATACGTCAATTCTTTGGTCCTTTTCTCCGTCCTGTTGCGGCCCTCCCACGCAGAAGTTGGAATGCTCTACTACTTTACCTTGGGCCTGTGTCTCTGTCTCCCTTGTTGCGCTTGTGATCCAGCGCCAGCCTAACTCTTCAGTAGAACCAATTTCCGTTTCAGGAAACTCTTGCGTTTCTACTCCAATTTGCTCACTGTTTTCTAGCTAATTCTTGAGGGACCCCAGAGGTTTCTCTGAGTTGTCGACATTTCTCTGTTTCAAGCAAATAGCAGCCCTTTTTTCTCTCTTTAGATTAGATGGCCGGTTTGGACATGGAGGCTCTGGTAAATAAGGCAACAAAGGATATTGATTTGAGCGGATTGCCAAAGACCAAGATTGTTTGTACTCTAGGCCCCAAATCCAGGGATGTTCCTATCATAGAGAACTTGCTAAGGGCAGGTATGAGTGTGGCAAGGTTCAATTTCTCGCATGGATCGCATGAGTACCACCAAGAGACTCTTGACAACCTCAGAATTGCACAACAGAACACGCAAATAATGTGTGCTGTAATGCTTGATACAAAGGTAAGCCTTCATTTTCCACAATCAAGCATAGATCTATTGATTCTAAACAATCTGCTATAGTGCTATGTTTTGGACTTGAAAAGATACTGAGTAAAAGAACCTCTGCAAAGTTGGTTGGTTTGGATGCTAGCATCCTCACTTCTGTATATAGTTTTGCTTAGGTCTGTCCTACCTTGCATGCGGATCTGAAGTTACCTGCGAGGCCTTCCTTGGCTTGCAATATAATTGTGCTTTTTGAAGGTGAAGGGGGGAGGGGAGGTGGGCCCATGCATGCAGGGGTGGAAGTAAAATCCCTAAGCGTATTTAATTTGTCTCTTGATACACACACGTGTTAGGCACTCTGACACACATCAAACGTGAAAAGAAGTCTCATGAAAGGAATCTGGGTATCATAAGCCAGTTGCAAGGGTACATGGAGCTATGATCTGAGAAGGTATTTTAGAAATGAGAAGTGACAGGGTGAAGTGGCCATTGGATAGGAGGTTAGAACCAGTCTTTAACTCGTGGGAGCATGTGACATAGAATATACACGTAGACGATGAACAATAGGAGTCAAGGGCTAGTTTTTGGATTCTCGACATCTTCAAGGTTGTCTCTACCGCTTAAGAAATACACACAGAACTGGTGTAAAACGAACTCTGGTGTAAAGAAGAGCTCTGATCTGCTTATGGAGAAAAGCCATTACTTTACCATGGTCAGTTCTTATTTACTATTGTTACAGTGCATAGAGACAACACAGTTTACTTCCTAGAAGGCTTTGTCTGTCTCCAACAAAGAAAGAGCAGTCAAGATTTAGGAAGACTATAACAGCACTGAAACAAGTGTTTTGAGAACATGAAAGTTAAGCATCTTGATGGTAGGATTTATGAATGTAGTTAAGCTGAAGGCAATGTAGCTCCACTTTTACTTTGTCGATTTCATAAATAAAGAATAGGTAAGGTTCCTTTTACTTCATGAGATAGAGGTGCAATAGACTAGAGAGAGAAGAGAGAATGATACTGTGGGTGAAGGCTTTGGGAAAAGAGAAAGAAAGGAGACTAACTCTAGATGGGGTTGCAAGCCCCCCTCCAAGGATTAGATTGCGCAAATGCTAATACAATGGTCCTAGATATTGAGATGCTGATGGGATCCTACTGTAGGTGATTGGATCTGCAAGGCTAAGGGCTGAAAATGTAAAATTCTAGGGATGCTGAATGGCATTTGCAAGCTCGACGAGGCTATGGGCTGATTTGCTATGGATGACGCCAAGGATGGGCTGAAAACTGAAAAACGCTGGCTTATCTGCTGTCTTGGGCTGAAAACTGAAAACGATGGTGCTGATGGGGTGTTGTAGGCTGATCTGGTGCAAAAACATCAGAGTTGCTGAGGTTTTGTGGGTACTTGGTGCTTGCACTGAGGGTATTGACTTATGCTTGAGAAGTGATCCCTAGGGTCACTTATATATGGAATTAAAGCTGGGATGGAAATCTTATAAAAATCCCACTATTTTGTAATTGCTAATAAGAGGTGCTTCATATGCTGTTATTAATGGTGTTGTATGGGAACACTCCCCAATGCCTACACCTAGCAGACATTGGTTGTGCTCATGTGCAATCAGAGGGTATGCAGCTACTCTAAAGTGCGTGGACATGCACGTCCTACGTATGTTGTACAGGTTCACAAGGGTGCTAGGGCCCAGAACACTTCCTAGGCTGTCCTAAACCCTAGAATAAGGAGTTACAGCTTGTCCACATGCACAAAGGGTTAGATGTGCACTTGACACTTGAAGTAAAGCTCATGGGACTTAATGCAAGACATTGTGGTTTGGTGGGTGGAAACTTAATATTGTGAGTGAAGGTCAAGGTCTTACGGAGTGAAGGTGATTGTATGTTTCCATGTTCTTGAAGCCAGGCTTGGTAATAGCGTTACCACCAACAATGATATTTTGGCTTGGTAATACTGTTACTTCCAACGATGATATTTTATTGGGATGCCCGTGCTTGTTTTCTCTCACACAGATTTTAGTTGTTTTCATTCATCTTCTTTGAATGAGTCAAGAGATATAGGCCTAACATTCTTCTTTTCTTGCCAACTTGTTAGAATCTTATTGTCAAGTCTTCAAGATAGTTGTTCTGAATATGAATGGGATGATGACTAGTCTACGAAGCTCTCTTTGCACTCTATGCTGGACATTGGATTGAGAAGCCTTGAATCTGGACATGGAAACATGGTTTTCTATACAGTGCGCAAGGAAGTTTCAACTTTGAATAGGACGGATGCCCCTGTTGCTTAGAAGCCCAGTTTCTGTTTTGACATCGGGCATTCACCTCTTTGTTTTAAGGCGGTTTTGTTTGTATATCATAGGTGATTTCATGGACAACTCAGCAATATCTGATGGTGTTTGGTTGGACAAAATGTTTCTGTACTACATTTACTAGGGATATTGATAATGTATGACCGGCATGTTTAATTTTTTCAGGGCCCTGAAATTCGAACTGGATTTCTTGAAGATGGTAAGCCTGTCCAACTGGTGGAAGGTCAAGAGTTAACGATTTCCACCGATTACAGTCTGAAAGGCAACTCCAAAATAATAGCTATGAGCTACAAGAAGCTGGCTCATGATTTAGCCCCAGGAAGCATAATACTATGTTCAGATGGTACAATTACCCTATCTGTTTTAGCATGTGATACAGAGGCCGGAACAGTCACAGTCAGGTGTGAAAACACGGCCGTTTTGGGTGAGCGGAAGAATGTGAATCTACCAGGTGTGGTGGTTGATTTACCCACGTTAACTGAGAAAGATGTGGATGACATCATGAACTGGGGTGTGCCAAACAGAATAGATATCATCGCTCTTTCTTTTGTTCGAAAAGGTTCAGACCTTGTCAACGTTCGGAACCTATTGGGAAAGAATTCAAAGAACGTTTATCTCATGTCAAAGGTATGTTACCATGCAATCCGAGTAAGCTGTATTTATTTTTAGTTTCCTGGGAGTCTTTCGTGGGCGCCTTGAGTGCATGCAGCCCTTTTGAGCTGATGTTTGAACCACATGAGGCAGGATAACCTTGTTGACTCTGGAGAAATGTATATTTTAGCTAGTGGTTCTGTTTCCTAATATGCATAGCATATGGTCATCACTGAACTTGTTATTAGGTTCGTGTTTGATAACACTTTAAAACATGTAGCTTATGTCTGGTAGGAGCTTCAGGAAGACATTTGATTTGTTGTCTTAAGAGTAGAAGGGTTGCATAATAAACTGAAAATGCACTCTTTTATATGCAATCAAAACAGAGAAAAGAGCTCATACCTTTTTTTTTTTTTAATGTTTCTAAAATGCAGATTGAAAATCAGGAGGGTCTTGTCAACTTTGATGATATTTTAAGGGAGTCAAATGCAATTATGGTTGCTCGTGGCGATTTGGGCATGGAGATACCTGTGGAGAAGATTTTTTTGGCCCAAAAGATGATGATCTACAAGTGTAATGCTGTAGGCAAACCTGTAGTTACAGCCACCCAAATGCTTGAGTCGATGATCAAATCACCACGGCCGACGCGTGCAGAAGCAACTGATGTAGCTAATGCTGTTCTTGATGGAACAGATGCAGTGATGCTCAGTGGTGAAAGTGCAGCTGGGTCATACCCAGAGTTAGCTGTCAAGACCATGGCCCGAATATGCTTGATTGCAGAGTGGTCTCTTGACTACAATGCCATTTTCAAAGAGGTTATGAGATCAGTACCCCTCCCTATGAGCCCACTTGAAAGTCTGGCCTCTTCAGCAGTTAGGACAGCTAACAAGGTGAAAGCATCCCTCATTGTAGTGCTCACGCGAGGCGGGACAACTGCCAAGTTGGTTGCAAAGTACCGCCCATCGGTTCCAATTTTAACAGTTGCAGTACCCGTGCTAACAACAGACAACTTGTCATGGTCCTGTAGCGAGGAATCACCTGCTAGACACAGCCTTGTTTATAGAGGGATGATCCCCATTCTTGGAGAGGGTTCGGCAAGAGCTACTGACACGGAAGCTACTGATGCAATCCTTGGTGTGGCTTTGAAGACTGCAATCTCTAAGAAGCTTTGCAAAGTTGGTGATGCAGTTGTTGCTATTCATCGAATTGGCATTGCCTCCGTTATCAAGATTATGGAAGTGAAATGAGGTTTGTGATGACGATGTTTTGATGTTATCAGCCATCGTCTGGATTTTATCACCTGAATTTTCATTTTTGCAGGCCATCGGTCATTGATTAAGCACGATTATTGATTAAGCACGATTCAAGAAAATCTTGACTTCTGCACCGACATTTGAAAATTGAACGTGAATGGGTTTATAGTCAATATTTAATGGTTGGTGTATTGTTCGGGTGTTGCTCCAGGCACCTGCCCCACCCTCATTTTGCTTGTGACCAGCCAAGTTGTCATACTCAGTCTTCCATATTTAGTTAGCTTCCCATTCTCTCCAATGAGGTAATTAATGCTGGTGAAGTGGTAAAACCCTTGGCTGTTGGAGTTTAAACCCTGTCACTGTGACACGTTTTGCAGATGACCTCCGGTCCTTAAAAGTAGCCTGTGGCTTGACAAATGACTGCCCGCCACATTGGCATGGTCCCAGCTGACACCCGCCGTGCTGAGGCTAAATGTGTGTACTGAGAGAGAGAGAGAGAGAGAGAGAGAGAGAGAGAGAGAGAGAGAGAGATTTCATAGGAACGGTTTTAAGTGACCTCACAAAGAGAGAGAATGACCTCAAAGATTTAGAGAGAGAGAGAGAGAGAGAGAGAGAGAGAGAGAGGGGGAGAGATTTAGGCTGGGTTCAGACGATGCCGGTGGAAGAAAGCCAAAAGCATACAGTCTTCCAGGCGGAAGGTGAGAGAGAAGAAAGCTTCCACCGGGCAGGTGTTCACATGGCGAGGCGGAATCGCTCAAGGCTGTCAGAAGCTCTTGCGTGCGTGGATGTTGAAGATTGGGTGGGGAGTTGAGCTGGAGGGCGGAAGGAACTTCGGGCGAGGGGGGGGGGGGGGGGGGGTCGGAAGATCACATAGGGGTGGCGGAAGAAAATTCACGTTCCTTTGCCGTGACGTGGAGCAGAGTTTACAATCTCCCACCGTGCCGTCTGAACGGGAAATTCCACCTGGGGGAAATTAATTGGTTGACGCCTATTACCGCCGCGCCTTGTGAATCCAGCCTTAGTGCACATCTTTGGTACAATCCTTTGTTCATAATGTATGTATTCTAGTGCATGCAAATTCTCATGCATGGGAGTCACATTATGCCTTGTCGTCGTATGGCAGCTGTACCTAAATGGGAATGGTCATAAGTGCCAACAATGCCTCTTATTTAATTAAAGTTGGTAGCTCTGAGCTTATTGTTCGCAGTGGTAGCTTTCCATTTATCTAATGCATTGAAGGTCCAGATAAATTTATTGTTTACATACGTGTGTGAGATGTGGTCTCATGAATACTCTGGATGGCAAGTTATTATTCATGATCTTTGTTGAAGTGATGCTATTGCGTCATTGAACACTTTTTTTCCATGGGCTTAAAAAGTCCGATGTTCCTACTGGGGTACAATGTTCATGGAACCATCGTTTGTTCTTATTCAAGATTTGAGAGAAACTAAGGAACATTGTCGTAAAGGTTGTTACGAGAGATAACCAGTAGCTTGACATCAAGCTTTACTTACATACTCGTCGTATTGACGTACTGGGCCTTTAATCAATGGGGCTACTACTTCATTGAGTTTGGGAAACGGCAAGTATCGGTTCTTGATATACAAGATTCTTCAATGCTTTTTTACTTAGTGAAATTGAGATATATACTCTTATGGAGTTTGAGATAGTGGGCATTATGAAGCATTTCTTGGTAAAACAATAAAGCATTGGTTGGTCATTGCCTTCGACTTTGTGGTTGATGAGTAATATCGTGTAGTATCTACATGGTTTCTCGCTACAGTATTTGGGAATGATTTCTTTTAACTTGGTTAGCTTAGTTACCTGTAGAGAGTGTGGGGGAGATTGAAATCTATTTTTTCCCCTTACTTAGCCTTGATATGGTTTGATACAATTGAATTTACCACTGTAAGCTTTAAGAGATAATTTGGTTTATGAGGGTCTTCCATTATGGTAGCTAGCTGGTGCCCCATTGGTGTTTCTAACTTTTGCATCTATATAGTAGTTTGATGTCTCCTCACCCACGGTTGCAGATTGACTTTTGCATCTATATAGTAGTTTGATGTCTTCTCATTGTTGCATATTTGACTTTTGATCAAGGGCTTTGAAATTTTCTTTCCCTTTTCGATTATGTTTACTTGGACGGGATTGTTTTTTACCAGTTTTGCTGAAGGTTATTTCTCATTTTTTGCATGGTAATTCTCAACGTGTTTCTCTTAAGGCTTTGATGTGGTTTTTGATTTTGGACATTGTTATGATAAATCAACAATATTCTGATGCATTTGATCTTTTGACCCACAGTAAATTTTCAAAGTCCTTATCTTATTCCTTTGAGCAACACTTTTGAGCTGTATTAGTGCTTTGATGATCTTATGTTTTGAAAACATCTAGTTTTATTTGCTTATTGTGATCTCTTTTTCGACTTATAAATAATAAATCATTATGGGGTAGTAATGGTCGTGCTTTGATATGACTCCTTTTTCACTTTGATGTCTTGTTTCCTTTTTGGCAATCTACAATCCCATACAAATTATATGGTGTCTGCTAGGTAGGGAGCTTGTGACCTAGCTTGCTCCAGAAAAATACTTATTGGTTAGTCTTGAATTTTTTCCTTGACATATTCTAATCAACAATGCAAGAACTAATATTTCTTTCCTTGAGGTATTAGGATTTGTGAAAAGGTTTGATAAATACCTTGCTTTTATAGCACATACCATGCTTACAATCTCGTTAAAAGAATCAAGAACTTCGCTTGATGATTTGCTAAAGTCTGATTTAGTGTCATAATAACTAATATCTAATTCTCCTAAATGATTTTCTCATGTTAAACTGATCATTTAATATGGGGAAGTACCAGGGGAGAGAAAGCTAGATTATTAGTAAAGCTAGCAGACTGGTCACAGTAGGGGGCCCAAAGTAGGGATCCAAAGGGGTACCATCTGCACAAGAGCAATGTGCAATGTGTAATGAATGGGCTCCAAAGACTTTAGGGTTCAGCCCATTAAGACTTCCAAAAGGTTAAGTTCCAGAATTTCAAAGTGTAAAGTTCAATGGTCAATTGTAAATGGAATTGGATGCTTTGTATGTGTGCAAAAGGCCAATAAGCTATAGGACAAAAGCAAAAACGTTTTGGGAAGATGACAAAGCTTAATAAGGATTAGACACACACACACACACATACACACACACTATACACCTAAGCTTACCCTTTCCACAAAGTAAAGAGGACACATGTCAGGCATGCAAAGAAACCCACAATTCTTGCCTGAATCTTATTGGATGGGCATAGAGGTGGACCAACGAGAAGTTAGCTAGTGTAAACTAAAATTTTATTTTTATAAATGCTCAAAAAATGACCAATAAGAAATAGTCTCCCTAAAAGACTATTGGACAGTGAAAAGGTCCAATGATAATTAAGCAGTTCTTAAAATTTCTTAATTTCTATCGACCAAAGGACTAAAAGGTCCAATAGCGAAGCAGATAATTAAATTAATTATTTGGCATTTACAAAATAGAAAAAAGAATGGACACTTGTCACAAGGCTCTTGACTGGGTCTCTCAAAGGTTATTGGCCAAATTATTTATGGGCCAATAGGAAGCCAGCAAGAGTAAAACTCATACTCAAATACTATTGGCTAGGCTTTTCAAGGGCCAATAGGAATGCAGCATGAGTAATTGGCAAGGGGGGTCAACCAAGAGGAGAGAGGGGTTGTTTTGGAAGGCATATTCCACACACTCACAACTCATGTGTAGAGCAAGAAATCATCTCTTTTCTCCAAGCTTTAATGGAAAGCTCATCTTCTTCTCCAAGTTTGAGAATGGAGGCCTACACCAACAACTCTTGGATATGGAATGCAAATCCAACCAAGATCTAAGCTTCAATGCCATGCTTCTCTCCTCAATTATATAATTACTAAGCTAAGCAAAGCTACAAGAGTAATTAAGTGAGGAAATACTTCTTTCTCGTAAGAATACTACTTCTTCCTCTAGATCTGCTCTCATACCCCGCTAGCTCTCACCATTTTCGAAGGTGTGTGAGGTCTTGGGTTTGAGAGCAACGAGTAACTGATGTTATGTGTTATCACATGTAAGTTTGGTGCATGAAGCTTCCATCTTCATAGCACCGACGAGTTTTTACCAAGGAACACAAAGAATTGTATTGTACAAAGTCTCTCTTAATGGGAGAAGTTATAATACAAATGCCTAATGGAGGGGGGACTGGTCCATGTAAATCCAATCCTCAATAGTTGTCAATTGTTCTATTTCTCTCTCTCTTTCAAGTATTGTTATGCCAAACTAATTAGGTGTTATGCTAATGTTGTTATCTCCAACCAAGCACTCTTGTATGCTCATTAGGAATTTGCTCTTAATGAAATGTTCACTATGTTAAGTTATTTTTCGCTATTTATAAGCTTTATAGACCAATAATTGTTACATTGGTATCAGAGCTATCGGTTTCTCTTTTCTTGCTCAAGAAGAGAGGTCCTCAAGCTTGCTACAAACGGTTGGAATTATTAATTGCATAAGGGTAAGGAGAACAGGGATTTATTATCCTTGAGGTGCGCCTGCTTCGTGCAGTTAACGGGGTATCACCGTCGAGAGCTATGGTCTTAATAATGGAGTTCCAAGGGGCTTGCCTACGACCATTATTGAGCTATTAGAAGCTTGACAGGAACCGGTGCCGAGACTGGGCTATGATAAACCCTCTCTTCTATTCCTTGTTATTAATGATATTCCGAGCCACGGGTATAGATGTTTGAGTGCTTATCTTTGAAAGTAAAGAGGAGTAGAAACTAGGGCTTGAAGTTCCAAAGTACAAGTAAAAATGTACACCTAAAACTTAGTTATAATGGCTGACAATAGTAGAGAAAGTGAAATTAATGTTGATGGCTATGATTTTGCTAATGGTCAAGCTACTAATGATGCCCCTATGCTTGTGAACTATCTTGTTACTAAGCTTCAACAAGCCATGGGTAACCCATCCCTCCAAGGTGAAGTACAACAACAATTACGCATCCATGGGATTCTCCAATCTCCTCACCTAGAAGAGGGAGTGCCTATGAAAGCTTCTAGTGAGATTTCTAAAAGAGGGCTCTCTATGGTGAGAGAAGAGGAGGACCCATACGAAAGACCCAAAAGCGGGTCTTGCTTAAATTTCCCAAGGCTCGATTAAGGCACACGACGGGCAAGAATCCTACGGGACACCAAAAATACTATGCTAAACTAGCAAAAAGGTACTATGGCCCCTTTCAGATTCTTAAGCCAATCAATGAGACGGCTTATCAACTCAAGTTGCCCAACCACTGGCTCATACACAATGCTTTTCATGTGAGCCTGTTAAAGCCTTACCAAGGAGAGCCACCCCAAGAAGCAACCATAGAAGACCCACCGGAGATTGAAGACCAAGAAGAGGTACTGCAGCCAGAGTCCATTCTCCGACACGAAGACAAGGTATTGAGAGGTGGTAAGATTATCCGACAGTATCTTATTAACTTTAAGAATTATCCTTTTGAAGATGCTAGATGGATGCAAGGCATACAATTAAAGGATAACCTAAACCTTGTCAATGCTTATAATGATTCCCTAGAGTAAGCAAATGTAAATATGTTTTAAATGATCAATGTTTTTGTCTTATAAGAATCTTTTTTTCTTTATTGTGCACAAATGTTAAGAAGTATGCATGCTTAGGATCAAGTTTGCGGAGACGTCGTCTCCCAAACACCAAGTAGAGCTTGTCACTCTACTATGGAAGATTGATAGGACTAATGTGCAGACATGCTTGCGGCAGCTTCGGCTCTCAAGCGCCAAATGGATTAGTTATCCATTGTGGAACGGTGTCGTAGGGTAAAATAGGGATCCTATACCCGCTAAGAAAAGGACTAATGACTATGCTTTATCATCTCTACCTCATAGTCGAGGACGACTATGATTTCAAGAGAGAGGTAATGTCATAATAACTAATATCTAATTCTCCTAAATTATTTTCTCATGTTAAACTGATCATTTAATATGGGGAAGTACCAAGGGAGAAAAAGCTAGATTATTAGTAAAGCTAGCAGACTGGTCACAGTAGGGGGCCCACAGTAGGGATCCAAAGGGGTACCATCTGCACAAGAGCAATGTGCAATGTGCAATGAATGGGCTCCAAAGACCTTAGGGTTCAGCCCATTAAGACTTCCAAAAGGTTAAGTTCCAAAATTTCAAAGTGTAAAGTCCAATGGTCAATTGTAAATGGAATTGGATGCTTTGTATGTGTGCAAAAGGTCAATAAGCTAGAGGACAAAAGCAAAAGCGTTTTGGGAAGATGACAAAGCTTAATAAGGATTAGACACACACACACACACACACACACACACACACACACACACACACACACACACACTATACACCTAAGCTTACCCTTTCCACAAAGTAAAGAGGACACATGTCAGGCATGCAAAGAAACCCCCAATTCTTGCCTGAATCCTATTGGATGGGCATAGAGGTGGACCAACGAGAAGTTAGCTAGTGTAAACTAAGATTTTATTTTTATAAATGCTCAAAAAATAACCAATAAGAAATAGTCTCCCTAAAAGACTATTGAACAGTCAAAAGGTCCAATGATAATTAAGCAGTTCTTAAAATTGCTTAATTCCTATTGGCCAAAGGACTAAAAGGTCCAATAGCAAAGTAGATAATTAAATTAATTATTTGGCATTTACAAAATGGAAAAAAGGATGGACACTTGTCACAAGGCTCTTGATTGGGCCTCTCAAAGGTTATTGGCCAAATTATTTACGGGCCAATAGGAAGCCAGCAAGAGTAAAACTCATACTCAAATACTATTGGCTAAGCTTTTCAAGGGCCAATAGGAATGCAGCATGAGTAATTGGCAAGGGGGGTCAACCAAGAGGAGAGAGGGGGCTGTTTTGGAAGGACATTATTCCACACACACTCACATAACTCATGTGTAGAGCAAGTAAATCATCTCCTTCTCCAAGCTTTAATGGAAAGCTCATCTTCTTCTCCAAGTTTGAGAATGGAGGCCTACACCAACAACTCTTGGATATGGAATGCAAATCCAACCAAGAGCTAAGCTTCAATGCCATGCTTCTCTCCTCTATTATATAATTACTAAGCTAAGCAAAGCTACAAGAGTAATTAAGTGAGGAAATACTTCTTTCTCGTAAGAATACTACTTCTTCCTCTAGATCTACTCTCATACCCCGCTAGCTCTCACCATCTTCGAAGGTGTGTGAGGTCTTGGGTTTGAGACCAACGAGTAACTGATGTTATGTGATATCACATGTAAGTTTGGTGCATGAAGCTTCCATCTTCATAGCACCGACGAGTTTTTACCAAGGAACACAAAGAATTGTATTGTACAAAGTCTCTCTTAATGGGAGAAGTTATAATACAAATGCCTAATGGAGGGGGGATCGGTCCATGTAAATCCGGTCCTCAATAGTTGTCAATTGTTCTATTTCTCTCTCTCTTTCAAGTATTGTTATGCCAAACTAATTAGGTGTTATGCTAATGTTGTTATCTCCAACCAAGCACTCTTGTATGCTCATTAGGAATTTTCTCTTAATGAAATGCTCACTATGTTAAGTTATTTTCCGCTATTTACAAGCTTTATAGACCAGTAATTGTTACATTTAGTATCTTGTCTACTCATGTCCTTTGAAATATCTCTTTTTGCTTTGTTTCTCTTTGCATTGGATAATGCTTTTTTTGGCTTGACCTAGTAGTGCCTTGCTTAGGGTCATCCATAATAAAGAAACTTAAATCTTAGGGATCTCCCTATCCACCATGGAAGCTTGTAACATGGAATAGCCTAACTATTTTGGTATCTGGCAAAGCTCTAAGTTCTTTCACATAATTTCTACCAGATTTGATCACCCGATTTTCTAGTGGCTTGACATGGGGAGTCAGAAAGGAGCTGTTCTGAGTTTGATTGTTAATTATTCTTCAAAATTCTAAAATATGGATATGCTATAGTAAACTAACCTAAGATTAGGTGGGCTATTTGACCACCTTAGAAAACATAGACATAGGCTAAAGACCGATCATTTCCAAGGTTATGGATGCTTTTATTTTTTAGATTTTTTAAAAACTTTTTTGAAGGTTTCTCTTATGTGGAAAAAGCAGTTTTATATTGATTCAAAGATGACCTTGGATTGCACTGTCATTCTTGGCTAACTCTGTGGTAATGAATTTACATGTTGGCAATGGTTAGACAAGAGTTATAATGAATTTGAACACATGCTTTACAAATGTACTTGAAAGATATCTATTAAACATTTGATCTTTTTCAAGTACTAAAGAGGACTCCTATGATAATAGTTTGATACTAATGGCTCAAAGCAAACACTGTATGTTATTTATGCTTGCTAGCAGTTTTATGCTTACAAATTGGGCTTGTGGTAAAACTTTTATAAATCAACTTATAATTTTTTGAATATTTTAAATTTAGATTCTTTGTTTCAAGAGCTTTCTAATGGTTTATAATATCTATATTGTAGCCCATCGTCATATCTAATTAGCATATCTCCCTTTTGTGCTAAGTAACATTGTCCATGAATAGATTTTTTGGTAAAATTAAGATGCTTTCACCCTAATGTGAGTGTAATGGCGCCTTTCTCATAATCTATGTCATTATTTTTTGACGATTTGAAAAATGGTTGATTTAGGAAAAACCTTAAGGTGGAAGGTTATTGAAGCCTTCATAAAGGCCTTCTAAATTTAAAATTTACACTATCATTTTAACAAAAAATTTCTTAAACATTTACGACAATATCTAGTCTAATAATGTTTAAGTAGGACGAGGATAAAATCGATAGGTTCTGTGACACATGTAATATGTATTCAACCTAACAAATATGTTTCCTTTTTATGAATGTGGTGATGATTCTATCATTGCTTAAAAATATTTAGGGTAATTGTAGTCTCCCTTTGATGAAGAAGACCTATTTCATCCTTAGTTCATAATATATATCCAAATGTATAGGATCATCGAAACGAGTCCCGATTCTAACTATATTGTACAAAAATTTATTCATATACATAAGAGAATTATTTTTGTGCAAATACTTTCCAGATATCTAGAGCATGTTGTCTTTGAACATAGTGCTATTTTGTCTATATGTATTATCTTATATAACAACACACACACAATTTAAACACAAGGCATTCCTGGGAAATTGGGAGAGTTGGGGCACTGACTTTAGATTACTTCTTGGCCTTGGTCTTCGAGAGACACACTCTCATTAATTCCTTTTGAAGGTTCATAGGTGTTAGGTGGTATGTGCATTGATCATGAATGGGGTTCCTATTCACTGTCACTATAGTGCTTTGACTTTGTTGGTTTCAAGAAATAGAGCTACCAATTTTGCTTACTCCTGTTAGAATTTGTATCTAAACTCCATGTTTTCTTTTGAAGGAGACGTTACTTATAAATAGACCCCAAAACAATGAGACAAAATCATGAAAAAAAAATTTATGTCTAGAAGAACATTATTTACAAAAAATCCCTTTGTAGATCGAGGCCTTTTCTTGAGATAAAAGCTATAAGCAAACATATAGTATATTCAAAGTAACTAGACTTTCTAATCGATCCACTACTTTTTGGATTTGTAACATACTTCGGCACTCTACCAAGACGTTGAACCCCTGTATGTAGCTAACTCTCTTGTTTTGAGATGTGTTAGCAGTTTGGATGCTTCCCAACTTATTTATGATTGTTCTTGTCTAAGTAAAAGAAATTTTTGTCTTTCACATGATTTCCTTAAGTGATTGGGTCAAGATACTTGCAACACTTGACAAAAAGCCTAAAGAAGGTTGCAAATTGATCTTTGAAATGATTAACCAACTCCTTGTCTTAGCCCATAAACATGATCTAGATCTTGTTAACTTCTCTTCCACTAGAATGGAACTTACAAATTTCTTGAGAAATTTTTGTGGACTTAATTCAGCCTTTTTCTCCACGCAAATGACCTCTAGTATCCCAAAATTTAGAGGAATTTTTTGTTAAGACACGACTCTCCTAGACGCCATCAAAGAGTTTCAACACAACCTATGCACTCTTAGTGAATCTACTCTATTGGGAATGGTTTTGAAAGTTTCTAAAGTCTTTTCCATTTTTTCTTATGAGATAGATAGAGACACCAACTTTGGGTTTTACCTTTCAAAACTTTTTCACTTTTATCCTCAGTGAAACTTGGATATTTCTAGCCAACCTTCCTGCTGAGAAGTGCTAAAAGGTGGACTTTTTCTTGGTAAAGGTGAGCTCATTAAGGCACCCTTCAATCTTATCTTTTTGGAATATTCCAAATGCGCTTTTGATGCATGACTCTACATTAAAATGAAGGGGGTCATGGAAGTTGCAAAAAGAAACTCTGACCGATGCTATTTAGAATTGGTTTGGAATGTGTTCAAGCCTTATTTGAAATGTGCCTAAAAATTCTTGGACCCCAAAGCTACCTGTGAATCGAGAAACATGTGGTTTCACCATGCACTATGGTACATCTTTAACCACTTGGAACTCCACTTTCCAGATAAATCTACAGGAGCCTCATGCCGCCTCTTTTGTTTATGGCTTGGTGGACAATCCTAAGCCTTGGTGATTACACATATTTCCTTTATTCATTTCAAAAGCTTGATGCTAGATATTCTTAAAGGGTTGGTATTAGAGGAGTGCAGCACTTTCTTAACCACTTATGCTAACTACACACAAGTCAACCTTCCTACTAGTCTCTTTAAGCCTCTTATTAAGTAAGAGGCCACACCATGTAAAAGGGTTTAACGCTCTCACCTCGCCCAACAACTCTTTCACTTCTTTTTCAACCCCACGATCCTCTATTGATTATAATAGAGGAAAAACTAGGAGCTTCATGAGAGGAAGAGGGTTGAATTTTCTAGTTAGTCCTTGACATGTGATTTTGATATAATTGTAGGTACTATTGGGCCATGTGGAACAAGAACTATATTTATAGATGAATACAAAAAAGGCATGTTTTTGTGCACTATAATTATGAGAATAATGTAAATTTAAATTTGTTTTCTCCTAAATGTATCTCTTCATAAAGTTTTGTTAGTATTTTTAGTTACATGATGCCCTCAACAATGTCATGATTGGATAGCTCACAATCTATCAAAACTTAACTGATTTTCAGAGGAAAGATGTTATGCTTGATTTCACTTGCATTAAGTATGGCACGTTTTATAGAATGCTTAAAGGCTTTGGTGAAGATGTTTGCACTTGTGATTTGAAGATTTTAAACAATACGAAGCCAAGAAAGATTATTGCTATTCCAATTTACCCTAGGAATATGCATCTTGCTCTCACGGCTTTGCTTAGCTGTTTGATCGATTTGATCAACTTACTCTAGTTGGAGTCTTAAGTCGTATTGTACTCGTCTAATTGTGTGGAAAATACTTTCTTAACAAAATTGCATGGTTACTTCCACATTGGCTTTTAGAAAATATCTCTTGGGTTAATGCAGAAATGGTAGCTTTCTTCAAAATATTTCATTGAAATGGTGACTTGATAAGGCTTCCAATAACCTAACTATCACGTGTAAGAAATTTTCTTGGTTGGCTACCCATGATAGACTAATGATAGACTAATGGGTATAGAGTTTGTCCCTCCAGCACTTCATCCTACATTGATTTCAACCACAACTACTAATCCGTGCAATAAGATTGGTCACTGTTTGGACACTACAAAATTACCTATCCTCTTTTTTACCTATTAAATTGATAAACATAATTTTATATGGATTTTGGACCCCTCTAGTGGATTTACATAGGAAATGACAAAAGACATCACAGCTTGCCTTTGTCTCACCCTTTTTGAGATCAAATTCACTTGTGCTGAGAAAAAGAAAATTGGCGAAGATTTATAGAAAATTTATACCAATCCCTTTTGGCTTGTCAAAAACTTCACTGAAGAAACTTTGAAGCTCCCAGAACAAATATTGGATCCCTTTACCATGGACATTATCCAATGCTATGAGAACTTTCCCCTTATTGCAAACTTAGGTCTTGATTAACATGCTATTAGAAATTATGAAAATGACCTTTGATAAAGTTAGGCTCCAAGGCCTTATATTCCAAAATCTCACGTGAGAAAACCCAAATGGATAAAAAAAATTCAATTAAAACCTCCCAAACGCTTTGTTGATGAAAAAATTGGTGATAATATATCTTGGGTTTAAAAACATTGATTCGTAGATTTTGGTGGTATGTGTTTTAGACATGCAATGCTATTCCAATGGAATTCTCCTACTCCCCTTTTATCTGCAATCTTTATCTTGCTTATTTCGAATACAAATGGTTGATAAAAAACATGGCTGATAAATGTTCTTGCCAAAAACTTTGCCTCTTTGCACATATGTACCTTTAGATACATGGATGACTTGCTAAGCATTAACAACAGGAAATTTCAAACGAACTCCTACGGTTTATCCCAAAATTTTGAAAATTGAACCAACTTTTAGTTCATGATTTAAACAAGAGAATGGAAAGTTTTCCCACGTCGGTTCAATTTCTTAACTTTTGTATTGCTTTAATTCTTCAACCTTAGATTTATTTAGAAAATAGATAATTTTTTTAAAGAAAGGTAATAGATCGACCAAAGCGACTATTAACACATGGAATCAAAAGGCACGACATAAACTTTACGATCGCCACTACTCTTAAATAGAACAATTGTAATCAAACTTGGTCTCATGTATGATTGTAATACTCTCATCGAGTTGATAAGGTAGTAGGCCCATACCTAAAGGGCCTAGTGCCAAAAACATTGAGTATAGTGCTTGGGTTAGGGTGGGTGTATGCACAGGTGCATGCATGCATGCACACACACACGCGTACGCGCGCGCGCACACACGCACACGCACACACACACACACACACACACACACAATGGTAGTACTTATCTGGTTTACCTCTTGAACGGGCTTATTGCAATATAACTCTAATCTCACTTGATGTTTACATTATATAGAGTCTACTCTATATGTTTAACTTTGGCATTATCCAACTCTCTTGTTAAAAAAATAGGACCAATTGATTGGGCATAATATGGTGCCACTATTTTTCTGATTGGCTTTTAACTCCTTAAAATGATCTTGCACTTAGTTCTAAAGACTACTTTCAGAACTCATTAGGTTCTTCTCAGTTCTGTGGGGAACTTCTAGTTTCTCCTTGCAAAATGATCCCCTTTAAAATTGGGTAAATAATGTTTGATACCTTGAGTTTCTTCCTTGAAACTTTGAATGATGAAATTTCTATTCAAACCCTTTGAACACTTTATCTTATGCATTGATTGGGGTGCTGAACTAGATCTCAAATGTCTCTGATGACTTTCATCACAAACATCCCTATATTAGGACCTGCTCTTACAAACACTCTCCATGGAGGATGTATCATACACTCTTGCTAGCAAGTAGCCAATCACCTCCCCCTAAAAGATGGTGCTATTACATATCACATCAAACATTGAAGTTATTGTCCATTACGTACCAATACATACCAATGGAGTTGGATGGCGTGTGTAGCTTGCAACTCGTAGGCTCGTGTTCTAAATGAAGCTACACATAAGGTATGGCATATGTTACGCTTGGATTGCCATGCATTACACACTTGCCTATTGTGTCCTTTGGTTTGCACAAGCTCATGGAGGAGACAATCTTTTTCAAGTTGTTGAGCATGCAGAAGGTTTGCAGTGAGGTGGTGGTTGGCCTAACATCTCCTCCCCCCCCCCCCATTAAAGGCAAGGGACTTTTTCTCACTTAGACTTGAAATATGGTTTCTATTTGCACTATTTTAAAAGAGTGCTTGCTACTAAATACTTGAGATGTTGTGAGCTTCTGCGGTGGTCTACCATCTGGGCTACTATTGTCCTACTTGTCAATCATGTAGATTGTTGACATGGATACAACATCATCCTAGGGTGCCTATTTGACCTCCTCTTATAATTTTTGAAACTAGTTTTTTTTATAAGCCTTGATTATGTGTTGGGTTATAGATTGTTTTCAATAATCTTTTTTATTATGGAATAGCCCTTAGTTTGATATGATAAGTGGGTGGGTTTTGAATATTACCAAGTTCAAATCCGCCATATTTGATCTTATTTATTTAAATTTGAAGCACATCTTTGATTTGATGTACTTGATATTTTTTAATTAAATTTGAAACAAATGTTTTGATTTTTTTTTGGATATTTGACATATAGAATATCTTTGAGGAAAAAAATTCTAAATCACTTTATAAAGGTGAGCTGAACGGTCCTTGATATAAAAGACACTTTTTGATGCTTTTTTACTTAGTGAAAATGAGATGTAAGCTCTTGCTGAGTTTGGGATATTGGGCATTATGGAGCATTTCTTGGTAATAAATAAATCACTTGTTGGTCTTTTCTTTTAACGTTGTGGTTAATGAGGCATTGGTTGGTCTTTGCTTTTAGCATTGTAGTTAATGATTAATATGGTGTATTACTTAGATGGTCTCTCACTATGACGATACTTGGAATGCTTTCTTAACTTGGTTTGCTTAGTTACCTTTTGCATTGAATACAAAACCCTATAGAGAGTGTTTTAGAGGAGTTTGAAATAAGCCTTTTTCCCTTACTAAGCCTTGACATGGTTTAATAGAAGTGGCTGTATAAATATAACCTTAATAGATAATTTGATTTTTGAGGGTCTTCCACTGTTGTAGCTAGCTGGTGCTGTCCTACTTTTTCATCCATATGGAGATTTGATGCCTCCTCACCCATGGTTACATATCTGACTTTTGATCGGGGTCTTTGCAATTGCTTTTCCATTGCTGGTTTGTGTTTACTTGGATGGGATTTTTAAAACTATTTTTAAACATTTTTGCTATAGGTTATACATTTTTTTGCACGGCTCTAAGTCTGGACCTGGTTCTCATAAGGCTTTGATTTGACTTTTACTTTTTGACTTGATTATCATAAATCAACTCTTAAAATAATTTTTGATGCTTATGATATTTTGGTAAAATTTTAAAGTTCTTATTTTAGTCACTTATTATTTGTGGACTGTATGAGAAGTACTTTTAAGCTCTGTTAGTAAATTAAATGATATGATGTTCTAAAAACTTCTGATCTTTTGAAAACTTTAGACTCTTTGATGTTCTTGTTTTTCTTCTTCACTGAGTTTAAGTTAGCATGATGTAGCAACACTATCTTATTTTCATCTCTGATTTGACTTAGAAAAAATAAATTGTTTTGGGCTAGACTTGTTCAAGGCTTTGGTATGACTCCTTTTCACTTTGATGTCTTGTTTCCTTTTTCGAAAACTGCAATCCCATAGGGATTATATGGTTTTTCCTAGGGGACCTTGTGACCTAGGTTGCTAAAAAAAAAAGATAATGGTTTTTGTATAGTGATCTTATACTTTTTCCTTGGTTCAATAATGCAGGAACTAATATTCTCCTTTAAGGATTGGGAACTTAGCTTGATGATTTACTACCATTTGATTTAGTATCTTCTTTAATCATGGTCTTTAAACTCTCTCTTTCTACTTTGTTTCTCTTTGCATTGGATTATGCTTTTGTTTCATAGGGCTTACATTTTTTGGCTTGATCTAATGATTCTTTGCTTAGGATCATCTATAACAAAGAAACTAAGAGTGGTTCAAGGAAATGCATACTTTTTAGACCCATAGGTATGTAGAGCTTGGGGATGATATTGCACATCTCATTACGCATACATGCAATATACCATTGTCTATGAAAAATGTAAAGTGCATGGCTAATGTACTACATGTACCTAATATCACAAAGAATTTGATTTTTGTTGGACAAACGGTTGTTGAACATGTCAGGTTTAACTCTAATGGTCTCTTTGTCAAAGAGCATAAGAAGAATGGAAAGTTGGTTGTGCAAGGAAATAAAGCGGGTAGAATGTTTACTTTGCATGTGAAGATTGAGGCGAATGTTGCCATGCTTGCACAAGGTGCAAGAGTTGTTGCAGATATTGAGATCTAGCACAAACACATTGGTGATGTAAAATTGTAAAGGGTGAGGACGATGCAAAGTAAAGAGACGATAACAAGTTTTCCAACCTTTAAAGTTGCCAAATGCTAAAAATTTGTAAGGCTTCTCAATTTGGAAAGTAGGCAAAATCATAGTTTCCTCATGAGAAGCATGTAAGCAAAAATGCAATGGATTTAGTACATACAGATGTATGGGTTCCAACAAAGACTTCATCTATGGGTGGATATAGGTACTATGTGAGCATTATTGATGACCATACAAGAAACATATGGGTCTAATTCATGAAGCAAAAAAGTGACGTGTTTATGCACTCTCAAAATTTCAAGGTTTTGGTTGAAAGAAAGACTAGGAAACATGTAAAGGACCCGAGGTTAGACGGAGGGGAGAATACATCTCGAATGAGTTTTTTTTTTTTTGAAAGGGCATGGAATTGAGAGACAGTTTTCATGCAAGCATACTCTCCAACAAAATGGTGTTGCTGAGAGAAAGAATAGGCACATAGCAAAAGTTGCTAGAGCGTTGATGAATAAAAATTACATACCTCATTGCTATTGGATTGAAGTTTTTGCTATAGGTGTTACATTATGAATAGGACCCCTACTTCTACTTCTACGATGCATGATATGACACTGAAAGGGAAGTTTTGTGGTGAAAAACTAGCTCAAAAAATGAATCAAGAAAAGGGAAGGAAAAAGTTGATGATGTCCCTAAGCTGTCAAATTTGAGTGTTGGTTATGCTGATGGTTGTAAGGTCCCTCCCTAAACCCTAGAGCCATTCAAAGCATTTCTTTCAGCCTAGAAAATAATTTAGGAAAAACAAGACCGACAAAGAAGTCGTGCGGACAACGAGACTTTACTCCAGAATGAAAAGACAAGAACATTTTGGATAAGAAATTACGTCATCCCTATATTTTTCCAAAAAGATTAAGATTATTTTTATACTTCTTCGTGACGATCCGCGTGGGAACTGATCTAGATCGAGAACTAGGAGAAAAAAGGACTAACTTGATTGAAAGATAAAGTTAAGAGATAAGAACTAAAAAGAAAATTGGGGTCCAATAGGAATTAAGAAGAGAATTGGGGTCCAATAGCATTTGAGAAGAGAATTTGGGGTCCAATAGGAATTGAGAAGAGAAATTGGGATCCAATAGGAATTGAGAAGAGAATTCCACCCACCATTTCCTATATAAGCATCCTCTCTCCTTTGTAATTTTACACACACATATTGCTAAGCTACTTGCATATTTGCCATGCTCAAGATTATGCTTAAGTAAATCAAGGTTTCCATTAAACCTTGCTCTTGCTCTCTCCCTCTCTTGAATCCCAAACCCTCAACTCTCTTTCTCCTCTTGAAGGCCAAACCCTTGAGGGTTTTGTGAAGAAGCTGCTCTCTCCTTCCTCTTCACCATAAATCCCTTTCCTTCCTCCTTGAGCCTCACATCTCTTCAAGAAAGACTTCCACCCCACTTCCCTCTTATTTGGAGGAGGTAATCTTCATTTCTAGTAGGATTAATTAATCCATGTGTTTTAATACTAGGAAAGTTTATGTGCATCATTTTAAGTTTAAGCTTTAATGGAAACCTTGCAATTAGGGTCAAGTGATAAGAGTATCTATGCATCATAAAGTTAAGCTTCAAAGGTAGATTTACTCTCGTAAGCTAAGCTTTAATGGTAACTTTGTACTTAGGTGTAAGCTTTAGTGACTACCTTGCATTTTTAGGTTTTAAGTTTTAATGGAAATCTTGCAATTAGGGTTAAGTGATAAGAGTATCTACGCATCATAAAATTAAGCTTCAAGGGTAGATTTGCACTCGTAAGCTAAGCTTAATGGTAACTTTGCACTTAGATGTAAGCTTTAGTGATTACCTTGCATTTTTAGGTTTTAAGCTTTAATGGAAACCTTGCAATTAGGGTTAAGTGATAAAAGTATCTACACATCATAAAGTTAAGCTTCAAAGGTAGATTTGCACTCGTAAGCTAAGCTTTAATGGTAACCTTGCACTTAGATGTAAGCTTTAGTGCTTACCTTGCATTTTTAGGTTTTAAGCTTTCATGGAAACCTTGCAATTAGGGTTAAGTGATAAGAGTATCTACGCATCATAACGTTAAGCTTCAAAGGTAGATTTGTGCTCGTAAGCTAAGCTTTAATGCTAACTTTGCACTTAGATGTAAGCTTTAGTGATTACCTTGCATTTTTAGGTTCTAAGCTTTAATGGAAACCTCGCAATTAGGGTCAAGTGATAAGAGTATCTATGCATCATAAAGTTAAGCTTCAAGGATAGATTTGCACTCGTAAGCTAAGCTTTAATGGTAACTTTTCACTTAGGTGTAAGCTTTAGTGACTACCTGGTATTTTACATTTAAGCTTTAATGGAAAGCTCGAAGACTCATAAATTATAGGACAACTTTCTAGCTTCCTAAAAATGGAAAGTTAGGCACCATAAGAAAAGAGTAGTTGTCTAAGCTCGATATCAGTAGTTCAATTTTTGGTATTGAAGAGTATTTCTAAAGTTTTCAATTTCAAGTTTGTTTGCAAATACGGGATGGGGGAGATAGGGGATAACTTTGCGGAATTGATCTCTGTGTTGTTTGAACCGAAAAGTCTACAAGCTTCCATGGAGATGCACCATGGATGGCAAAGGATTGCAAAAACCTGGGAATCGACAAAACGGGGATTGAACTTAAAAAAAAAGTTAGCATTTCCGAAGAGACATTAACCATCAAATGCCTATGGAAAAAACTCGCTTGTATCTTCTAAATAAACTTGGCTGGTAGATAATTAATGAAAGTAGGAATTAAGATTGATAAATAAATGAACCTGGAAATTACCAACTAGGAGTTAAAAAGGAATCTCGAGAGATGATAGGGATAGCCCATTGCAAAACATATATTTAACTATAGGAGTTTTGAAGATTGTCTGGAAATGGCCGGGAACTAAGATGGATCTTCTTGGGGTCAATTTGACTGAAAGGCCGGCCCATTGAGAGGATTCTCTTGGGGAACTTGTCGGAGATTGGCCTTTTTCGGCTAGGGCAGCGTAGCCGGCAAGTTGTTATACCTAGGTCATTCATGCCCGAGGGATAAGGGATGAATGGGTTTGTTTTATTTTTTTGCCCGGTCGGGTGAAGTACCCGCGGTATCTTATTGGAAATCGTCCATAATCCGGACATGGCCTGATGCCAATAGTTGGATGAGAAGGTTATACTCAGGGAGGATGATGTGAATTTAATTAAGGAAACTTGTTCAACTTGGTTGCTTAAAAAGGAATTGGAAAGGCTAGGAATATAGGGGCTATCCTGTGCATCTGTCACCAGATGGTACTATACCTCTCGAAATAAAATGCTTAGGAAGGAATGATTAAATTACTTGATGAGATTTTCCCAAACACTTAATTCTGTGAAATATTGTGAAGGTGTTGCCATTTTGATGGTTTGTAACCGATTATCTTGACCTGAATGGAGAGGCAAGATGAATTGGTTGAAACTAAATGTGTTGCATGATTAGTAATAAAACTAGTTACAAGCTAATTATAGCAGATAAAGGAAAGAAAATGAATTAAAAGTTTCTAAATAAAGATCTGGTGGGAACAACCAGATGAATTTCCCTGAATGAGGGTATGCAACAGATTGCATGCTGCTTGTTGTTTGATGATGTCTGATAGACTACTGTCTTCCTGATTTTATAGTAGTTAAGCACTACCTCTGGAAGGGATTTTTATGAAATGGTTCGGTAGGTGGACGGATCTAGAGGGTCAGATGGCCGGATGTTGATTTATATTTTTTTATGTTAAACGTTAGGACTACGTGGGATAAAAATGGGTAATTGGGGACGTGCGAGACCAGGTAGGATTGCAAGATTCCTCTTCTTAGGGGAAAGTGATAACTGCCATGCCTGCTTGTCAGAAAAAAGGGGTTATCGCCATGAACCAAGGGAGAACAAGAAAGCAAGAGCAGATCCTCAAGTTAAAGATCAAGAGAATCAAGACTAAGGACCACGATTTTGGGTGCAGAAAGCTATCAAGGAGAGATTGATTATGAGTAGCAGATAGAATCATGGAATAAAGGGATGTACCCCCTTGGGTTGGCATTCGAGATAGGCTGGAGTCCTGTCTGAATGTCGGTCCCAAGTGGGAGGGATACCTGCAGATAGATCTACGTCACTCCCTGGAACGGTTTGGAGGATTGAGGGAGGTGAGTAGGGTCGAGTCTGGGTATGGCCCTCACAAGTGGTATCAGAGTAGATTGTACCCCCTTGGGTTGGCATTCGAGATAGGCTGGATTCCTGTCTGAATGTCGGTCCCAAGTGGAAGGGATACGTGCAGATAGATCTACGTCATTCCCTAGAACGGTCTGGAGGACTGAGGGAGGTGAGTAGGGTCGAGTCTGGGTATGGCCCTCACAAGTGGTATCAGAGCCTAATTTTGAATCTTGGACTTTGGAATCTAGAATTTTTGATTTAAGATAGAGAAAAACAACTCAGTCTAGCACCCAAATTTCAATTATATTACCAAATAAAGTCTTGATGTTCCAATAAATTATTCAAAAATTTTCAAGAAGGCTTGGGATCTGCCAGAAGAAATTCAACGAATTATCTATGAGAGGATGGAAATTGCGATGCTAGAGCGAAGGCTCGCTATGCTGGAACATTTTAGGAAGCTCATAAATGAGAGATTTATGAAGGTTGGAATTTATCAAGGTTGGAATTTATCAAGGTTGGAAGATTACATGGAATGGCAAGGATGGCATTTTTGTTTACATCAATACAATGAACAATTGCGTACTTATCCACTGAATTGAAGAAGTCTTGTTGAGCGCAAGAGTTGCAGATTTTCCAAGTTTTTGATTGTTAGGACTTCATGAGAATTTAAGATTACTGTAAATCGTACCAAGATAATCTTCAGACAGAAGGATTTTTTTGATCAAGTGAAGAATTGGATTGCCAAATTGCAAGTCATAAGAAAGAATCTTAAGAGTGCAAGTGATGACCAAGTGTTTTTTTTAAAGTTCGACCAAAAGAAATCCCTTAAAGATGGGAAAGTCAAGAGATAAGCTCACAAATTTTGCGGATCATTCAAAGAATTGAGAAAAATATGAAAGCAAAATTATGAGTTAGCCAAGAACTTTAAAGTTGGAATCTTTACTCAAGACTATTGTAAACAAAAGACCATTTGCAAATATTTAAAGTACACTGTGAAGAGAAGTCATTACAAACTCATTGGCAATTGAAGAAGAGAGATTGACATTTGAAGAAAAGGAAATACTGATAATACTCAATTTTTTCAAAAAGGGTTATTACTTCAATTAAAGCCAAAAAGGATTACAAGTGAGGAAGGAAGTAATTACGGAGAGTCAAGAAAGTTTACAACTCATGAAGATCTTCTAATTTATGGTCACATAACCAAGTATCACAAGCGCCGCACATGTTAGGACGCTCATCCTCTGGAATGGTTCTACGAGAAACAACTTGAGCAATTTCTCAGGTATGAGCTGAGAAAAGAAAAGGACCTCTAATAGGAAGACTCCAGATGGTATCGAGACAAATTTTGGAATGTGGGATAAATTGCACAAGCAAGAACAACCTTGTGGAGAACCCAGGATCTCGTGTCCTTTTGACGCAATAATATTGAGGGCCAAGTCTGAGAGCCTCTGTAACCATAGCAAGTCGGATATTGTTGCAGAAATGGTCTCTACCCCAGAGAGTCACTCTTGTGAGATGTCGCCATGTCTTCCATATCGTCTAGCTGACACAAGAATTTGGCTGAGGAAAGAGGAGATCTTTGTATCACTCTAAGAACTGTCTTTTAATTGCCTCATCTGCACTCTGCAAGTGAGAGATGCATACAGGAAGAACCAAGTCTTCTTGCCAAGATGCCATCAGATAAGAAAATGACTAAGTTACAAGAGGGTGAAGATCGCAAAAATAAGAGGATAACAAGTGATGATAAATAAGGGATTACCAGTAGCTTATAAAGAAGAAGTAGCGTATCGAAGAAGCCACAAACGCGATGACTTACTCAAGAAGATGGCTTATTAAGAAAGATTTTCCATGACTCCCATATTATATTAGTAGATTTTTGGGGATGAAGAAGTGTAAGAGAGAAGTCAAGTTGAAAGCGTTAACAAGAAGTTAAGATGCAAGACGTATCCAAGAAGCTTCATCAATTACGTATTTTATTCGAGTTGAGGATAGCTCTTTCTTCTCTTTTTTGTTGGGGAGAGATACTGCCTTCAATAGACTCAAAAACCTCTTGACCAACAGTCCTGTCCTCATCAAACCTGACTAATTTCACACCTTAGCTCTTCTTTACCCGAGAAAGTTCAACAAGAAATTCAGGTCGACCCCTATTTTAGACCTCTTCTGCAAGAGATTCAAGCTCAAAACCCGAGGGAGCATTTAGCTGACTATACCCTAGCAGATGGTCTTCTTTACTTCAAACAACGGATGTGCATTCCCACCAGTTTGCGCACCTAGATTTTAAAGGAAGCCCATGATAACCCAATGGAAGCTCATCCTGGGTACCCTTAAATGTTTGCTACCCTCCAAAGGAATTTTTATTGGCCTATGATATTCCTCGGATGGAGTGGGAATGTCTGAGTATGGACTTTGTCATTGGTCTTCCAAAGACAACTGAAAACTATGATTCTATTTTTGTCGTAGTAGATAAGCTCACTAAGGTGGCTCATCTATTTCCAGTCAAGCAGACAGCCACCGCCATCGACATAGCCCAAGTATTTATCAAAGAGGTAGTAAGATTACATGGAATCCCTACAAGAATCATCAGTGATTGGGATGCCAAATTTACTTCTAAGTTTTGACAAGCCATGTTTCGATCTCTGGGTACCCAACTGAATCTCAGCTCAGCATATCATCCAGAAACTGATGGTCAAACTGAGCGAGTGAATCAAGTCATTGAAGATATGCTTCGAGCATACTGTAACCAACAGCCCCAACAATGGATCAAGTTTCTTTCCCTAGTTGAGTTTGCTTATAACTCTTCTCACCATCGCAGCCTCGGAATGTCACCCTTTAAAGCCTTGTATGGTCAGGAATATTTAGTCCCTCTTCGATTAGCCGACCCAGCTCTTCATGTTCCTACCGCTAAGTCTACCCTAGAAGAGATAGATCATAAAATTCTAGTCATTAGAGACAACCTGAAGGGAGTTAGTGAGAGGCAGAAGAGCTACGCTGATCTTCACCACTCCACTAGAAGCTTTAGCGAAGACGAACAAGTTTTCCTCAAAGTCAAACCCAAACACAGCTCCTTAAAGCTAGGAAAATTCCGTAAGCTTGTATTTAAATATTGTGGAACTTTTGGAATCAAATCAATATCTCCTTTTTATCCAAACCCTTGATCATATTTTTGGTTGGTTCTTTGGAACAACTTAAAATTATTCTTCAAGATATCGATGGCACTTTTGATGTAATTTTTATGCAAATGTAATCAATCATCATATTTATGGTCGGTCAATTCTTTTGAGATTCAAGTCGTCTATGGTGTTTTACAAGTCTAGTTGTCATGATACGTGAAATATCTGATTACCAAGTGAAAGATGAGACAGTAAGCTATAGACATAAGAGAAATAAGGATGGCGAAAAATAAATTGGGTATGCAAGGGAGGAGATATTGCAAGGTTAATTGAAAGATCAATATGGAATCCTTTAACTATCAAGAAGATGGTATAAGTTGGATGATATCAATAGTGAAATGAGTCAACGCTCAAAATAGAAAAAGTTAAAGTCTAGGTAAGAATGGTAAGATTTTTACAGAGCATATTGAGGCTAGATAGAGAGCGAAGTGAAGAAATGATCTTCAGACCTCACAAGAGAAACACAATCCGGTCACACCAAAGAAAAAATACCTTGTTGAGTAAATTCACACTCAGTAATTAAAGTAACCCCGAGTCATTAAGAATTCTTTATGATTAAGAATTTTGAGTCAGTGCTAAAAATACAAGAGAAGTGTATTATTCGAGGTCCATACCAGCTTCACTGTCCTTTAATCTAAATACCCTAAAGTTACTGACCATCTTCAATCATAAGTTGACCAAAGATTGAGTCTGTCTACTCTCTAAAGCATATCCCGAGCTGCGAACAGCTCTTTCTTTTTGTTGGGGAGTTTGTAAGGTCCCTCCCTAAACGCTAGAGCCATTCATAACATTTTTTTCAGCCTAGAAAATAATTTAGGAAAAGCAAGACCGACAAAGAAGTCATGCGGACAACGAGACTTTACTCCAGAATGAAAAGACAAAAACATTTTGGATAAGAAATTACGTCATCCCTATATTTTTCCAAAAAGATTAAGATTGTTTTAATACTTCTTCGTGACGATCCGCGTGGGAAGAACTGATCTAGATCGAGAACTGTGAGAAAAAGGGACTAACTTGATTGAAAGATAAAGTTAAGAGATAAAAACTAAGAAGAAAATTGGGGTCCAATAGGAATTAAGAAGAGAATTGGGGTCCAATAGCATTTGAGAAGAGAAATAGGGTCCAATAGCATTTGAGAAGAGAATTTGGGGTCCAATAGGAATTGAGAAGAGAATTGGGGTCCAATAGGAATGGAGAAGAGAATTCCACCCACCATTTCTTATATAAGCACCCCCTCTCCTTTGTAATTTTACACACACATATTGCTAAGCTACTTGCATATTTGCCATGCTCAAGATTATGCTTAAGTAAATCAAGGTTTCCATTAAACCTTGCTCTTGCTCTCTCCCTCTCTTGAAGGCCAAACCCTCAACTCTCTTTCTCCTCTTGAAGGCCAAACCCTTGAGGGTTTTGTGAAGAAACTCCTCTCTCCTTCCTCTTCACCATAAATCCCTTTCCTTCCTCCTTGAGCCTCACATCTCTTCAAGAAGGACTTCAACCTCACTTCCCTCTTATTTGGATGAGGTAATCTTCATTTCTAGTAGGATTAATTAATCCATGTGTTTTAATACTAGGAAGGTCTATGTGCATCATTTTAGGTTTAAGCTTTAATGGAAACCTTGCAATTAGGGTCAAGTGATAAGAGTATCTATGCATCATAAAGTTAAGCTTCAAAGGTAGATTTACTCTCGTAAGCTAAGCTTTAATGGTAACTTTGCACTTAGATGTAAGCTTTACTGATCACCTTGCATTTTTAGGTTTTAAGCTTTAATGGAAACCTTGCAATTAGGGTTAAGTGATAAGAGTATCTACGCATCATAAAATTAAGCTTCCAAGGTAGATTTGCACTCGTAAGCTAAGCTTTAATGGTAACGTTGCACTTAGACGTAAGCTTTAGTGATTACCTTGCATTTTTAGGTTTTAAGCTTTAATGGAAACCTTGCAATTAGGGTTAAGTGATAAGAGTATCTACGCATCATAAAGTTAAGCTTCAAAGGTAGATTTACACTCGTAAGCTAAGCTTTAATGGTAACCTTGCACTTAGATGTAAGCTTTAGTGATTACCTTGCATTTTTAGGTTTTAAGCTTTCATGGAAACCTTGCAATTAGGGTTAAGTGATACGTATCTACGCATCTACGCATTTCCGAAGAGATATTAACCATCAAATGCCTATGGAAAAAACTCGCTTGTATCTTCTAAATAAACTTGGTTGGTAGATAATTAATGAAAGTAGGAATTAAGATTGATAAATGAATGAACCTGGAAATTACCAACTAGGAGTGAAAAAGGATCCTCGAGAGGTGATAGGGATAGCCCATTGCAAAACATAGATTTAATTAGGAGTTTTGAAGATTTTCTGGAAATGACCGGGAACCAAGATGGATCTTCTTGGGGTCAATTTGACTGAAAGGCCGGTCCATTGAGAGGATTCTCTTGCGGAACTTGTCGGAGATTGGCCTTTTTCGGCTAGGACAGCGTAACCGGAAAGTTGTTATACCTAGGTCATTCATGCCCGAGGGATAATGGATGAATGGGTTTATTTTATTTTTTTGCCCAGCCGGGTGAAGTACCCGTGGTATCTTATTGGAAATCGGCCATAATCCGAGTATGGCCTGATGCCAATAGTTGGATGAGAAGGTTATACTCAGGGAGGATGATGTGAATTTAATTAAGGAAACTTGTTTGACTTGGTTGCTTAAAAAGGAAATGGAAAGGCTAGGAATATAGGGGTTGTCCTGTGCATCTGTCACCAGATGGTGCTATACCGCTCGAAATAAAATGCTTAGGAAGGAATGATTAAATTACTTGATGAGCCTTTCCCAAACACTTAATTCTAGGAAATATTGTGAAGGTGCTGCCATTTTGATGGTTTGTAACCGATTATCTTGACCTGAATGGGGAGGCAAGATGAATTGGTTGAAACTAAATGTGTTGCATGATTAGTAATAAAACTAGTTACACGCTAATTATAGCAGATAAAGGAAAGAAAATGAATTAAAAGTTTCTAAATAAAGATCTGGTGGGAACAACCAGATGAATTTCCCTGAACGAGGGTATGCAACAGATTGCATGGTGCTTGTTGTTTGATGATGTCTGATAGACTACTGTCTTCCTGATTTTGTAGTAGTTAAGTACTACCTCGGAAAGGGATTTTCATGAAATGGTTCGGTGGGTGGGCGGATCTGGAGGGTCAGATGGCCGGATGTTGATTTAATTTTTTTAATGTTAAACGTTAGGACTACGTGGGATAAAAATGGGTAATCGGGGACGAGCGAGACCAGGTAGGATTGCAAGATCCCTCTTCTTAGGGGAAAGTGATAACTGCCATGCCTGCTTGTCAGGAAAAAGGGGTTATCGCCATGAACCAAGGGAGAACAAGAAAGCAAGAGCAGATCCTCAAGTTAAAGATCAAGAGAATCAAGACTTAAGGACCACGATTTTGGGTGCAGAAAGCTATCAAGGACATATTGATTATGAGTAGCAGATAGAATCATTGAATGAAGGGATGTACCCCCTTGGCTTGGCATTCGAGATAGGTTGGAGTCCTGTCTGAATGTCGGTCCCAAGTGGGAAGGATACCTGCAGATAGATCTACGTCACTCCTTGGAATGGTCTGGAGGACTGAGGGAGGTGAGTAGGGTCGAGTCTGGGTATGGCCCTCACAATGGTGACAACAGTGAGGAGTTTAGTATACAGCCTATGAGGACTTTTGGTGCAAGAAGGATGGAAATAGGAAATAGGAGCCTTGAAGTGATCCTAGACTATGCATGAGAGTAAGGAATCATGTGAAAAAATAGCAATTATATCCACTTCTTAAGCATATATGGTGAAGATTACACAAGAAGTGGAACGCACTTGTTTTGAAGATGCTATCAGAAATGAGAAATGGTGGCAAGCTATGGATAAGGAGATGGCTATCCTTGATGCAAATGGAAAATGGGATTTAGAGCCATTACCAGAGGGAAAGAAGGCAGCTGGTTGCAAATGGGTGTACAAGATAAAGCACAATTCTAATGGTATGTGAGTAAGTACAAAGCAAGGCTTGTGGCCAAGGGTTATGCACAAACATATGGGATTGATTATGAGGAGACATTTAGCTCTGTAGCCAAGATGGCTACCATTCATGTGTTTATTGTAGTGGCTACGCCATGTGGTTAGGATGGAAATACTCTAAAATGTGAGTCATCTAGGATCATTGTGATTCATTCATACATCATGGATAGTTCTCTATGGATTCATTAGCTCATGGGTCACAAGGTGTTCACTCATTATTTTCCTAGGATCAAAACTATAGTACATCATCATATTCAAGATAGTGCTCAATCTAGAAGTTGTAGAAGTAGAAGGTTCATTGGGGTAGTCATTGTTTTCATCTTCTTCTTGCATAAGATGAACTCGTCCTTTTTCTTTGTTTCTTGGGTTGAAGTTTCTCTCCCTTGGTCTTTGATCTCCTTCTTGTCTTTCTTGAAGCATCTAAAAGATGGATGACCTGTTTTCTTACAAATACTTCCATGTAGCATGGTTGGTTCTTCCACACTTCTTGCACTTGTTGGATGAAACCACAAATGCTCCTCCAATGTCCTTCTTTGGGTCCTTCTTCTTCTCACAGTCTTGAAGTTAATTAATGGTGTCCTCCAAGCTAGGTACTGTATTCTTCTCAATGAGGATTGTCACTATTTGCTCAAAGGTACTATTGGGCATATCTTTGAGAAATGTCACTACTTTATCTTCACCATCAATAGGGCATTGAATATATGTAAGTTGAGTACAAATGCTATTCATCCTAATGACTAAGGAGACTACATCTTCTCTTGACTCCATTGTGAGTGCATAATGTTGCATGTTAAGTGCATATATTTTGGCCTTTGATCCAAAATGCAATCCGAGGGTTAGCAAATCTTTTTGAGAAGTTTTGCAATCATCTAAATAGTGAATGTAGTTAATATCATCAAGAGAGGTAAGAAGAATTGTGTATGCTGGTTTGTCTCTCTTTTTTATACCTAGCGGTGGCAACCCTAGTTTCTATTCTCTTGTTTCCTACTAACAACTTTACTAGCCCCCACAAATATTTCCTCATTAGATACACCCGTACTTTAGATTTCTAGGTATGGAAACCCTGGCCGTAAAATCTAGCTAAAGACTCCTTGCTCATGATGAATTTGGGAGGTATTACCAAGGAAAGGTAACTTATCCTAGCAGTGTCTAACCAAATATAAGGGTAGAGCACGAGTCCAAGAACAAATGCAATTGATTAAAGAGATGCTCCCCCTTGATGGATGCTTGGTTAATAGTCAAAAGGATAGTGACTTTTTTGAAAAATCCTTTCAGTGTAGAATTTTGGTTCTCTAAAACCCCTTAATAAGAATTGAAAAGATTGAAGAGGGTATGAAAATGAATTGATTTTAAAAAATAAAATCACTTTACTATCAAAATTGTCTGAAGAGGGCCGAGAGAATGGCAAAGTGAGCCTTGCATGTTGCTGAGCTAGGCTAGTTGATGATGGTGGTCCTTGGGTTGCAAGTATTAAAAAAGCTCCAAGGCAAGGGACAAACTATCACCCATAGCCAATAGTGTAGAGGTGGCAGCACAAAAAATGAGTGCTTGAATGATTATGGTAGCCAAGGAATTTGTGAATCCAGAGTGGTTTTTGCAAGAGGGATCAAGACATGATTGAAGGCAAGAAACCTTTATAAATTTGTGCGGGTAGCTAGGAGCATGCAATGGATGGATTGTGGAGCAAGATAACACAGTTGGTTGGATTTGGCAGCGGGTGATTTCAAATGTGGACAACACAGAGCTAGAAACTACTAGATTAGGTGGGGAGACATCAGGAGCATGGATTGTGCAACAAGAGTTGAGAGCATTTGAGAGGTGCTAGAGTGAGTAGACCGACGAGTAGGTGGGGTTGCTTGTGTGCCAGTTTTCATGGGGAGAGAACAACAAGTCTTGTTGGTGGTATGTAGGATAGGCACACAAAAAACTTGCCACAATCAATATAGTGTTGACCTTTAAAAGTAGGTGTTTTAAATGTAGTCAAGACTACTTGTGTAGCTCAACCATGCCCATTCTTCCAAGATCAACAAGGGATCCAAAGTAACTCTCTACTAATCTGTGCTAGGGATAATGCAATCTTGAATATACAAAGGATTTAATCCGTTAAGTTGTACTAAGAGGATCTCCACTTGATCTACCAAAGATAATTGCAATGCCTAGAACCTAAATCAGGCTTAAAAATGTGATTAGAAATCATGTGGCTATGATACCACGTGTTAGAATTAGTGTTAAGGAGGATACATGTTAGTGGCATTCATGGATGATCAACATAATAGGGTCAATCATAAACTAATCAAGAAGTAGAGTCAATGTTGTTTATGCAAAAGGTGATCGATAGCAATGCATTAGATAAAATGAACAAAGTACAAGGTGCTTTTATAGCCCAAAGCAAGGCTCCTCATGATGAGGTAGGTGTGATGAGATAAAGCCTCCCTCTTGCATCTAGCACCATCTTGACATGTAGGAGTGTGTGTGTGTGTGTGTGTGTGTGTGTGTGAGAGAGAGAGAGAGAGAGAGAGAGAGAGAGAGAGAGAGAGAGAGAGAGAGAGAGAGAGATGACTAAAGCATAGAGATCATAGTCTTTATTAATGTAGTCTTCATGTGTCATGGATATATGCCATGCAAGGTAAGCATACTTTATGGAAGGAGGTAAGAGGGAAACCCCATGGCTAGGTTGAGACTGTCTCTACATGTGTTTACATTATGAATATGACTCCTACTTTTGTAGTGCATGATATGAAACCAAAAGAAAAGGTTTGTGGTGAAAAATAGGATATACTAGATTTTAAAGTGTTTAGAGGTATTGCTTATTGTATGTGCCGGATGAACTAGAAGTAATCTTGACTCCAAAAAAAAAAGTGTGTTTATTAGCCGTTTCTTTGAGCAAAGACGATATAAGTATAACAATCTTGTCTTGGATAAAGTGAGATTGAGCAAAGAAGTTGTTTTTTATGAAATGGCAAGCTGGTATGCATACGTGAAGGATGATTTAAGGGTTGATGTAAGAGATAATGTGGCTACAAGAAATACAAATGCATAGTCACAAGCGTTGATGGTCACCTAGTGTAGGTCATGGTGAGAAGTGGTAGGTTGCATGAAAGATTGAGTTTTACTAACTCTTCAAATATACCAAGAAAAGAAAAGAAAAAATTTGATGATGCCCCTAAGCTGCCAAATTTCAGTACCGGTCGTGATGATGGTGACAATAGTGGTTCTGGAAAGAGTTTAGATAAAGAGTTTGGCATACCCTCTAAGAGTTTAGGTACAAGTAGGGAATAAGGCACCTAGAAGTGATCCTAAACCGTGCAATTATGAGAGTGTAAGAAATCATGTGAATCATTATTGTGTGGATATGGGACAGATTGCACATGAAATAGAACCCGCTTGTTTTGAAGATGCTGTAAAATATGAGAAATGACAGTAAGGATGAGGAGATGCTGCCCTTGATGGAAATGGAACATGGGAGTTGGTGCCATTACCAAAGGGAAAAAAGGAAATTGGATGTAAGTGTGTTTACAAGATAAAGCACAATTATGATGGTAGTCTGAGAAGGTCAAGGCAAGGATGGATAATGGTTATGCTGCAAATGTATGGGATTGATCATATGAGGAGACATTTAACCCTATAGCCAAGATGGCTACTTGGTGTGCTTATTGCAATCGTTGCGTCTTTAGAATGGGTGTGAAAATAGATGGATGTAAATAATTATTTCTTTAACAAAGACTTAGAGGAAGTTGTGTATACGATGTAGCCACATGGTTATGTAAATATGAAGCTACATGACCTTGTAAGCAGGCTAAAGAAACCAATATATGGACTAAAGCAAGAAATTTGGATCTTGGTATGGGAGGATTGTGGCATTCCTTGTTTCATTGGGCTTTGAGATTTTTGATGTAGATCATTCATAAATTTCTATGTGCAAAAGAATGAAACAAGAATTGCGATGATATGCATCTATGTTGACCCGACTTGATTGTTGGAGGTGATAATGTAAATAAAGTAGAGGGTGTACAGGGTCTACTTATGCAAGAGTTTGAGATGAAAGACTTGGGAGGCTTGTAATGTTTCTTTAGCATTAAGATTGTTGGCACAAAATAGGGTGTATGGGTGTCACAAAGACAATATACTTTGAACATGTTCAAAAATTACTGTATAGCTAATTGTAAGCCTTTTGCAATGCCCTTGGATCATAATTTTTTAAAGTTGGGGAAGGATATAGGTCAAGTACTTGAGAATGCTAGAATGTACAAGAAGATTGTGGGTAATTTACTCTACTTGACTATCTCAAATCTATACTTGAGTTACAAAGTTGGATTGGCGAGTCAGTTTATGCAACCTCCTAGGAAGCCACATTTGGATGTAGTGAGGTGCACCTTGCACTGTGTAAGTGCGACTTTGGATTATGCACTCCTTTATAGGGTTGATGTTGAGATGCAGATCTATGGTTACACATATGCATGCTATCTGAACTACCTCCTCCCATTCAACTTGAGGGGAACTTGTGCCAGTTGAAATTGGCTTTGAAGTAGGTGAGAGGTTAGATGCGGAAAGAGGAGCTACTGCGTTCTCACCTTGTTGAGGGCTGATCAAAGAAACTTCATCAAAGTACACGGAGTGAGCAAAGTGAAACTTTCGCTGTTGAGGGTCATAAAACCTGTATGCCTTCATTCCAAAGCGATCAGCATATCCAACAAACACCATCTGGGTACTATGGGCATCAAGTTTGTGCTGGTTGGCCACTACGTTGACAGGATATGCGACACACCCAAACACTCGAAGGTGTTGAAGATTGGGGATCTTCCCAGACCAGTGAAAGTATGGGGGTGTGATGAGGGTCAATGGAGTGAGGAGTGTGGTTCTAAAGGTAGCAGGCAGTAGAGACAGCTTCTTCCCAATAGCTTTTTGGTAGTCCAACAGTGAGCATCATTGCTCGAGCAGCTTCAATCAAGGATCGGTTCTTTCGCTCAGCGACCCCATTTTGCTAAGGAGTGTAGGGAACAATGAATTGTTGTTGGATGCCCTCATGTTTGCAAAATTGTTGGAAATCAAGTGAACTATATACGCCTCCATTGTCAGAACGAATCACTTGAATTGTCAGATCATGTTGTTGAAAGGTGAGACTGTAGTACTCTTTAAAGCAAGCAAAAACCTGAGATTTCAGCTTGAGGAAGTACACAGTGGTGTATCTGTTGAAGTCGTCAATGAATGTGAGAAGGTAGGTGCAACCTGCTAGAGAAATTGACTCCATAGGACCACATTATTCACTATGAATCAATTGATTAAGCTGGGCAGATCTGCTGTTTGATCTGGGGAAGGGTTTGTTCACCGCTTTTCCAAGTATGCATCCTTTGCACAGATCAATCGGTGATGACATATTCTGTGGTAGACCTTGATAAAATTGCATCTTTGACATACAATGCAATGTAGGGGCATTGATGTGTCCAAGGCGGTAATGCCACATGAGAGTGGAGGTTGCCTAAGTCAAGTGTGCAGAGAGAGTCAAAGATGAGGCTACCATAGCATGATGATCACGCTTATACAAACGCTGCTTCTGAGGGAGTTTGATGGTTTCATACTAGCTTGTGGGTAATCTGAAGTGAATGACACAATAGCTGTGGAAGAATTCAATGGAGGACCCTGTAGTGGTAGTAGTCATAACTGAGAGTAGGCTGCGAGTTAGGCCAGGGATATGATAGATGTTGGGAACAAGAACTTGAGTCCCACTAGGTAAATTAACTCTCATGCTACCAATAACCTTTGGCTGCAAGGCAGCAATCATCCCCAAGATAAACCTGCACTGCATTATTTAGCGGCGTATAGCCCTGAAGCTAGTGTCAATGAGGTGTCATGTGATGTGTCACACCAGTATCAAGAAGCCATTCTTTGGTATCAAGTGAAGGGATTATGGAACTCATTAAACAATCAAACAATTAAAGAGTTAAACAATTGAAGAGATCCCATACCATAGTTACCAAGAGTAGGGTCTTCTAATTGTTGAACATGAGCCTTTGGACGCCCTTTGTTTCGCTGTTGGTCGCGGCGCTTGGTGCGACATTCTTTCTCCATGTGTCCATGGCATCCGCAATACCTGCAAATTTTAGGTGAAAGTGTATTGTTAGGTGAATTTGTGGTTGGAAACCTACAAAAGGGCTTCCTTTTGAAGCCAGGATGGCGCTTCAGGTATTGGGCTGTGAGTAGGGGTGCCGAAGAAGAGGTTGAATTGCTCCTCATAGCATCTTCCTGGAGGATGCGGGAGATCAGTTTCTCAATTGTGAGGCCAACAACCAATGCTTGAGTTGTTATAAAGGGGCACCATGATGTGGGGAATGCTGCCAAGAGCAACATTGATTGCAGGCTCTCATCCAGTTGGAGACCTGACAGGAGGGCATTGTCAAGAAGTGTACACCATTCATCAAGAAACTTAGGTGTATCTTATTGCTCAGAAAGAGATGCAGCAAGCAGGTTCTTAAGATTTTTGATGTAGGTGATAAGGTCCTCATGGTGATATGTAGAGCGCAAGAAGTTTCAGGTTTCAGTAGAGGTTTGACATCGCCGAACAATTTGACTTGACGGTCACCCAAATGGATCATGAGTTCGGCTTGTGCTTGGAGGTCCTTGGTAGTCCAATTGAGGATATCTGGACTACCAGCAATTGGTTGGGGTATCGTGCCATCCACGATTTGCCACAGGGATGCTCTCTTGAGCAGTAGGGTGACTCATGGCCCAAGTGAGATAATTGGGGCATGTGAGTTTATCTAGATGATAACTCCTCACGGCTGCAGGGATAAGAGAAGGGGCTGCACCTTGATGAGCCATACCAGCTGTCCGGATCAACTGGTAGGGGCAAGTTGGAGCCTACACAAGAGAAGAGGTGGTGGGTGATAAAGCGTGCTACAGTGATACCATGTTGTGAAAACAAGCACGCTTACACAGGAGACACACACAGAGAGAGTGACTCGCAGACACGGGCAAGAAGGAGATAATTTGATTGATTCCAAGAGGTGGATTAAATAGGTGGGTGATAGCAGTTACAAGGTGACCGTTCCATTCTCATGGGAACGTCATGTGACTAGGCAACCGCGGGATTACAATTTATAAAAGATTTAATTATTTCAAATGTGCCACACTTCGTGCATCATCTCTTCTACAACTATCGCGGCCTTCAGGAGACCTAGAGTGACAGTGACCCTCTTCTTCAAGAGATTTAGACAAAGATCACCATCTTGAATCCTTTGGGGGAGTGTTTGGGCAAAGGGGATGGTGGTCTCCTAGCAGGAGAAGGAGAAGCTTTATTGCTAGATGATTCTACAACATCTCTCCAGTGAGGCTGTCTCCATCCTGAGCAGGTAAAGAAATCTTCAAACTAGAGCCATTACCTCTCCATGATCCCATAATTTTTGAGGTAACTACTGCACGCCACCGTGAGGCTTTGCACCGCGTGGAGTTCTTGAGCCAAGTTATATGCAATGATGACCACACGTCGCTATGAGGCTCTACAGCGGGTGGATGTTGCAAGTTTTGGTGGCATGATTGCTGTTGTTAGAGCTGTTTGCCTACGGCTGAGCAAGCTCGTTGGGATATAAAATATTCATAGGCTCATGCATTGATTGTGTTGTCTGTGAAGCGTACTATTACTCCTCATATTTGTTCAGCAAAATCTACAGAACAAGCTTGGGATATTCTGACTAGTCTTTATGCAAGTCGCGATGAGGTAAAAATTGCATTGTTGCGTAAAGAGATGGAGTCAAAGATTTTGGTGAAAAGGGCAAAAAAAAAGACGCGTTTCCATTATTGTAAAGCCAATGATCACTTGATCAAGCAGTCAGTGTCCTAAGTTGAAGGCCAAAGAGGCTAAGAAGAAAGAGGTTGGTTTTACTACAAATGCTGGTTCCACTGCAAATGCAGCTATTGTTGAGTCTTCTGTGAAAGGAGACATTGATGCTGATGTTGATGCAGAATGGGATTTTAGTGTAGAGTGTCACTTATGATCCTTCTGTCCATGATGCATGCATGTCAATTGCTGCAGATTCACATGTGTGGTATTTTGACAATGGTGCTATGAAGCACATTACCTCACATCGTGATTTTTTTACCTCTCTCAAGTCTATCCCTCATGGGAATTCAGTCACTTGTGCCAACAATGCCTCTTATCTGGTTCAAGCAGTTGGAAAGATTATGCTTACTGCTACAAATGGCAGTTCTTTCACACTTGTTGATGCATTTTATGTACTTGGGATCAAGAAGAATCTTTTGTCTGTATCTACACTTGCTATACTTGGTCTTGTAGTCAAATTTGTGGATGACAGATATACAATACATGATCTCAGTTTTGGTGATAAAATTGTTGCATCTGCATTTTATGCGGTGGGCTATATAAGATCACTTTGTAAGACAAGTGTGGAAAAATTTTTACAAATGCAGTCGTGGATTCTAAGGCTATTTCAGATGCAAAACTTTGGCATGCACGTTTTAGGCATCTGAATTTTGTCAGTTTGCTATGGCTGCAAAAATCTAACATGGTGGCTTCTTTGTTGCCTCTTGAAGCACCTGTCAAACATATTTGTGAAGGATGTATTTTGGTAAGATGCAACGTTCAAAGTTTCCAAAGATTGTTTAGTTAGGAACACATGCAGGTTGCAACTTGTGTATAGTGATGTCTGTAGGCCCATGCAAACTCCGTCCTTGGGAAATTACCTTTACTTTGTGAGTTTCATTGATGATTACTCCAGGCATGCATGGGTGTATCCTAAGTCTGAAGTGTTTTTGTGATTCAAGCAATTTCTGGCTATGGCCGAAAATGTCTCAAAATGTACTACAGGCACCCTTTGTTCCGATTGAGGGGGGGCGTATATGTCTCATGAATTTAATGCATTTTTGGCTAGTTGTGGGATAAAACACCAATGTACAGTTCCGTATACACCTTAGCAAAATGGTGTTGCTGCAAGAAAAAACAGGTTTCTTACAAAAACGGCAAGACGTATGGCCAAAAGTCAAGCTTTACCCCATTCGTTTTGGCTTAAAGCTATTATGTGTGCCATTTATGTACTTAATAGGTGTCCTACAAAATCTTTGCAGTCTGTGACTCCATATGAAGCATGGCATAATAAAAAGGCTTCTATTGAGCACATGTGTGTTTTTGGCTATTTGGCATATGCTTTGGTGCGCCAAATGCAATGCAAAAAATTGAATGATAAGACTATCAAATGTATTTTTGTTGGCTTTAGTGCTGAAAGAAAAGGTTATAGGCTGTATTAGCCACAAAGTGTATCTTGGTTTCACTAGATGTTGTGTTTATGGAAGATTTTGTTCAGTCCTTGTTGTCATGTACTAGAGATAGTAATGTAAGCTCACATGATATTTATGACACTTTGTTGTCTCTTTTCAGTGGTGGAAGTTTGAATGTAAATTCCAATGAGACAAATATACAGTCTTTGGGGGTTTCTGAAAATATTACAGATCATCATATAATTGATGCATATGTACATGATGTACTTGATGAGGAAAGGGCTGATTGAATGAGCAGGCTAGAGGTATGCCTAAATGGTTGGTGCATACTTTGCGTGATAGTAAATTGGATGCATCTTTGTCTAGTCGTACTCGTTCAGGTTCTCATCATGCATCTTATGAATTTGATTCTTATGCTTTGGCTATTGCTAGTTTATGTGATGTTGAGGAACCTTTGTCTTTTGATGAAGCAAAAAATTTAGAATATGGGGGATGACTGCCATGCAAAAAGACCATTGGAACGAAGTGGGGTTACAAGTTGAAACGCAAGCCCGATTGCTATAAGGCTTGACTTGTTGCAAAGGGTTATGCATAGTAAAAAGGCATAGATTATGAAGAGACTTTTGCTCCCACTTATCGTATGACTACTGTGCATTTTCTATGTGCATTGGCAGCTCATTTTGGTTGGGATGTACATCAGTTGGACATTGTTATTGCTTTCTTGAATGGTGACATACTTGAGGAAGTTTATGTAATGCAGAGGCTCGTAGGTTTTTCAAGAAAGGACAAGAGGATAAAGTTTGCAGATGTAAGAAAGATTTGTATGGGTTGAAGCAATCTCCATGTGCTTGGTATGAGAAAGTTGATACTCATTTGGTCAAACAAGGCTTTCGTAAAGCATGAGGGTGATGTACTTATCATTGTCATTCTTAGTGTGGATGATTTGCTGATCATTGGACCAAATGAGAGACATATTGTTGAGTTTAAGATTGATTTGAATGCTACTTTCAAGATGAAAGATTTGGGGCTATTGCATCATTACTTGGGTATATAGTTTAAGTAGTGTGAGGGTGATATTTCCTTGTGTCAGACAAGTTACATAGAGACATTGCTATGTAAGTTTGGACTTGAGGATTGAAAACCTATTGCCACTTCCATGAAAACAGGTTTGAAATTGAGTCTTCATGAAGCTGGTGATTTTGCCGATTTCTTTACCAAACTATTGTTGGCTGCCTTATTTATGTATGCAACATGAGGTGAGATATTCAATTTGCACTCTCACAAGTCATCAAATTCATGTATAGCCCAGGGTCTAAGCATTGGTAGGCTATCAAGAGGATTTTTTGCTACTTGAGTGGCACTTTACATCTTGGCTTGTTTTATCCCAAGGGGAGATCATTGCCACCATATTTACATGCTTTTTTGGACTTAGATTGGGTTGTTTGTTTTGACATGCGAGTGTCCACGAGTGGTACATCAGCTCAACTTGGATATCAAACTCATGGGATGTTCATTGTTATAGCATGGATAATGGATTTATTCTTGTTTGCTTCATACTAATGCAGATTTCAGTAGACTCCGTAGTCTAGACTTCTTACTAAAGAGGCTATTTCATTTGGATCATTGGACTAGGCCTGAAAGGTTAACTGTACCTGGCTTTCTGTTATGTACCGAAATAGAGTTACAGTGTGAGGTGAATTAATAACCAGATCTAGCTCAAGATATTACATTCTTGATTGTTGATGTTTTCATGCTGGATAGTTTTTGGTACTGGCCTTTTCGGGATTCGTTTAAGCTTTATATAAGCTCAACCTCAGGCCCTTCTCATGGATAAAACTCCTAACCTTTCCAATATAGATCTGATAGGCTAGTCTTACTATACCCCTTAGGATAGAGTTAAAAGTAGCGTGCCTAGTTATTAGACCAAACTGGTAAAGTTGTGGATATGGGGCTATTGTTCGGTATTACTTGGAATTTAGTAGAAATGTCTTGGGTTTAGCTGTTATAGTTGAGCATCAGAGCATCATGGTTGTTGATGTTTACTTACCACATGAATTGGAATACTGTCTCGTTGCAGGATGGTGATAGTGTCTTGGTTGGACTTCTTCCTGTTTCTGATTACTAACACTCCTAGGGCTTTCAGAATTTTTGGTTTTTTCTACATAAAATCATGTCTAGGACATGGATAGGAGCTAGACCAACTAGTGGCAAATAGAATCTCATTAAATAGGTTTTCGTTAAACTTTTTGACCCAACCTGTTACTATAGCATTTACAGATTACTTCAGGTTTAATCATGGTAGTTGTACTCTGGTGTTTATGGAGTCCAGCCACTTGAGGGCGTACGAGGTCGCTCAAAATTATGGCAAAAACTGTCAGGATGTCATATATAAAAAAGGAATTTGTAAAAGTGTGTTAGTCTTATAAAATGATTTGTCTACTATTATTAGGTTTTACCAAAATATAGGATGACTGCTCGGAGGAGTACTATAGTTGATCCGATCAATAGAGCACAAATCTCAAAAAAGCTTAACACTAGAATGGTAACCTAACAGGACATAAAAGTGTCCTTTCAGGGTTTTGGGAAAAAATTCCAAAACCATAGTAGATCCACTCATTTTGAAAAATCCTTTCATGAGCTTATAGTTCAATAACTACTACATATGGAAAAAATGATAAACTTGTATTTTTTCTCATCCCTTGGTCACTACAAGCCTCCAAAGTTGATGGACCAGTGCATTTTGCCCAAAACAGCAATTTCTTACGGTTGATTGCATATAAATAAGAGTGGGATTTTTGTAGGACATGAGATAAAATGCCCTGTTAACTTCAATGGGTTGGTGACCAAAACATATGGTTGCTTTTACCTCACTAAATTTTTTCTGGGCAAAAAAAATAGGTACAAAAAAGTTGCATTTTTGCCATTCTGCGGACCTATCATCAAAGTTTCTATAGTCACGCTCAATACAGATACTATATACATATTTTCTTAGTTCCCTTTGGGCCTCTGGATTCAAAAGAAGCCATGGAGTATGTCAAAAGGATAATGGATCTCTTACAATTGGAACCTTGGGGGCAATGATAAAGTGCTAAATACAACAAACATGAAAAAACTGGGTTTAGCATTATGACCTCTAGAAACCCATAGAAACTACTCAATATCTAGCCAAGTTTGTATTCTATGATTAGATATGGTCACTACCTACAAAATACACACAATTGGCCTAAGAAACTAGAAATATTGAGAAAGTTATACTTGCTACTCTAAAATGTATCGTATTCTTCAGCAATCAAAAAACTCAACCATCATCATATACTATGCTATATAGCATATTAGGTCCCCCAAAACTCAAGGAAGATTAGCTTTATGTTATACATTACACTTACACAATCAAAATTGAATTTGGATATCAAGAAAGCCACCTAAAAAATCATAAAAGTGCTAATTTTGGCCAAAAAAACAGGATTATGCAATCCTTGTAAATTGGTCATAACTTTGAATTTTAACACTTAGCTCTCCCTACAAGCATCAAAACATGTTGAGAACTATGAAGGCCTAACCTCTAGCCATCTAAACCTCACAAACATGAAGTTTAGAGTGGTATAGTTGCCAAAAATTGAAAAAAAAGCCAAAAACAGGACCCGTTTTTTCACATAGTTTAGGTTCAAAAATGTTGTGCAAGAGTAAGGTTAATGGTGAGATCGATACTCAAAAAAAAAAATAAAAAAAATTCAGCTCATAAGGTAACTTTGTGGATATATAGCACCTAGAAATTCATTTTCATACTCTTCAAATAATTCAAGCAAAATGGTCACTTAACAGGACACGAGTGTCCAAGGACATAAAAGTGTCCTGTTACCATTCTAGTGTTAAGGCAGCTAGGGATGAATATATAGCATCATTTGCGGCAAATAACAGGGCATGGTCGAGGCAAAGAGCACATCTTGATCGAGCCTGCAAGACTAAGGAGATAAATTATAAAGATACCAGTTTGTAAACTAATGAAGCTCGTTATCAAGTCGTAACTGACTACCAAAGTCTTGTTAAAATTCATTTTTATTTTTGCAAAGAAAAGTTGAAACTTTGTGACATGGATAACAACTAGGATGCCCATACATCACCTGCATATAGAGCCAATGCTAACAGAATGTTATGTCGTTATGTTGTTCTATGGGTACAGGTGAGGGCTACTCTCTTTGGTTCAGCTTTTTGGTTGCTTTATGGTTTGGAGGAATGGATGCTAGTTCGTACATTTGGATGGTGACTTGTACCAACCTGATTATATTCATTTATACAAAATCATGCTAGCTAAAGTTTGTTTTGTATAATAAACCTTGTATTTATCTAGGTACCTTGGTCTTTGAACATATGCATGTTCATCTGTGGGTAATATATGTAGATAACTAAAACACACACACACACACACACACACACACACACAGAGTACTGCTACTATTACTAGTACTAGTACTAGTACTAGAACAACTACTACTTGTACTGATACTGTTGTACTACTATATTAGACTGGTAGTATTGGAATTGTACTTGTACTGTATATACTGCTACTAATAGTGGTACTTACTGGTATGGTACTGGTACTGATACGCACGCGCACACACACACATTACTAGGGATAATGTGTTAATTTTCCATATACTAAAATGCGTGCTACTGGTACTAGAGCTATATCTGGTACTAGTGCTATGCGTGGATTGGTACTAATATTGATACTATATTGTATTATATTGATACTAGTACTATATTATACTAGACGGATACGGTGTTACATATGTACTAGTGCTGATGCTAGGTGTGTATTATACTATATTGTATTGATACTGGTTTTGTATTCTGTTGAGCTGGTACTACTATTGGTACTAGTACTTCTTGTGTAGTGGCACTAGTATTGTTTGTGTAATTGTAATATACTGGACTGATGATACTTGTGTACTAGTACTGGTGCTACTTGTGGATTGGTGCTTTACTGGTCTGGTACTGGTGATACTGGAACTAAAAAAAGTAGGTTGACCTTTACCCGGCTAGGATAGAGTAAGGGATGGTATAGGCATTATGAACTGGTTCTATATGGTATTGTTGTTGCTATTGTATTGTACTGAACTTGGAAGGCTGCTACTTATGTGATATATCGGTACTGGAATTGGTACTGTTTGTGTACAATATTATACTGGATAGATACTGGAGCTACTTGTGATACTAGTACTGATACTACTTGTGTACTGGTATTGGTACTAGTACGGGTTGTGTACTTTAATATACTGGACTGGTGCTACTTATGTACTGATACTGGTGCTACTTGTGCACTAATATTGTACATGTATTGGTACTCGGATAGTGGAACTGGTGATTCTTGAATTGGTGTAAATATAGGTGGTCCTTTTGCATGGCTAGGGATAATATGTTAAAATTCCCTTGGACATTATTTTCTGGGGCTAATTGACTTAGGGAGTCCTGGGTGAGATATAGTAGGTAATTCAGTAGTTGAGGTTTTGGAGGTGCCTTAAGTGAAACTTAATTGACGCCTTAAATGCCACCACACACATATAAACATAGGTTAATCAGGCCAGTCTCCTGGCTCTGAAAACTTTGTCATTTTTTGCTTAACTTCACGGTGGCTCCCTCCTGACAGGTCCGTGCTACAATCCCTCTAAAGTGTTATCTCTCTCTCTCTCTCTCTCTCTCTCTCTCTCTCTCTCTCTCTCTCTCTCTCTCTCTCCCCCTCCTGATAGGTCCGTGCTACAATCCCTCTAAAGTGTTATCTCTCTCTCTCTCTCTCTCTCTCTCTCTCTCTGTGTGTGTGTGTGTGTGTGTGTGTGTGTGTGTGTGTGTGTGTGTGTGTGTGTGTGTGTGTGTGTGTGTGTGTGTACATGGCTGTGTTGCTACACCATCCCCCTCTTGAAGCCGGGCCCGACATACGGCTAAGAAGGAAGGTGGCTACTTGCTCCAAAACCTATAATAAGGTGTCCTTTACATGCTTGCTTAGCATTAGTGGTGTGTGTATTTGGGAGAAGTGTCTGTACTATAGGACTATGAGGATTTTACCTGCAAAGGGGTAGTGATAAATGTCGGATCTATGGCAAGAGCAAGGATAAGCAAGCTATTATGGAGTATGTTGCTCCAACTCATTCTCAGGTGACTTTTGACATTGAAATGGATTGTTGTCTGAACTATTTGATGGTTGTGAGTATTCCTCATGCATATACCGGTAGAGGCACTCGGATAAATGAAACCATTTCTAAATATATGTTATCCTTTTTTACTATTTGTCTTTGAAAGCAATCTAGTTGGGTGACATCTATAACATGTGGGATATCCATCCATCACATATATATGGTACCAATGCTAACTAAATGTTGTGTTGTTTCCATGGGTGCAGGTGAGGGTTACCTTCTCAACTATGGTTTTCAAAGTTCCTTTGGCCTGAAGATGCGGACTATTATATCTTTTGGCTGTTGATTTCAACACTTGTGTATAAAGACTGTTCTGTACTATGAATGGGAATTATACCTCCTTTTTATTGACATAATTTCTAGTGTCTTTTGTAATCTGAAATGATTCTTTGGTGTATATGTTATATTGTTATTGAAACACACACACACACCTAACACCAAGAATAGTAGTGATACTATTCAAAGAACTAGTTACTATATTTTAATCCCTCGATGTCTATCCTAGATAATTTTAACTTGGACTAATCCTTGAGGGATGGGGCTCTCTTCACACGGCCCTTATAGGTTTTCCTGGTTGGTTGAAGGTTGAAGAGGCTACCGGTTCTTACCACACACACACACACAAATGAAATGTTACATTAAATGTATTTAAAAGGCCAAAATGACCTATGAGACCAAACTGATACAATCCTTGTGGATTTAATCCAATGTATGGGTACAAAAATAAAATGAAGTAAAGTGAAAGACTAAGACTAAAAGACTAAAAGACTAAAAGACTAAAATTGTCAGCCTAAAAATCATCATTATCATCATCCATGCCCGAGAATGCCCAACATCAGGCATTGTCTGCTAAAGTATTGCATCGATCATTGAAGAGCTTTGTCAATGTTTGCCTCTGTAAATAGTCATACTGGGCATCCCCCATGTCACTCTAGAATAGTCGGGATTCTTTGGTGAAGCCTCCATTGATGTCATGGTCGCCCCCATAGATGTAGGCGTCTTGCTCTCCCGAGCCCAATGGCTATGTCCACTAATATACCTCTGGTAGAAGTGGGCAAGTCTACTGTGAAGCATGCACATCCGGTTGTTGAGTCCATGCTCTAAAGAAGTCAGTGATCTCCCTCTGTGAATGTCTCCCACTACTTGGTCTCTTCTAGAGACTTTCCCTGTGTCTACGTAGCTCTTGCAAAAACAACCTGAGGCATCTCTGATCTTGATATCACATGACTCTAGCCTACGGTCCAAAGCCCTCTCTGAATAGATAGTGAAAGCGCCCTCGTATCTCATAGTATATCAAAAAATGACAAATGTGATGTAACTCTATCTTTGGCTCTATATGACATAATTGGCGTATCCTAGCTTCTACTAGTACTCTCCTAAATCTGACAGTCTCAATCTCTAGCTGATGCGATGATGTGCTCATATGACCAATAGCACATCGTATCCCATAGGATAAATGAGTCTCCATATAGGCCGATATAATCACATATCCATCCTCAATCAACTGAAGGAGATGCTCTTTATAGAAATCCATCTTTGTTCCCAACTCATGTACTGGTTGTATCCATGTGCTTCTGGTATCTAGTTGAATCAAATCCTGACGTATAAGTCTAGTGGTCAGAGAGAGAGAGAGAGAGAGAGAGAGAGAGAGAGAGAGAGAGAGAGAGAGAGAGAGAGAGAGAGAGAGAGAGAGAGAGAGAGAGAGAGAGAGAGAGAGAGAGAGAGAGAGAAATGAAATGATATATTAACATATTCAAAAGGCCAAATGACCTATAAGACCAATGTATTACATACTAGTAAATTTGATACCATGTCTGAGTACAAAAAAAGAGATACTAAATTGAATATAGAAGTGTTACTAGCTGGAATTGTGTGGGGTATGTGTGATCACTAATGGGTGCCCTATAAAAGAGAGAGATACAATGGGTGATGAATCCATCCTCATCTGTACTTTGGATATCAAGATAGTATGGGATGAATCCTCTCTTGTAGCCTCTGTTGATGTTGTTAAGCTCCTCTCCTCAACCGTGGGCATCTCAATCTCCCTAGCTCCAATGCTCTGTCAATGAGAGTACCATAAGTGTGAGTTTGAGTTAATCTTTTCAATGGTGGCTTCTCCTCTATCTATCCAATGTTTGGTGTGAAGAAATCAATAACCTGTCTCTTGGATTGTCTCTCTCTAGATCTCCTCAGTAAACTATCTCTGTAGATACAGTCCAAGACATCTCTGGTCTGAAGCCTTCTTTGAATAGACAGTGGAAGCGGCCCCGTATCTTGTAATACACTATGCATTGACATATATAATGCATCTCCATCTTTGGCTCTATCTGGCATGGGTGGCATATCTTGCTAGCTGTTGGTATCCCTCTAAATCTACCAATCTCAATCTCAAGATGGTGTGGAGAGGTCCGTATTTGACAAATGATACACCGTAACCCATCTTTGTGCCCAACTCCTATGTCATCTTTATCCATGTCCTCTTGGTGTTTTATAGGATCAAGTTCTGGAGGCTGGCAAATGAGTCTAGTGATCTCCACCTGTGTAAGAGACAATGATGGGGCATCAAGGGAGTACTGGAAGGGAGTAAAGCTATCCATGCTAAAGCCATGTATCTAAAACCATGATAACATATATGCATACCAGCATGATGTGTCCCCCTATAAAGCTAATTGTTTGGAGGACTCAAGGGCCAATCTGGCATATATTTCTCTTGAAGTATCCCATGAGTAGTGTATAAAGGAGATTGATCTGGTAAGAGCCTCTACCTCCATAGGGGGGGGCTTCTAACTCCACTCTAATGATCTCATGTGGCAAGGAGGACTTGCTCTAATCAGCTGAGAGACCATAGATACCAAGGGCCTCTTAATACCCCTCCACACATCCTAACCCACAAAGGGTCTCCAAACCTGAACCCCATAGAGAATAGTTAGATCTACCAAGGTATCAAAGATCCAGAGCTTTGTTCCGGGTTCTTGGAACTGAACCTGCAAACACATCCTCTCCAATCCTCCCCAGGCCGCATACACACTAGTTAGTCTGATCTTTGTTGCTCTCTTCAAAGAAAACTTTGGCCCAGTGAAGGCTACCGCAAGATAAGTGTATGCATCTGTGTACTCCACAGTCTCCTGACCATAAGTGAATGTAGGTGTTGATCTCTTGCTCCACTACGGTGTGGTCTTAAACACCATAACCTTCGTATTACTAAGGTTTATAGACAATCAACTATTCTCTACAAAGCTATGCAATGCATCCAAATGTCTCCACATACCCTCCTGTGAGTCAGATATCATCATCATATAGCAACAATGGAATCCATGTCCCTACTAGCTGGGCAAATCTGTCACCCTCTATGTCAATGTAATCAAAAACCTCATCTATATACATACCAAAAAGAGTAGGAGACAATGGATAACCTTGTTTCACTCCAATAGTAGAGTGAACTAAATTAGATATACCCTCTAGAGTGCGTACATGCCCCACCACTGATCTGTATAGAGCCATGATCCCCCAAATCAACTCAATGGGTACTCCCATCTCATGACATCTGCACATTAATTTGGCTCTAGGCACCATGTCAAATGCTTAGAGGAAATCCACAAAGCTACAATAAATTTGTCTCCCATGTGCCCTACCCTCCTCAATGATGGCTCTGAGTGTTAGAATATGGTCAAGAGTGGAGAAGCCTCTCCTAAAACCGGCATGTCCCGCTGCCCATATGCCCTTGCTCTCTACCCATCTGCTCAACTGTTGCTCAAGGATACAATCGTGCCAATGTGTGTCCAATCATAATAGTACGGTATTTTTCTAGCTTCGTAGGATCAGTGCCCAAGGATGCCTAGCATTGGGCGTAGTCCGAGAAAGTACTACATCGATCACTGAAGAGCTTTGTCAATGTGCACCTCTATGAATAGTTGTACTAGGCATCTCCCATTTTGTGCTAGAATAGTCTTGATCCTCTGATGGAGCCTCCGTCGATGTTGGGGTCACGCTCGTAGACATGGGCGTCTAGCTCTCCCGACATTAATGGCTCTGTCAACTAATATACCTTTGCTATAAATGCGCTCTGAAGTTTGTTGTGAAGCAATCTCATGTGGTTGTTGATTCCTTAGTCTAAACAAGTCAGTAATCTCCCTCTATGAATGGCTCTTATTGTTTGATCTCCTCAAGAGACTCTCCATGTGTCTGTGTAGCTCTAACAAAAACAACCCGAGGCTTTTGAGCTCGATCGATTTTGAGAATGCTTTTTCACCTTGAACTAGCAGTTTTTTGAATTTTTTTTTAGAACTTAATTGGTGATCCTCTTTAGAATTTGTTTGAAATGGATGGTACACATTTTAAACCTATCTTGTTTGACTATGGTTTTAGTATTGGCTTCAATGCTTGGTGATTTTCTCCCTGGTAGGTAGTGAGAAATGTTGTTTTGGTATTGTTTGAACCTCAAAATGATGCAGATAGGATGTCTGGGGATTGTTTATTGTATGTTTGAAAACCTCAAAACAATACAGATGGGATGTCTAGGGAGCAATTTTTTGTATGCTAGAAAACCTCCGAACAACACATCCCGAGATGTTTGGGGAGCTATGCTGAAAGGATAGCATTTTCAGCCCAAGATAGCCAGCATTTTCATCTTTGATCGCTAGCAAATTTCAACCGCCATCATCATCCTTGACGATAGATCTCAGTCTTAGCCTCATTGAGGACCTGTTTGCATTGTGAGAGGTGCACCACCCTATCTCTACATCTACCAAAAACAACCTAGAGCTCTTTGACCCTAACACTCTCTGCCCATACGCTCAACTACTCGATCCGGAATGATGCAGGCAAGATGTGTGGGGATCATTTATTGTATGCTTGAAAACCTCAAAAGAACAAAGATGAGATGTCTAGGGAGTGTTTTGTTGTATGCTAGAAAACCTTTGAACGATGCATTCCGAGATGTGTGGGGAGCTGTGCCAAAAGGCCAACATTTTCAACCCAAGATAGCAAGTGTTTTCATCTTTCAGCGCTACCAAATTTCAATCAGCATCGTCCTTGGTGATAGATCTCACCCCTAGCCTCATTAAGGACTTGTTGCACCATGAGAGGTTCACCACCCTGTTGCTACATCTACTGAAAATAGCCTAGAGATCTTTGACCGTAACACTCTCTGCCCATCCTCTCAAATGATACCCAAGGATAGATGCATACAATTGTGCCAATTTGTGGCCAATCATACTAGCATGGTAGTTTCTTGGCTCCGTAGGATTAGTGCTTGAGGATGACCGGCATTGGGCATTGTTCAAGAAAGTACTACATTGACCGTTGAGAAGAGCTTCATCAATTTCCGCCTCTGTAAATAGTTGTAATGGGCATCTCCCATTTTGTGCTAGAATAGTCATGATCCTTTGATGGATCCTCCGCCAATGTTGTGGTCGCCCTTGTAGACCTGGGCGTCTAGCTCTCCCAAGCTCAATGGCCCTCTCAACTAATATACCTCTAGTATAACTGCGGTCTGAAGTCTGTTGTGAAGCAAGCTCATATGGGTACTGATTCCTTGATCTAAAGAAGTCAGTAATCTCCCTCTCTGAATGTCTCCCATTGTTGGATCTTCTCGAGAGACTCTCCCTATGTCTATGCAGCTCTAGAAAAAACAACCCGAGTCTTTTGAGCTCGATTGATGTCGAGAATGCTTTTTTAGCTTGAATTAATAGTTTTCTGAATTTTGTTTGAGAACTTAATTCGTGATCCTGTTTAGAATTTTCTTGAAATGGATGGTATCTATTTTAAACATGTCTTGGTTGCAATTTGATTTCAATGCTTGGTGATTTTGTCCCGGGTGGAGTAGTGAGAAATGATTTTTTGATGTTGTCTGAATCTCAGAACAACGTAGATAGGATGTCTGGGAATTGTTTATTGTATGCTTGAAAACCTCAAAACGACAAAGACAGGATGTCTGGGGAGCGTTTTGTTGTATGCTAGAAAGCCTCCGAACAACGCATCCCCGAGATATCTGGGGAACGTCTGGTTGTATGTTGAAAAGCCAGTGTATTGAGCCCAAGATAGCCAACATTTTCAGTTTTGAGTGCTAACGGATTTTAGTCGCCGTCGTCCTCGGCGATAGATCTTGGACCTAACCTCATTGAGGACCTATTGTGTTGTGAGAGGTGTACCACCCTGTCTCCATATCTCTAAAAACATCCTAGAGCTCTTTGACCCTAACCCTCTTTGCCCATCTGCTCAATTGCTGCTCAAGGATAGATGCATATAACCGTGCCAATGTGTATCCAATTATAATAATACAACACTGACTAACCTATTGCATAAGTATGTATCGTTATAATAAGCGACAACATTTCTTTAGAGAAGCTCTGTGGATCGTTTTACCTTTGGCTAAAACCTCAAATTTTCAAACAGATCATTTCGATGGCTCCCACCTTAGGTCAAGTGGGGCTACTACTGACACGAAGAGCATGTTACAAGCTGTTGGCCTTTCAAGGGAGCAGATAGCAGAGGACATCATAGAGTACAAGAAGCTCCCCGACAAGGAGTTGAGGTGGCCGTACACCGGCTACAAGAGGTCTTGAGACCTGTACACCAAGACGAGGGCTCTTCTTGAGACCCTTTAGTAGGAGTAGCACACATGTTGAATATCTTTTTATATCAAGTATGTATGTATGTAAATATATGTATTGTGCACTTAAGTATATCATTTCATCTCACCAAATCATTATACACTCATGATAATAGAAGAACCCCTCTTCCAGAGTCAGCTACCACTACTCAACCGCTAGTACAGACCACTCAGCAACCACACGATGGGGAGGTTACACAGTAGGATCAAGACACACAATATTAGTTTGGTATTTAATTATAAAAGGATAGTATCTCCATAAAAATTGATTTATTATCTTTTTGTTAATTTATGCGCGTAGTGTCCCTTCTCGACGAGTCCGATGGCGTACCTCTATGACCTTGGGACCTTCTTTGGTCCCAACACCAACATCGACACCAAGGCCCTCTCGATTGTGGTGCCATGCGTCTGCCATGCCCTCGCTAGGACCGGGTTTTGACCACCAAGGAACATTTTGGACGTGTGTCAGCTTGTACAGTGTGACCTGCGACATTGACGTGGATGGGCATGTTGTGCCTATTAGAGGAGGCAGCATCTTTTTTTGCCAACACATACGCTGTATTTGTACATGCCTCGGCTCCACATAGTTTGGTCGTACGTATCTATGTGTTGTTTTAAGTGTTTTATAACTATTCCCTTGTTCTAATCTATCTTCTTGTAATGTAGAGATTATCTTGATATCGACAAAAAGTTTGTGATTGCTCAGCTACAGCGCGAGTTTAGAGAGGGATGGGACTAAAAAACGTTGGGGCAACAAATGTCTGGTACAAAAATAAAAATAAAATGTTTGGGTTCAAAGAATACAATGCCAAGGATGAGAACTGCAAGAATGCTAACAGCTTAGGGCTAAAAGCTGATTTAGCTTGGATCTAGTACTCCGCACAAACACTAGGGACACTTACTTCACTTGAAAGAACTGAAAGAGAGAGAGAGAGAGAGAGAGAGAGAGAGAGAGAGAGAGAGAGAGAGAGAGAGAGAGAGAGAGAGAGAGAGAGAGAGAGAGAGAGAGAGAGAGAGAGAGAGAGAGAGAGAGAGAGAGAAAACACATAACACAGGGATGTCGGGTCCCAACCCTCAAGGGCCTGTATTTTCTTTAATCTTGCACAAGTGCTCATACAATAACTGAATGTTGGGATGTTGGAGTCAGAACCAAGCAAATAAATGCCATGAAGAGTCTCTCGGGCCTCTATTTTCTTGGTTTTGACCTCATGAGGCCCTAGGCTTGAAAAGGCTATATCTTGAGCTAGAGACGTCACATTTCAGTGTTTTAAAGTTCTACGAGCATGCATTTAAGTGATCGAGCAAAAAAAAAATTCAACACACTAGAGGGCCCGTAGGGGGAGGTGCTTATTATCCCTTCCAAATATTAGCCATGTTACATGGTCGAGCAAAGGCCGCACACCATCAGGCAAGAGCCATGCATAGGCATCCCCATGGCCACCTAATTGATGCACCACATGATGTGAATGACGGAGAGAACTCATAGCGACCAGCTAGGAACCTCCTCCCCTGGTGACCCACCCCAAGAGGAGGAAGAACTTGAGTGTCCAAGGGCAAGAGACCTAGCAACATGAACACTAGGTGAGCACAAGGTGTCCCTCTAGAGTGTGACCCAACAGGGGATTTGAACCCATGACACGTAGATTGAGAGGCCAAAGCCTTACCATTAGACCAACACTTTGAGGACGATTGAGCAAACTTTTACATATGTACTATGAGAAATAGAATTTTAAAAAACTACTTTTGTATTTTCTAGGATTATCTCTCTCTATGCTGAGTTGACATTCCTCACAGGGCCCAAAATTGAGTCCAAATTTCTCCTAATGCCAACTCCTTCCATATCTGCATAAGAGGCAAGTAGATCTTGGTACTCAAGATCTAGGTTCTTGTACATCCAACTAGGAGAGGTTCTTGGTTCTTCTTTAGGTTCTTCTTTAGGTTCTTCCCTTGAGATTTTGTGAAGCCGAAGCACGCACAGAGCTCTGATGACAATGTCACGTGCAACAAAAGTGTTTAAGGATTTAGCTCGGATCAGGCTCACCTCCCAACCATAGAGCCAATATGGACTCACCCCCAAGCCTAAGGGCCTACAGCCAGTGGGCTAGCCTCTACCGCAAATTCCAGTGTCCCATGCCAACGAGCCCACACCAGTACGGGTGTGTAGAGTCCTACATACATAATGGGTGGACATCATGCTCACCTCCCAACCATAGAGCCAATATGGGATCACCCCCAAGCCTGAGGACCTGCAACAACAAGTGGGCTAGCCTCTACTGCAAATGCCGGTGTCCCATGCCAATGAGTCCACACCAGTACGGGTGTGCAGAGTCCTACATACATAATGGGTCAATGTGTCTGTGGGGTTTTCATGTGATTGAGTTTGAGTCAAGCGGGTAGAGATTTTGGGGCAAATAGAGCTATGATTTCATGAGAAGGGCAAGAGAGAAAAAATGAAAGTGTATGTCCGATAAGGTTTGAACTAATTTTGTGCAAAGAATTGATAAGATGCCAATGCTTATTGACATAATGCACATGATGCCAACAATCAATGCTTGAAAAAAAATCACTTTCTCTCTTTGTAATGCATTCTTGTTTCTTTGGCAAAATTAAAATTGATATGGGAAAATTTCCCACCATTCTCTTGAAAATTGAGAAACTCTCACAAAAATTCATTGAGAAATATGCCTTAAGCACAACATCACTCACTCCTTTTGAATGAACAAGATATACCTTTAATCACCAAATTACCAAGCCTTTCAAGTGTTGTAATTGGCCCCACGTACTCACAAGTAGTGCTTCATTCCATTGCGTTTATGCCATAGCCATTTGATAAAGTATTTTGCACATGCATGGAGCAATATGCACCAAAAAATTGGTTGATTGAGTTGATTGAGTACACAAAATTGTGCACACAATGATGCCAATTTCTTCATATTCAATTGATTTAAACATGAATCACAATGGCATCACACAAGAACTCCTTCCTTTTAGCATTCATGCCTTAATTTTAATTTGATTCATGGTGCATGAGCAAATCAATTAGAACACACATTCCCCAATAAGATCATATTGCAAGCTCAAAAATGATTATGGATCAAACATTGCATGCAAAATCTAGTACAAAACTTCCCTCAAATGCAAATCCGTTGGTACAGCCAAATTGTGTCGACCATAGAAGATGGCATGGGCAAATATGTGCAGGCTAGCAGAAGCAGAGCAAAGGGCTGGAGCAGCTAGGAAGATCATGGGCTGATAGGTAGCAGCAGAGATGTATGACTAATGCGGCTTATAGGCCAAGAAAGGCTCCAAAAGGGGCTAATTTGGGTAACAGGTGAAGGGTATGCAAGGTGCAGCTTTTGGGTCCAAGAATGTAGAGCTTGAAGTGCTGAAAGAGCAAGTCCAAACGGCTCATCAAACCGAGCTACGGAGCCCAAGTTATTAAAGGTTGAAGGTTCAGTGTGTTTCAGAATCTTGCCGGACAGGGCAACTGGGGACAAGTGGCCCAAGTGGATGGTGCATAGTGCTCAATTTATGGAGCCAACACGTCTTTTTAGGTTGCAAATAGGAGCCACGGATTGCAGTTTATGTCCAGTTGAAGTTTTGCAGGGGGCTAGGTTGGTGCCCACCAGACCACATGGGGAATCGTTACATCTGACGTCTTTTGAGCCTCGACAAGGTTCTAGAGCAAGGTATGCATCATCCAGAGTTAGCAAGAGTTGACTGCACATCAAATGGAACCCAGAGCGGAAAGATATAGAAGCCGAAATATTGGGTGCACTTATTCTAGATTGATTGCAGATGCTTTGATCGGTTTTTGTGGCCTCGGTTCGAGGGCTCGGGGAATTGTGACATGAGGTGAGGCTGGATGAGTTTGGAGTCGGCTCAGTGATCGGATCCAGGTGTCAATTGACAAGCAGGACAAGTTGAGGAAAAGAAATCTTCTTTTTACAAAAGTGATTTTGGTTTTTTCAGGGGCCTTAGACGGCTTGAGCTTGGAGCTGCCACGTGGCGCCAAGCATTGTCCCACATGCGCTGTGTGGTGTCCGGGTGCCGGAGTATTTAGCCCAAACGGTGGCGCTCATTTGAGGCATGAGAAGTGTGACCTTGTGAGGAGCCGGCCATGGCGTGCTCAGTCGGCACTATGTGTTGGCTGCGTTGGTGGCGCTCAGGGGCGAAGCCCGGTGGTTTTGGCCTCTGGCGATCCCACAACGGTGGCGCGCACTAATGACCACCGGTGGCGGTTGCTGGACAGTAATGACATGGAGGCCTTGTAAGGCCCTGTGCCTGCACCCAACGAGGCAAAAAAATCTTTTGAGGGCAAGGTGCCCCCCCCCCGCCCCCATAGCGATGTAGCTATTGCTTCCATAGGGGTGGGGTCCCGCAATGAATGTAGAGAGAGAGTTCAAAAGCTTCAAGGAGTTGTCCAAGAGGCCTATCCCACCCATGGGAAACAAGAAGGAGAAAAGAAGGTGAGTTCAAACGCCCAGAAGGACAAGTGAAAGGAGCAAGCAGGTGACGGCCAAGTCGGGTGTCAGAATTGGGCGGACAAAAAGCCAAGAGAGGTGCCATGCAAAGGTTGCCAAAATAGACTATGCCAAGTGGTGGCAATGCAAAAAAACTTCTAAAGAAGCCTCGGTTGATTGTACGAGCTAAATAGATCCTTGTTTTTTCTTTTTTAGCCTTAGTCAAGCCTTATAAAAGGACATAGAAGTGATTTTCTGAGGGCTTTTTTGCCAGAGAGAGTTGTTGGAGGTTTGCAAGTCTGTGTATTGTAAGCTTGCCATTGGAGATGCATATTTGATTGAACTATACTAAGCATTTTACCCTATCCCTCATGTTGCTTCTCCCCATCCCCCTCCTTTTCTCTCGCTCTTTGTGTATTTGCCAGTGCTTGCAGAGGGTATGCTCGCAGCTTGAAGGGTGTTACCAAGAGGGCAAAATCGGGGTGTTTTGTGAGTCAGAAAGGGTGATTTGAGCAGTGTGGGTGCATTTGTGCTACAAGGTGTTTTTGCAAGGTATGAGACAGTTGTTTTGTATGCTAAGGTGGATCTGTTAGTGCAAATTAGCCAATTTTAAGGTGTTATTTGAGAGGTTAGGGATGATTGGATACGGCTGTAGGGAGGCTTTATGTTGTGTGGCGGGTGTGTTCCCCATTCCCCCTCTCCATCTTATGGTGCCCCCACGGAGGAGCAACTAATTTCTCATCAGCTTTGATCAAAGAAAGTTATTTTCATCAAGGAGAGATGGCAACTCACAGTTATCGACCAGTTTTCACCGGAGAAGAAGATCCAGAAGAGTGGATGGCCGATTTCGAATTGTATATGCTATCACTGCATATGCCAAATGAAGATAGCAAAATGCAAACAATTCCGCTAATGATGCGGGGAAGAGCAAAGACATAGTTCTATGCCTTGGAAGGCGAGCCAAGACTTATGTGGCCGGTGTTACGGGCTCGTTTTTTGTAGGATTTTCGTAAAGAGGTATCTCCTGTTGATCTGGATGCAAGGTTGAAGAATTTGAAGCAAGATGTGAACGAGGAGTTCGGTGTTTTCCTCGCCCGCTTCGAAGAGTGCTGGAGGGACTTTGCAGTGGCCATTCAATTGGCTAATGGTGGTGAGTATTTTAAATTGGAAAAATTTATGGCTTGTTTACATCCCAAAGTTCGAGAAATAGTGGATTTTGAAGGCCCGGAGAATTACAACGGGGTTGTTGCTATTTCACGGTCAAAGAGCCAAAAAATTAAAAAGAAGATTGAGCAAGGTGCGTTGGAATATGAAGCGATGGTTCCCAATCCGACCTCAAATCCGAGAGAAAAAGTTCAAATGGAGAATCAACCTAATCAAGGGATAGCAACCATTCCTCAACAATGGGTACGTAAAGTTCAAGGTTTGTCTGAGCAAATGCAAGAGTTGCGTTTAAGTGTTATGGACAGAGGTCAGGCAAGGACAGGAAGAGGCAGGGCTAGGCAAATGCATGGCAGATGTTACAATTGCAGAGAGGAGGGCCACTATGCTCCAGATTTCCCTCACCCACCAAGGGAAAGGGGTACCATGTATCCTCTGTTTGGTCAAAGCAGGGTCAGGTGCAGTTTAATAGTCAAAGGGAGCAATAAGCAATCAAAAACCAAGCATAAGTGGCTCCATCAGGTAATGATGAAGTGCAAAGGGTTAATATTATTGGTGTTGATAGGCAGGAGGTTGATATTATGGCTAACAAAAGAGCAAGAGGCAAAAGAGAGACCGAGACGAAACGTGAAGCTAGAGCAAAGAAGGGTAAAGAAAAGGTGAATGAAGGTAGAGAGCAGCAAGAGCCAAGCAAAAGAAGATGAAGATGAAGAATTACTCAGAAATATTTTCAGTTGGGGCGTGGTAATCCTAAATATGATCTGGTAAGAGATGTCCAAAATCAAAAAGCTAACATCACTTTTGGGCAGCTGCTTGCATTGAACCCTAAATTAAGGAGGCAGTGGTCAACCAGTGTCAGTACAAGGCTTCCCCGAGTAGGAGGAGATGTGCATGCAGTATAGAATCTAGCCTTGAGGGTGGGGAGTCCGACCGATGTGCTTCTAGTGGTGGATGTTTTGCTTGAAAAGAAGAAGCGTGTTCAAGCCTATATTGATAGTGATGCCCAGGTCTGTGTGATCACAGAGTCTTCTATGAGGGATATTGGTATTAAAGCTGTCGTCAGGTCCAATGTGCAAATGAGGATGGCCAATCATGCCAAAGCTCCAATGTTTAGGAGTGGCACAGGACGTGAAGGTAAAGGTCATGGGAATTGAATGCTTGATCGATTTTTTTGTCATGAAAGCAGGTGAAAATGCTTATCCAATTATATTGGGGAGACCATGGTTGCTAGCAATTGAGGCCAAGCAAGATTGGGAGTTTACCTTTCCCGATCGAGAAAATGGAGGACAAATTGTCTTGGATCTGAAGACCAGGGAGAGCCGCTTTCATCCGCCAACCGGGGGTGATAATCGGGATTCTAGCACCAGTTACTAGTATGAAACCAAGTCAACTTATGATGAACGATCCACAAGTGTAGAAGAAGAAGAGAGCGATGAAAATTTATTGAAGCTGGATACAGATTTATTCAGAGTCACCGTAGACTCTAACAGTGCAAGTAAAGGTATGCAAACCCCTGTCTGTAGTCTGAAGGCTAAAGAGGTGTAAGATATGCTAGGTACAGATGTAACCAAGCAGGAGAAGGATGGCTATATGGACCTATGTGCATCCTATCCCGACCTATTTGTGATGGAGTATAAAGATTTGAGAGGAGCTAAAGGAGTGGAGCATCGTATCCTACTCAAATACGAATACAGGCCAAAAGCACAAAAGCTAAGGAGGTTGGGAGATATTCAAAAGGAAGCTCTATGGTAGGAGATCAACAAATTGCTTGAGGCAGGTATCATTTATCAAGTGAAAGAGTCTGAGTGGGTTTCTCCTGTTGTCATTACTCCAAAGAAGAATGGAAAATGGCGGGTATGTGTAGACTATAAACCTTTTAATGTTGCGACCAAGCAGAATCACTACTCTCTGCCCTTTCAGGATGAGATTCTAAATCGGGTTGCCGAACGCGAACGCTATTCTATTATGGATGGTTTTAGGATAATTTTAGATTGGTATTGGTTTGGAGGATCAGCTGAAGACTACCTTCATTTCTCCATGGTGATGCTTTGCCTACTGCAGGATGCCTTTCGGACTAGTGAATGCGTGTGCTACATTTCAAGACTGGATGAACAAGGTGTTTGGGCCATACCTGGGTAAGTTCATCAGAGTTTTTATGGACGATATTGGATGTTATATTTCTAGGGCGGAACATTTATCCAAGCTGATGTTGTGCTTTCAAAGGCTAGATGAAGGAGGAGGACAATTGAACCCAAAGAAGTGCAAGTTGGCACAATCAAGAGCTCAACTGTTGAATCATGTGGTATCATAGAATGGAATAGAAGCAGATCCAAAGAAGGTGAAGGCATTGGTTCTCATGGGGCCTCCCACCAGTGCGACAGGGTTGGCATCGCTCGTCCATAAGTTAAAGTATTTGTCCCGCTTCTTTTGGATGTTGTCTCAGTATGTTTACCCTCTTCAAAAAAATGCTCAACAGGTGCATGAATTTCAATGGGATGATGAAGCTCAAGAGGCATTAAAGGTATTCTATGTCAGCTACCTACAATGTGCCCTCCCAACCAAAGGATGACTTCTATATTGCTATGATGGTGGGTACGGTGGCTATTAGAGCAGTGTTGCTACAAAATTTGGGGAGAAGTTATAAGCCTATCTACTTCAAAAGCAGGGTAATTAGTCCAAGACAGAATACTTATAGGGAGGCAGAACAGTGGGTGATGGCTTTAGTCTTTGCCTACAGGAAGTTCAAAGTGTATTTGATTGTTCGTAAATTTTATGTGTTGACGGCTAGCAATCTTTTGATTGAAGTGGTGCTGCACTTGAAGCCAGGGAAGCAAATCATGAAATGGGTGACTGCTACACAATCCAAAACCCAACATACTCAGGTTTGCATCGCCATCATCATCAAGTAAATTCTCCTTATCAACTCAGAGTCTATAGCAAAGCTCAAACATGGTGAGGAAAGGGCAGTTAATGTCACAAGCTATGCAGGCTACCATGGATAACAAAGCAGTAGAGATTCAAGAACTTATTCAACCCATGGAGCAACAATGTTCTGTTCTCCATCAAAACATTGGAAAGTATGTTTTTCATATCAATGAAAGGTCACTACTAAAGCTTTGGGGCATGGAAGTGGTTGTAGAAGCCACCAAAATTGCCTTTGATGCAGACACCATTCAACACGTTGGAAAGTATGTTTTTCATATCAATGAAAGGTCGCCACTAAAGCTTGGGTCATGTAAGTGGTTGTAGAAGCCACCAAAATTGCCTTCGATGCAGACATCATTCAACACGTAATCAACACTGTTAGCTATGATACTAATGCAATCATAATAATGGTAGATCATTTCAGATGGTTGCAAAAACTTTGTCCCATGTGTTGCAATTACCATTTTCTTCAAAACCTCGACCATTAGGCAGCATGGAAGAAGGCTCTAGATGAGAGGAAGCGATGACATCTTGACCATCGCGTATGGAAAGCCCAAGAGCCAGGCCTAGTGCTACACAATTAAATTTTGTAGAGGAATCTAAGATCAGTTGCAAAAGAGGAATCTAAGATCAGTTGTAGAAGAGGAATCTAAGATCAGTTGTAGAAGAGCGAGCTGGAAGGAAAGTGGGTGGATTCAAAAAACCATCCCCATGGATATCAACCATTGTGAGAAGTATATCTGAAAGTTTGGAATACACCAAAATTCAAAGAAAGGGGAGGAGGAATGTAGACGATGAAAATAGCTCTTATTCGTCCGTCAATACAATCATTAGGATCTAGAAGTTATCGGATAAAGTTATCACCATAATTGTACAATGTACAATTATGGTGTACAATGTACAATTATGCTCTAATTGGTTGTAGAACGTACAGTCAGTCAAAGCCCAATCTAGGTATCTATGAATAGGACCCATTACTTCATTGTATGGGCTAGTCATTACCGAGTCTAGAGTTACCCTTTTGTAATTGCTAGCATTTTCTTTGAGCATCATTTAGTTATTTCTTATCTTAATTTGGTGCCAGTTGTACAATTTTCAGTATCTACATACATATCAATTCCATTGTACAATTTTCAATAATCTAAAAACATATCAATTACAGTCTCTTGCCTTTATGTTTCCATTTCACTCTTTGTCTTGTTTTTCTATTATCTAAAGTTTGTACCTGAAGTCTAAACATATGATCTTACCAGATTAACTCCAAGTATCTCACCTAGAATAGTTTTCAAAAGTGACCAGCTCATTTTAACATGTAGGGTAGAGTCTCCCATTGCTTTAAGCTTGAAGTAGAGATGGAGAAGCATCAGGGAGAGAGGGAGAGAGAGAAACAATAAAGGAAGATTGAGTGGAAGAGAGTGAGTAGACCTGCAACCTTAGGAGATCTCCACTTTTTGTCAAATCTAAGCAGCAAAGAATGTCCCTTCAATGATTGGGAGAGAAAGTGACTTTGAAATGAGAGAGAGAGAGAGAGAGAGAGAGAGAGGGGGGGGGGGGGGGGGAGATAGAGAGAGAGAGAGAGAGAGAGAGAGAGAGAGAGAGAGAGAGAGAGAGAGAGAGAGAGAGAGAAGAGGTGTGGGAAAAAGAAATTTTAAAATTATTAAATATTTATTTTAAAATTAAGCTATTTATTGTTCTTTTTGGTTTAAAAATACCTTTTTTAAAAGCAAAAATATAGAAAATATTTTTTTAGAAGCCCAGCATAGGCCTCTTTTCCCACTCTTCTAGGCTTGGTCAAAGATAGCTTCAGCCTTTAACATTTCTCGAAGCTACCAAATAAAGAGGCCCTTCTATACCCCATTCACTTCCTAATGACATACTCAACAAGCAGTGTGGTATTACCTGCTTCTTCTTTGCAATAATCCCTCACTTTATTTATAGGTACATGTCCAAATTTGTTTTCTTGTTTTTAAGTGTTGAACATGTTCCTTGGTCATCCCTTTCACTCCTATTTTCTTTAGACTATTTTGTAGATAAAGTCCATAATTGTGGTTTAATTCTTAGCAACTCCCCCATTCTGATGGTACATTTGATGGGTGTGGATAGAATGGAATGCAAGTTGTTTATGTCCAAGGTTTCTTCCATTGTATATAGCTTGGGAATCTTGCAAATCATGGCTCTTCCTTTGTGTTGCCCTAAATATAATGGTAGGGTTCTAAGGGTGTTTTCCTTTGATGCCTCTGACGGTTTTGTTTCCCAATCCCCATATAAGTATTGCATGTTTACCTTCAAAGGAAGTTGTGTTGGCATATCTCTTCAAAAGGAGTGGTTTGATTCTCTAAGTTTGCATCATTTTCTTCCCTTGTCCTTTTCCATAGATGTGTCTGCCAATCATTTGCGACATGAAAATTTCCTCCCATCCCATTGTTGGAATTAGGGTTGCAAAGACACGCACACAGCTTGGAGAAGATGAAGGAAGCTCAAGGCACATAGCTAAGAGTATATTACTTAGTGTGCAATTTGAAAGATCGATAGCCCTAGAGTAATGGGCGTATATACAATGCACGGGAGAAAAAACCTCCTAAAGAGGGGGAAAATGCCATGGTGGTCCTAGTGTGTTCACACACATCACTACCACATGTATATGGTAGTAGATCCCCTTGGAGTGATGCCATAATAGCTAATATCTAAATCTCCTAAATGATTTCTCATGTTAAACTGATCATTTAATATTGGGAAGTACCACGGGAGAACAAGCTAGAATATTGGTTAAGATGGCAGACTGGCCACAGTAGGGATCAAAGGAGGGAAAATAGATATCCAAAGGGGGGGGCATCTGCAAAAGATCAATGTGCAAGAATGGGCTTTAAAGACCCTAAGGTTCAGCCCATTAAGACTTCCAAAATGCTAAGGTTCCAAAATTCAAAGGTTGTGTCCAATGGTCAAGCTTAGTTAGATTGGATGCTTAGTGAGTGTGCCAAAAAGTCTTCATGACTCCTACATAGGAGGGGGCGAGGCTTGTAAGTAGGGGATGAGAGAGAAACACACACACACTCATAGGCTCCCTTTACACTAAGCTTGGAGAGGTCCAATGAGGTGCCAGCAAGAGAATATAGCAAGAGGGGTCGACCAAGAGAGAGAGGGGGATGATTTTTCAAGGGCATTATTCCACACACACTCACACTAGCTCGTGTGTGAAGCAAGACAACTCTCTATCTCCTTCTCAAGCTTTAATGGAAAGCTCATCATCTACTCCAAGCTTCTAAGAAGGGAGGCCTACACCAACAACTCTTGGCTTTGTGATGCAAATCCATACCGATATACATGAACTACCAAGCATGAAACAAAAACCACTTGTGGACACTTGCGTGTCAAAACAACCACCCCAATCTAAGTCCAAAAAAGCATGCAATTATGGCAGCAATGATCCCCTCCTTGGGATAAAACAAGCCAAGATGTAAAGTACCACTAAGGTAGCAGAAAATCCTCTTGACAGCCTTCCAATGCTTAGACCCTGGGCTATGCATAAGTCTGCTGACCTATGAGACTGCAAACTGAATATCCGGCCTCGTGTTGCATACATAAATGAGGCATCCAACAGCAGTTTGGTAAAAAGTGACATCTGCAGGATCACCAGCGTCTGAAGACTCAATTTTAAACATGTTTCCATGGGAGTCGTAATAGGTTTGCAATCCTCAAGTCCAAACTTACATAGCAATGTCTTCATGTAACTTTTTTGATACAAGGCAAAACCACCATCACAATGCTTAAATTGTATGACCAAGTAATGATGCAACAGCCCCAAATCTTTCATCTTGAAAGTAGCGTTCAAATCAGCCTTAAACTCAGCAATATGTCTCTCATTTGGTTCAGTGATTAGCAAATCATCTACATAAAGAACCACAATGAGAAGTACATCACCCTCACGCTTTACATACAATGTGCTGACAACTTCAAGATTTCCTTGGGTCATAAGTCTCCAAGTACTTGCAAAAGTTTGGTAAGAATCTGGTAAGGCATCAAGAATAGTCTGCACAAGGGAACTGTCTGAAATCACTTCACCTGCAGAAATAAGTTGCTCATTGACATCCTTGACACCAGCAAGGAAAGTGTCCATATCATCTTCCTCATGCATAATTTTCGATTCCAGCTCTTTACGCAGCAAAACAATTTTAGCCTCATTGCGGCTTGCATAAAGACCTGATTTCGTCGAACGAATGTGACGAGTAATGGTGCGCTTCACAGGCAATGCAATCAACGCATGAGCATGTGCATCCTTTACATCCCAGCGAGCTTGTTCTATCATAGGCAAAACAACTCTAATAGCAGGAATCCTTATAGCAAGACCTGCAACATCCTCAACATTGCCTACATCCTCAGAACCAGGACGTACATCAATGCCCTGCACAATGTTCTAGATGCCCTTTGACACAAGAACATGTTGCATCATGTAAGCCCACATAGGGTAATTGTCCCCATCCAATCTGTTCTCAACAACAAACATCTTGAACACATCTGTGTTGTTGTCAGCCATGGAAAATGCCTGCACTTGATGTGAAAACTGCCCAAAATGAGGAGAAACTGAGTGAGCACGTGCTATATAGCACAACCCGCAGCAGACTGTATGGGACCTATTATGCAGTAATTGGCGCTGACAAAAATTTTGCACAAAATGACAAAATTGCATGTGCAAACCTTGCTGTAGTGGAAACGGAGGTCGAAATGAGTCCGAATCAAAAATCTGAGCAAACTGAGCTCTATGAAATATCCCAAAAAATTTATCGACCTGCGAACGCTCGCAAAAGATCACAAAATTCGGAGAAAGTGAGTAGGCATGTGTTGGAGCTGTTGTCGAGTAAGCCCGGGAGGACGCAACCTGCTCTGATACAAATTGTTGGAATTAGGGTTGCAGAGAAACACACACAGGTGGGAGAAGACGAAGGAAGCTCAAGGCACACAACTAAGAGTATATTACTTAGTGTGCAATGGAAAGATCAATAGCCCTAGAGTGATGGGCGTATATACAGGGAAGAACCTCCTAAAGAGGGAAAAAATGCACTGGCGGTCCTAGTGTGTTCACACACATCACTACCACATGTATATGGTAACACCCATCTTTAGAACCTAGCACTATTTGGATTGTTTCTCCTGATGGTTCAATTGGGAATTCATACAAAAGCACCTCTTCATTAGTTGTCTCTTTGGTCTCCTTTTCCTCTTTCTTTTCTGGTGCTAGTGTCTAAGATTTTGAAACCTCCTGGGTTATCTTGGCCAAATTTTCAAAAGCTTTAAGTTTTGTTGCTTCAAGCTTTAGGTGTGGGTAGTGTTTCCATTTGTTCTCTAGGGTTTGTCCAGCTTTCAAGGGTACGTAATATGCTTTTAAGGCGGGATTTATGGGTTCATAAACCTTATCAACCAAAAATGACCCCCGAGATTCGACTGAAGATTCCTCCATATTTTCGGGCACAAATTTGGTTCTTTTTTCCACAATCTCTTGGGCCCTAGCCTTACTTTGAGCATTGAGTTTCCATTTTCTTTCTTTGCACCTCTCCCTTCTCTTAGAAGACGATTTGACTCTATTATGTTAGCCCTTGGTTTTATCATGTTTCTACAATTTTTCTTTTGCTCTTGTGACTACACTGATGGGCGTCGTCGGTTCACTTTCCAATGAACTTGATGCAACTACTTCCACCAAATTCATAGACATCTTTCCTTTGTTGTTGGGATTTGGACCTTTTCCTACGCTCTCTAAGAAAGTGTTTTCCCTTTTTTTTGCACTCCATGCAATAGACTCGTGGTGGCACTAACCCATCTTTATCTTGTGGACACTCATTCTTTCAATGATCAAGTGCTCCACATTTGTGACATATCTTGGTTATTTGTTGAGGTTGTTGTGGTATTACCATAGGTGTTATGGCTTCCTAATTTGCAATGAAGTAAATTGGAGAAATTTTAGATTGATGTAATATAATGGCTCATACATAGAAACTGGTTATGGTTCATACCAACCTTCCTCTACCGCCCGCAAGGAACTAGCTTCTTTATAGAGAGTAACTAGAATTAGTGCATGTTCTTCCTTCAATTCCTCAGGTTGCATTGCTATCAGGTAATGGATGTTGTTGTCCCAATACAGGTTGAGGTCTCTCCATTCACCTTGTAGGTCCAAGTCCTTGCATCACATTGGGTGGATATTGATAAACACGTGTCTGTGAGGTCTCATGGGCACATATTTCACATTCCCATTATATTTAGGTCGATAATAGATTTCATGTGTTTCATAGTGGGTTCATTTTTCCTCTATAGCGCACCATTTGTTTTGTCGAGGATCCATAGGTTGTGCTAGTGGTGGGACAAGAAGTTGTCCTTGCCCCTGTGCCTTCACCGGTATCTGTCTCTGTAATTGTACAAAGTTTGTGTAACCATTTTAAGGACCTCCTCCAAACACAAGTTGGTAATTGGAAAGGTGGTTATGACAAGTCCAACTTGTGGGGGCACAACCACTGCTTTCTGTTCACTCCTCGTGTCTAATCCCTTCTCTTTCTTAGAACAGATCTCACAATTGTCTCCCAAATCTATTGCATTGAGTATGCAAGCTTCTAATGTCCCATGATTCACATTGTACAAGCTAGCATACAAGTTTCTGTAGAGTAGACCCTCCAAAAACAATAATACTAGTCTTTTTTGTTCTAGTAGCTCTCTTTGAAGACATTGTGCTATGTATTATTTAAATCGACTCATACAATCTCACAATGTTTCTCTTAGTTTTTGTTTGAAAGTGTAAATTTGAGCAACAATGTTATGTTCAATCCTTGTTTTTGAAAATGTTGTTACAAACTAAAGTTGGTAGATTAGTGATTATCCCATTTCTTAGGTTTTGGATTCAAGTCAAGGCCTTACTCTTATTAATAATCACTTGGACACACATGGGGAGATTTTGATGAGTGACTGCATTGGAACACCCGTGAGGATATTGTTCATCTCTGCATCAAATGTCCTTTCCATCTCCCATTCTCACCCCTCCGATTAAATTGCTAGACTACCAGCTCGAGACATAGTCAATATTTTATAGATTTAATGTAAAAAATCACGAAGCTCTTAAGTTTTGACCTTGTGTGCCCTCTTTCAACTAGTTGGAATTTTGTTTTTTCATGAATGATAACTTGATGACAAAAGATCAAGTTGAGGAGATAAAACTTCTTGAATTTTTTTGTGAGAGGTGCCCCTGGGGCGAGGGGGGACTGAAGGGCTTGATTAAAAGGGACTCCACACGGGAGCGGGTAGGAAGTAAGACTTCATTGACAAAACATTTTGAAGTGATTGCAGCTCACACATGCGTAATGGGAAGGGAGGTAGCTTTTGCAAATTCAATTGCACCTCTAGTGGAGGGAAGAGGGGGTAACTTGAAAATAGCTACCACTCCTCTTGTGAAGTCCTTCAAAAGAGTGCCCATGCTCCCACCTTGTACTGCATGGATAAATCATATCACAGTGTCGCAAAGGCCTACTAAAGATAAGACCCATCATCGGGGAGAATAAGAGTTATGAGGAGAAAATATGAATGAGTGCTTACAATCACATGATATTTTTCGTATTTCAATATAAAATATTAATAAATATGTATTTCAATATAAAATTTTAATGTCCATTAAACACACATAATCACAAATGTCTTATATGTTACGAAAAAATATATCAAACACATCTCTCTCTCTCTCTCTCTCTCTCTCTCTCTATATATATATATATATATATATATATATATATATATATATATATATATATATATATATATATATATATATATATATATATAGGGCTTATGTAGATAGTGTTGGGATGTCTAAGCATCGCCAAAAGTCTTACCGTTGTACTATAGGTAAGAGCGAACGATACCCGCCACAGACAGATCGTGCAAGCTAATAGCATTTACAAAGCTATGACTTTTTTGGCTTGTGGAAGGCCGTAGGATTCATAGTGCAAGGTTGTTGCAACACCCAGGCCGTTGGATTCTTTGGCTAGATGAGTGCCACATGGCAAGGGTCTTTGTAAAATAACTTTGTTGTCTCTTCAATTGTTTCCTTACACCTTCTTTGAGAGACAAGTGTCCTTAAGGGATTCAAAAATCTTGTGAATAGAAAGCTAAAACTTTGGAATAGAAAGCTATTCTCCAAGGCAGCATTTACTTTGTTTGCATGCTTGAAAATGACTTTAGAGATTAAAACATCAAACACAAGTGAAAGGGTCACGACGGCTTTCAAAAACAATAAGAAAGTGATAAAATTGTTAGGTTGAATTAAACTAGTATCAGTGTTTGGGAAATGATTACCTCAGCTTAGTCTTGAGCCGATTGAAAATCGAGACTAGCTAGCTGCAAACCATAATAAACATTAAAAAAACCGATGAAATATGTGAGAAACTCGTCCAAAAATTATGCAAATCTCAAAAATTTTGCTAATATTTCCGGTTTTCTTCTTTGTGAGGAGAAAACTTGATCAACAGTCGTTTAATAAAAAAGACTTTCTCGAACATTAACAACGACGGGAATCAAGCTATAGAATGCAAGAAATGTAAAGCCATGTGAAGTTGTGAAATGAAAGGTGAAATAAAAAGATTAAGTTATATGTGTGTGTGTGTGTGTGTGGTGTGTAAAATTTACTAAAATTATGCAAGGTGAAGCTTCACTTTAGCATTCTAAAACAAAAGAATGCAAGAAAAGTAAATCATGCCGGGATGTGAAATGAAAATGAAAGGTAAGTCTTCATCATGCACTGAAAACAATGGAAGTCTCCCTAACCCAACACAACACTAAGGATTTCTTTTAAAAAGCCAAAAATATTCATAGGAGTTTGGAATAGAAAGCTATTCCAAGGCAGCATTTACTTTGTCTGCACGCTTGAAAATGACTTTAGAGATCAAAACATTAAACAAAATATTCATAGAAGTTTGATCTTATGATGCAGTCTTCGAGAAAATCTTTTTTTCTAATTAGCAAGTTTCCTCCTTATACAGATACAAACTAGAAATACTAGTAGAAATTCTTAAATTTGCAAAATATTCGAACTATTTTATCGGGTTTTTTCCCCTTTACCATCCTTTGCAACCGGCTAATCTGGATTTTCAATCGGCTTAAGCCTAAGGTCAGACACACCTTTCTCAAACACTCAGGTATTGATAAACGATTCTCTCATTTGAGGATTTCAAAAAAATTCACTTCACTTTTTGTTTTGATTTTTAATGTGTCTTTTTATTTTACTTTTTTTTGTTTTATTTTTTTCCAAAATATTGATGTGCAATGTGCACCATTTACCTTATTATTGGGGCCTCTTCATAATATATAAGCCATTTGCTAATAGCGGGTACCGACTAGAAGAAAATAAACAAGTGAAAGGATCATGATGGCTTCCTAAAACAATAAGAAAGTAATAAAATCTTTGGGTTGAGTTTAAGTAGAATTATCTATACTATACTTATGCGGCTTAAAAATTTCAAGCAAGAAGAAGACATCCACGTGTCATGCATTGGTTCACTTCACAAAAGTTTAGACCAAACATCTAATGTAAAATGCAAAAGTGAAGGGTCAAGATTTGACATGCATAGGGAAATGAAAAGCCTTTCAAAATGTACAATGTAAAGACCAAAGACTTTCAACTATACATAGAATAAATGTATTTAGTTTCACTCCACCTAAGTAAGTAAACATAATTTTGGTGGAGATTTTGTTATTTAATAAAAATTTGATTTTGAATGATATATTTGGCTTTGTTTTATAAAGGGGCTTTTTTCAAGACCAATATTGATACCTTTTATAAATTTGTGTAAGTTTTTATTTTTAAAAGCGGTTGAGAAAAAGGAGAAGGTTCACATGTTCGCACATCAATTTAGGTCGGTCTCGCTTTGAGGGCATACATTCAAAGGTAGGGGTTGTTATCTACATTATTGAGAGAGAGAGAGAGAGAGAGAGAGAGAGAGAGAGAGAGAGAGAGAGATTTTACGATTGAGCTCATGGGGACTCCTACTCACTAGGGACACCCTTGCCCTTAAGACATTGTTATTTTCTTAATATTATCATGTATTTTCAAAAGAGTAGCTAATATTTTTTTCATATAAAACAAGAAAAAATGTCTTGAAATGGGTAAAATGTTTGAAAAAAAACAACCCTAACATTGGCATCTCAAATGGGGATATTTCCCAATGGGCGGGCCTTTTATCAAGTCAGAGTAAATCCTTTTTATTTTTGAGAGTTAAACCATGTGCCACCCTAAAAAATATATAAAATTTCTATATTATGATGGACACACACACACACACACAAACATACATACACACACTAACTAATGTCAAACATCTATCCCTAGAAAAAAAGAAGAAGGTTTGACTGTTTGTGAGTCGACTTCATTTTGTATCGCTTTGGGGACATGCATGCAAATTATAGGTTGTTTTACATGTCATTGGCCATGAGATATATATATATATATATATTTATATTTATATTTATATTTATATTTATATATTTTACGATTGAGCTCATGGGGACTCCTACTCACCAAAGACACCCTTGCCTTTCAAATTTTCAAAAAATTGTTATTCTCTTAATATTATCATGTACTTTTAAAAGAGTAGCTAACATTTTTTCCCACACAAAACAAGAAAAATGTCTTAAAATGGGTCGAATGTCTAACAAAAAACCAACCCTAACATTGGCATCTCAAATGGGGAGAGAGATTCCCAATTGATGGGCCTTTAATCAGTTGAGAGTTATTTGATCCTTTTTATTTTTTAGAGTTAACCCATGTGCCACCCTAAAAAATCTATAAATTTTCACACATACACACATGTATATATACACTAACTAATGTCAAACATCTATCCCTAGAAAAAAAGGAGAAGGTTGGTATGTTTGTGAGTCGACTTCATTTTGTATCTCTTTGGGGACATGCATGCAAATGATGGGGTTGTTACACATGTCATTGGTCGTGTGTGTGTGTGTGTGTGTGTGTGTGTGTGTGTGAGAGAGAGAGAGAGAGAGAGAGAGAGAGAGAGAGAGAGAGATTGTTCCATCAAGTTCATGGGGACTCCTACTCACCAAGGGGACCCTTGCCAATTTTCAAGAAATTATTATTTTCTTGGAATTATAGTGTATTTTTGAGAGAGTGGCTAACATTTTCTCCCATAGAAAACAAAAAAATACCTTAAAATGGGTAAAATGTACGTAAAAAATCAGTTGTGACACTAGCATCCCAAATGAGAAGAGAGATTGCCCAGCTGACAGGCCTTTTACCTGTTCTAATATATTTAATCCCCTTCTATTTTTAGGAGTTAAACTATGTGCCACCCTTTAAAATTCATAAATTCTCTCAATTATGACGAGCCTAAGTATATATATATATATATATATATATATATATATATAAGAGAGAGAGAGAGAGAGAGACTCACTACCCGGTGCCAACTTCTAAAGTTCTGAGTTATTGTGTGTGTGTGTGTGTGTGTGTGTGTGTGTGTGTGTGTGTGTGTGTGTGTGTGTGTGTGTGTGTGTGTGTGTGTGTGTGTGTGTGTGTGTGTGTGTGTGTGTGAGTGAGAGAGAGAGAGAGAGAGAGAGAGAGAGCTCTACAAAAATTGACGCAAGAAGGATCGCGTGTGGGTGTATTTCCATCCTTCGAGCCAGCAGTGGTGTTTAATAGAGAGAGAGAGAGAGAGAGAGAGAGAGAGAGAGAGAGAGAGAGAGAGAGAGAGAGAGGTTGATTCCAAGACGAGGGGTGGAGGAAAGCGTTGAAGGCGAGAAAAATCAAAGCGGAAGACAAGCGAACCCAAGGTGGGGTGTGCTAATCCGGAATCCAAAGCGAGGGAATAGGTGGGAAAAAGGCAAGCAAACCCACGTCGGTGTGTGCACAAATCCAAAGTGGAACAAGCAAATCCGAGGTAGCAAAGGCGAAACGAGGAGAACAATCTTGATGATATTTGAAGGTTTTTACCCTGAATTTCTCTAGGATTTGTGCTAAGCTTGGGTTTTTTTCTCGCCTTCCAGGTATAATTTATGGCTAAGTTTCAAAATTGATTGGTAGGATTACACTAAACCTAAGTTTACTTTGAGCATTCGCATACAATACAATGCTTTTTTCACGAAAGTTTAAAAACCGACATATAGGAAAATTTGCAACAAATCAGAGGAGCAAAATCAATGTGAAAGACAAGTGTTTTTGCTAGGGAACCCAAGGCGGCATGTTTTTTTTCATGCTCGATAGTTCATGCATATCATGCTTGAGCAAGAAGAAACCTACTATGGCCACTTCCAGCTGTGAGGCTGAGTACATGGTAGTCTTCACAACTACGGTTGAGTGTGTATGGCTCAGATGCCTTATGGTTGATTTGGGTGTTGGACAAGACACTGCCAACACTATCTACACTGATAGTCAGAGTGCATTGGCAGTTGTGAGGAACCCAATTTTTCATGCTTTCACAAAGCACATTGAGGTGCATTCTTCATGTTCTCCAAGCTATGTGTGTTTTCCTACAACCCTAATTCCAACATAGTTTAGTAGCCAAGATTGTTTGAAGCAACATCTGCATGCCAAGGCGAGGCTATATAGCAAGTGCACGTGGAGTTGAGGAGCCGATGTTTTCTATAGAAATATGACCATACACCATTGTGAGCCTGCTTTGGCTTCAATTTCCATCTTTGTTGCAAAATCTCTAAAAGGATTGTTACTTAATGTGCTCTAATAAGCAATGTGTAGAGCAGGTAGATTCTTCATCATGTGGTTGAAAATAGATGAATTCACCTCAGAACTTGATCATGAATGCCTCTTTAAGTGTTTGCATGTACACTTGAGAGGGTAGAAACATGACATAGGCATACAACCCCATGATGATGTTCCAGTTTGGGATCTCTATTTCTAGATTCTATCATATCCCTTGATTCTTTCTAAGAATACTTGCCAAGGATGCTCTACCACCTTGATTTCTTTAAATGTTGTGATGCAAGTAATGATCATCTTAGAAACCTTCACTAGAATTTCGCAGGTTAGGTCAGCGACATCCTTCATCTGATTGAAAATTCTACGTAGACTGCTGAGCATATACTTTTTTGAGGGAGGGAAGTTCCCTACTGTCTTTGTGAGCACATGGTAATTCAGAATTGTGGGTCTTTTATGTTTCCATGAGTAGAATCTATCCCAAGATCACCTTTTGTTGATAGGACAATAGGTTGGGTCGATCCTGAGATGTTGTGGTGCCTTTATGTGGTATGTCTCATGTGTCGAGTTCTTCTCAAACCATTTCTTTCTTCAGAGGGGCTAGTTGTCGAGGATTTTTTGTACTTGATTTATTGATAACGAGACATCCCTATAATCCCCCTTGTGATTTGGCTCTAGGCTTGGTAGCATCTTCTTTTTCCATAGTACAGTCTCTTATTGCATCAATGGCAAGGATATCATCTTGTGCCTGTGGTTCTTGTGACAACCTCATGGGGTGTGATCATCAAAAGTGTGGTCAATTCTAGTAGTTTGAGCTCATAGCGCATATATGCCTTGTGTGAAGGGTCACACACTCCTAAGATCCACCTTTAAATCTCTTCTATGGCCATATTCTTTATCATATGTATCTTCAAATTCATGTAATCTTGCTTTTGTAGAAGTGCTAGGCAGTCCTACAAGAGGAGGATATATGTTCATGTGCTCTGTATCCATTGTTTGAGGGACTTCTATTGTTGTTTGCTAAGTCCTTACCGTACTAATGGATAGATCTTTTTGCTATAGGGCCAAGGCATGCACTGCACTTTGTGTTGTCAGCTCCTCTTTTGCTTTTGTTGGTTGCTCTTAGAAGCCTATTTTTATCATCTTTATAGATCTATATGGCCTTGTGTCCAGCAGTCATGAGCTATCTATCGTATCTTTCCTGGGCCAAATCCTCCTTTAGCTCTTTTAGCTCCTGGACAACTGAGGCTGGTGTTGATGTATTAGAAGCACAGGCTGGGGTGTCTTGCATGGTTAGTAGCTGGGTAAGTGTTGTTTTGACCACCCCATATGATTTCCCTAGCTTAGCACTCATTTGTCCTTCTTTTTCCAGCTCATCCTCTAGTTGTTTTTGCTCAACCTGTAGATTTGTATTTGCTTCATTGAAGGCTTGAGCTTCTTGGTAGTAATGAGCAACATTTGCTTGCTCTCATTGTATTTCTGATTGAAGCTCTAGCTGTACTTTTTCTAATTCTTCAATTCTGATTTGTAATTGGCGGCTTATCTCCATTTCTCTTGTGGCTTCTGCTTTAGTGTCCTCTAACTCTATTCATCTTAAGTTATGGAGCGCTCTTTGACGTTGGAATTGAAGTTTTATGTGTTCCAAATGTTCATCAATGTCAAAGCTGCTCACCAACCACTTGGCTTCTTCTATTACTGCTTGAGATGGGTAGACATTTTCTTTGTCTCCATAGCCTATGGTTTTCTAGAGGTACCAGCTTCTTCTTTGCCTATTGCCTCCTCCTTTTGTCTTTCTCTTCTTGCCCATGAGATTCCAATGGAGCCTGATATTTCACTTCTTTGTTTTCAAAAATACCTACTGCTTGATCTGTGGGCAATGCTGATGGCCATTACTACCGCAATTTGGAGATTTGGTTTGGTATACCTTGGTGCTTCTGGACCTTGAGGTGTTGTGCGATGAGTCAGAGTGGAAATTCCATTTTTGAGTACACCAGATCCTTGTAGGTAAACTTGTGCCCTTGTTGCTTCACAAAAGCTTTATTGTTGTCTACAACCCTTGTCTTTAAGAGAAGATTGTGGTTTTCGAGTGGCAAGTGTAATGCTTGATTGATCATATTTGAAGTGATTTGGACCTTGACCTTGGCTCCATCTTGGTTTGTAGGTATTGCCTCACCGTTGTATTGGATTGAGGACATCAACTTATGTGCCCACTAAAAGTCCGTTCCCCATGGCGGTAGCCGAAAAAATGTGTCCATATGGAGGCATCTTGTTCCTTCAAGAAATTCTTACTGTCAGTATAGATTCCAGAGCTCTTTTGAGAATATGGTTGTCTTTACTTTCGTGTCGTCGATTGCTTCAAATCTTTTGATAAAGATATTTGCTGGGATTTGTGCTAGCTCCTCATCTGACACATGAGCCTTCTTGTTCGATGCAATCTCTATGACCTGGTAGGGTGGGGCTTCCCATTGCGTCCTTGGTCATCTACGAGGCATTCTGTGATCATACATTTCAGAAATTAGATCCATAAATAGGCCAACAAGTTGTCAAGACAAGTCAAGAAACGCAAACTTTGACCATAAACCAAAAAATGAGTATAACTTGATCAAATCAAGCCCAAATTGAATTAAACTTCACTAGTGCATCTAGGCTAGCTACAAGCAATAGTTCAAATTGCTGCCGATGAGATCTGGCTCAGGGGGTCACGGATCGCGATCCATGTTTAGTAACATTTTGGAGTTCTGGTGATACTATCTGATTGAGCATGAGTTGGGGATGCTATGTCTCACTTCTTTTTGGATTTGGATCACTAGTTGGGGTTTCATACCAAACTTTGTATTTTTTCTCAAACTTAGAGATTTTTGGCATTTTGGTAAGGATTCTGATAACCAAATGACTTGAAACTCTAGGGTTAGGTTATCCTTGATGTTTGGGATCAGTTGTTTGATATGGTCTTTGTTGGTACAACCTTCAGGGGGTCATGGATCACGATCCATGTTGGGAAACATTTTGGGATGAAACTTTGGGGGCTTGTTCCTATAGTCTATCAATAATATCACGCTTTGGCACTAGGGATGCTTTTTTGTGTTGCTTAAGCGACCAAAACCGCGTCGCAACCAACATCGCTATACAATTGTCTCTTAAGCGATTCTTATAGCGATGCCAAATCGTCGTATAAGCGGCAAAAAAAATGTGTCTCTTATGCAACGCTTGCCTTTGCTTATGCAACGTAAGTAATAATCATTTAATTGCATTGTTTAAGCGATGTACTGTAAAATATGTCGCTTAAGTGATGCTAATCCTTTTTTTTTAAAGCACAAATTTGCCAGGCTTCAAAGAGCTTGCCGACCATATACATGTTTAAGCTCTCTCTCTCTCTCTCTCTCTCTCTCTCTCTCTCTCTCTCTCTCTCTCTCTCTCTCTCTCTCTGACACACACACACACACACACACACACACACACACAGAGTGGTACTTTATAACTCCTAGCTTAATTTCAAATTGCCTCACTTCAAAAAAGTCCACACATGGAACTTAGCCCATCTAAAGGGACCTGTTGGGGTAGGGTTTTTTTTGCCCGTGATGAGTATCACACACACACACACTTTAAAAACCACCCTTTTTAACAATCCCCGAGCTTACTTAAACTCTTGGGATTCTACTGAAATTTACTGCCTAATGTCTCCACCATGGGACATGGCCCTTGTAATAACTTGAGTAATGCATCGTGTTACTACCTTGGGCTTACCCGACCGTGAATGCATTTGGGTTGCCTCTTCATTACACCTTGCAGGAGCCTCACCATCCCTGCTGTGGATCTCCCCACTCATGGAAATCTACACGCAACATGAGGACCGCCCTCCTTCCTCTATTTAAAAGGTGAGGGTGCATCTCTACCCCTAACTTAGCTTTGTTTGTGCTCTGTTTTTTTTTAATAAGGAAAATTGACTGCATGACTGTATCTTTACTCCATCAAAGCATGGAGATCTCAACTCAAATAATGCAGGTCAGCATCTCTCTTTCACACCTACTGTATGGCAATATGTTTATGCTGCATCAGAAGGCATGGTACATTGTGGGGATTTTTCTACATTATAGTAAGTTACAATGGGTTATATTTTCCGCTGATTTAATCCTGATATTGGGCTTCTGATCTGTGTTGCGTATTTTTTGTTGAGGATGCCGTATTGGGTGGTATTTTTGATACATCGTACTGTCTACCATTGTGGTTAAAACCTGGCTTCTCTATCATAGTATAAATATTCCTATTAACTACTATTTGGAGGTTGGACCACTTGTTTATTTATGGCTTTTTACCCTGGTTATTGGTACAAACATACATGTGGCAATACTCTGTTGGTAGTAACCGAGCCTACCTTGGTGGCTCACTGAGCATCAAAATGTTGCCAGATTTACTTAATACGGTTGCTTTTATACATAAGTCTTTTAGCACCATCAATGAGATGCCTTGACTGGCCTTGAATATTGGATAGCTATGGGTACTTACATGGGTTGGAGGTGTTTACTGCGCACTAATTGTGATTGGGTGGTTATATACATGGGTGGTGATATTTTTTGTGTCTACTGCGCACTATTTTAAAGAAAAAACACACACGAGTCATTAGGGTGTTATACCCGATTGCACACTATGGAAGTTCTTGGTCTCTACTTCAGTAAGGTTAGGATATACATTACAGTTTTTGCATTCACTCGGGTAGATGTTGCTCCTGTTATAGATTTGGATATTGTTATGGTACTAGCACTTTAAACATGGTATATCTTTTCCCTTAAAGGACTTCATGGTTCAGAGTAAGGCTTGGCTTTTAGCAGTGCTCCTTGTTACTTGGATTGATTAAGAGAAGTATATGGTAAAAGATGTATAAATTGAGTGATGATTTGGAAACCATTCACAATGATGGGTATCTAACCTAAAAGAAATTTTGAACGAGCTTGATACTTTATAAAGACCGTAAATGAAACTTTTTTTAAACTTCATTTGGTGGAGCTTTCATAACTGATACAACTATTGAAAACATAAAAAAGGGGGGTGATTCAGACACTTGGATTAGAAGGGGTGATGGACTTCTAATCAAAATGATACTCTTTTACTAGAAACTTTGGGATTCTTTTAAAGAAAATGAGAGAAAATACTTTTAAAAAATTACTATGGACTAAGCTTGTAAAGTTTAAAAAAAGTTTTTAAGATGGACATGGATAACAATTGGTATAGTCCATTAATACCTGTAAAACACATCCAAGGCTAACTAAATTGTTTTCTAGTTTGGATGGATGCACGTAACGACTCTATCTTATCTTGGAAGGTTTTTTTGACTTTGGCAAGCTGTCCTACACTGGGTTACACACTCAGTACTCGGGAACATCTACTATCTGTTTACTAGAATCGGACCTCATTCTTACAAACATTGTACAAAAATAATTCTAAGACTGAGTTGTTTTTGTACTTATCTTTTTGTTTTTATAAAGCCAGCTGTCTTTTGAATATAAAAGTTCAATTATGTCTTATTATTTATGATTAAACAGCTACACACACATCCTATACATAAGGTTTTTCTTTCTTGAAAAACCGAGATTCTGGCTTTGGAAACTAATTCCGAAATTTAGCTCTAGGATGGACCCACAGTCTATAATCCCTTGACTGGTTGACTGGTGTTAGGCGATCCTTCATAGACTTTTTTTTTTGGTCTCCTGCTCACAGCTATTATAGTCTTTGACTTTGCCGGTTTAAGGATTGCAGGCCCAAACTAGAGTAACTGATTTTATTAATGTCTAAACTATTCCTTTTCAGGACCACATACCCTTTAGAAAGACAACCCGCATGAGTATTAAACACAGCCCTAAGAATCATGCAAAGATTCTCGAACAGATTAAATTGTACCTTAGAGAGCATGAACCAAAGAATGCTTTGGCAGTTAGAACCAAACCCTTCCTTTCTAGGAAAGCCAAAGATTGTATTACTTACTACAATAAGAAAAAATAACCTCACTACACTTTTTTGAAATATTGCAGACTCTTGCTCTCTCACAAGGATTGGAATTGCCCTATGAGCCCCTCTCAGTAGCCACATCTCTTGTCCTTAGATATATTAACAGCTTGGATGCCTCTCTACTAATTTTGACTCGGCTCTTACCTCTGACAAGAAATTTTCTATCTTACATATGCTCTCTTTTAATGATTGGGCTAAAATTTTGGCTACCCTGGACAAGGACTCCAAGGAAAGGGTTAATTTGATTGCCCAATACATAACCCAACTTCCCATACTTTCTTAACAATACCAACAAGAGCTTGCCCTATTCTCTTCCTCCGGTGTTGATCTGTCTAAATTCTCAAAAAGCTATGCGGCCTCAATCCATCTTTTGTCTATACAGTGGCTACCCCAACTATCCCTCAAACTGGTGGTATCTTTTGTAGGGATAATGCGTCTTTTGAAGTAGTAAAAGAATTTCAGAGTAATCTTTGTTCCCTCAATGACTCTAACCTCTTGGAAATGGTGCCAAAAACCTCTAAATTTTTTTCTATCTTACCTGTTAGACAGATTTAAATTAAATCTTTTGGGATTGACCAACAACTTTGAGTTATGCCTAACAAGGCGTTCTTAGCACCCATTCTGAGCGAGACATGGGTTTACCTTTCCAACCTCACTGACTCTACAGTGGAAGATTGCAGACTCAAGATCATAAAAGGTGGACAATTTATTGACAAAGGGGAGCTCATCAAAGCACCCTTCAACCTCAATCTCATTGACCATTCCAAATGCCCTTCCAATACTGGCCTCTACATCCGTACTAAAGGAAACATGGAATCTGCTAAAAGTAACCCGGACTTCTACACTAAATCCATCTGGAATGTTTTTTGACCTTATGTAAAGTGTGCCTGCAGATTTCTTGACCCTAAAGCCTCTTGTGAATCCAGCATCATGTGGTTTGATCATGCCATTTGGTTTATTCTCAACCATCTTGACCTACTCTTCCCAAAAAAACCAGAGGATTTTCACCTCTCTCTTATTTGCTCTTGGTTGGGTGGCCAAGCTAGACAGATAGTAATTGCTCAGATTGCCTTTAACATCTTCCATGGATTAATGTTGGATATCTTAAAAGAACTAAAGTCTGATGAGCCTGGGATCTACCTTACTACTTCTGCTAATCACAAAGGTGTTAAGTTTATCACTAGCTTACTCAAACCATGTATTGATGATGATGATTCCCTTGCTCTAAAAAGACCCAATTCTCTGACTACCCCCAACTCCTTTACTTCTTTTTTAACTCCTAGCTCTTCCTCTAACCGGGGGAAGGCTCGTAGCTACACTAGGGGAAGAGGCAAGAACTCCCCCATTAAGAATTTCATTGAATTGTAATCCTTGGTGATATTGTAGGCTACTACAAGCCCTTGTGGTAGAAAAAATCTTAACAAAGTGGCTCCTAACAAAGGTTATATGTACATACATTGTGTCTTCCACAATGTGCTTCTCGATTGGATACAACCTAAAAACCTTTTTTGTGAGTGCTTTGACCTTCTTTTTGGCAATCACAAATTACTCGATAATATACTCATTGGATGGAAGTATCAACAACCTGTGAAAAACTTGGTTTATAGTAATAATTTTTTTCGGTAGGAATATGTTCCTGAATGTACATGGTATCAATTTACCACATTTTGCAAGAACTTTGATACATATCATAGGCATATTTGTACTTGTGATCTTAGCATTATTGAAAATATTAAAGTACGTAGAATCTTGGCCAACGGGCTCAATCATATACCTAACTTTCCCAAAAACCCTTACCTTGCTCTATCAACTGTACTAAGCTGCCTCACTGACCTTGTCAGTCAACTAGAAATGATAGTCTTACCGGACTTAACTAAAATTGTGAAAGAATCCTTCTTTCAAAAAATATCACAAATTCCTAGAAAATGGTTAGCCTCTGATGAATCCTGGCTTACATCACAGCTTGCTCTTGATTTTCAAACTATTTCTAATAAATGGTTTATAGCCGGGCTTGACAAAAGCTCTAAGTGTCCCACTCTTATTTGCAAAAACCTTGCTTGGAATTCTGTAGAATTAACTCTTCACCACAAACAGTTACCGATAACATCTCAGAACACTTAGGGAATCTAGGCTATTTTGTACATAACACTAAAATACCTGCATTGTTTCCCACCTATAAAATACATAAGCACAAGTTCATATGGATATTTGATGCTTCCAATGGTATCTTTACTGTATCACCAAGGATATCACTCTTTGCCTTGACCTTATACTAGCTGAGTTAGAACTTATTTGTGCCACTAAATAAAAAATCTGCCACGACTTCCTACAAGTACAGTACAACCCCTTTTGGATAACAAAAAACTCTACGGAGATCTCACTTAACCTCCCTCATCAAATCTTCCACATTTTTACAGCAAATATAACACAATGCTATGAAAACATCCCCCTTGATGGGGATCTTGGCCTTAAGACTGTTCTAGCCAAGGTGATTAAGATGGCTTTCTCCAATGCAAGAAAGAAGAATCTTTTTTACATTTCTCTTTCCAAAAAACCTAGGTGGATTAAAAATACTCACTCCGTACACCCCTTACACTTCAATGAAGAGAAGCTGTGTCTCTACATCTCATGGTTACTTAATAATTGTACTATAGTTTCTGGTGGACTCTATTTCAACCAATAATTAGGCATCCCCATGGGATTCTCGTGCTCTCCGCTTATGTTTATTATTTACCTAGCCTTCTTCAAGTACAAATGGCTTCTTCAAGCCATGGAATATAGGAATGATAAACTCTCACTGTTCACTCACACTTACATATATATGGACGACTTACTAAGCATCAACAATAAAACGTTCCTCGTTGGCACACAACAACCAATTACAAAACCAACCATCAAAGAAAGGTCATCCGTGCTTCTCATACACACACACACACACACACTTTGTCACAACAGCTGACCATGATAGCCTACTCATAGCCTAAAGATTTCCACCTTGGGTAGGTAAAACTCGGAAATGGTACTTGATCTCATTATTGCTAGCCTACTGTGCTATTAGCATGGCTAAATAAATATCACAAAGAAATTTAGCTTGGTGGGTGTTGGGTGCAACCCCTTGTAGATTTAACCTCACTTGGTTTACTTGGGTTGATATTAACCATTATATTGGAACTTGGGATCAATGGGAGCAGTTCCTTTTAAACCTATTGGAACTTGGGCTTGGTGGGAGGAATCCGTTAGGATTTTAACCTATTGAAATTAAGTGATGGGTTACCTTCCCATTTTTCCTCCTGTCACCATCGATCCCCTTTTGATGATGATGGGTGGCCCGGCGATACCTATTGCTTTGCCTTTTTCATAAAATCTCCCCTTAGGGCTTGCACACGATCACATGACGATTACACACCATGAATGGCTTGCAGGGGGTGGCCTTACCTGGCTTCCTGTAACGACTACTATCATGCCCTATATATCAAGGTGAGGGGTTCTTCCCTTCACTTAGACTTGGGTTTGTCTGAGTATTACCAAGGGGTGCTTGGCTCTGCAGTCCGCTACCACTATGTTGATGATTAGGATGGATTCCACTTTAAAGTTTTTTTACTGTCCTTAACACTAGGTTGGTAACCTAACAGGACATAAAAGTGTCCTTTCATGGTTTTGAAAAAAACCTCCAAAACCATAGTAGATCCACTCATTTTGTAAAATCTTTTCATGAGGTTATAGTTCAAGGCCTACTACACATGTAAAAAATAAGAAACTTGTAAAATTTCTCATCTTTTGGTCACACCAAGCCTCCAAAGTTGATGGACCAGTACATTTTCATCAAAACAGTCATTTCTTATGTTTTGTTGCATAAAAATAAGATTAGGGATTTTTGTAGGACTTGAGATAAATTCCCTAGTTAACTTCAATGGGTTGGTGATCAGAACATATGATTGCTTCTCACTCACTAATTTTTGGTTTGCCAAAAGAAATAAGTACAAAAAAGCTAAATTTTTACCATTCTGCAAACCTATCATCAAAGTTTCTATAGCCACGCTCAATACAAATAATATATGCATGTTTTCTTAGTTCCCTATTGTCCTTTAGGTTCATAAGGAGCCATGGAGCATATCAAAAGAATAATACATCTCTTACCAAGGGGAATCTTGGGGACAAAGATGAAGTGCTAAATACAGCAAACATGAGTTGTAGAATCCCATAGAAACTATTCAATATCTAGCCAAATTTGATCCTTATGACTAGATATGGTTACTACCTACAAAACGCATGTAGTTGTCACAAGAAACTAACAATATTGAAAAAGCTATACTTGATATACTAAAATGTTTCTTTTTCTTCTATAATTGAAAAAATCAACCATCGTTGTCTACTATGCAAAATAGGGTATTAGGTGCCCCAAAACTCAAGGAATATTAGCTTTATGTTACAATATGCGACATAGAAAATCAAAACTGCATTTGGATATCATGAAAGCCATCAAAAAAATCATAGCAGAGCTAAAATTGGCTAAAAAACAGGATTTGACAATTTTTGTAATTTGGTCATGACTTACAACTTTAACATTTATTTCTCCCTAGAAGCATCAGGACATGTTGAGGACTACTAAAGATAGTTCTCTAGCATTATAGACCTCACAAACATGAATTCTAGAGTGGTATAGTTGCAAAAAGTTGAAAAAAGCCAAAAACAGGACCCGTTTTTTCACACAGTTTAGGTTGTGAAATGTTGTGCAAGGACAAGGTTAAAGATGTAATTGATATTCCAAAAAAATGTGGAGTTTTTTTCAGCTCATGAGACAACTTTCTAGACAGATAGCACCTCAAAATCCATTTTGAAACTCTTGACATAATTCAAGGAAAATGGTCACTTAACAGGACATAAAAGTGTCCCATTACCAACCTAGTGTTAATAGGTACCTTGCTTGTTTACTTCACTCACTTTTAACCACTAATCAAGGTTTGATAACCTTGGCACTGCCAATTACACATCAACAGATGTTTTCTTTTTGCTTCCTGCCTGGTACTATTTACATACTTACTCACTCTAGTTTTTTGGTTGCTTGACAAAAAAGTGGCATCAATTCTATGTTTACTGAGCAGGTTGTTACCTAAATGTGGTATACTATGGTAATATGGGGAAACTGATCTAACTGTGCTGATCACTAGTTGATACTCTGAATTATTATGGGATGGTTCATATTCTGGTGGGTTATGAGGAGATTCATGGGAACTTATCATGGAAACTTTTGAAAAATTGATGCTTTTTTGCATTAAAATTGATACTTATGGTGAGATTGGTGGCATTACTGGTTATGCTGCCAAAATCTGAATTTGGATAGTTGCAGGTGTTTATTTGGGTATGATACATTCAATTTGCAGAAAATAATAGATCTAATACTTGTTGATACTTGTAAAATAACTTTTTCTTCCATGGAATATTCCTTTGACCCTTTACAGGTTTAATCTCTTATTGGTCTTATAAACTTGTTGTCTGCTTACTGGTTACCAGCTGGCTTTTTTTGGTCTTGGATTTTTGGCCTAGTCCTGGTCTTTCTCTAACTAGATCTTACTCTCTTGATCTTGGGTGTGGTTGGAATTAGTCGAATCAGGCTCTGGTGCTGACTTACAAAACACCTAACCTTGCTTGGATATCTGGCTTAGCTTTGGTTTTTTACAATACATATCCCACTACATCTAGTGATGATACTACCATAAAATATATTCTGCTTTGACGTACAATAGATGAAACCTTCTGGTTGTTGCCTAGATGCTTGGCTTAGTTCTGGTCTTTTTCATATATACACTACATGGTGATGATACTGCCATAAAAACCTCACTTCAGTTTTGGCATAAACTATGATTCTGACCAATATGGGTATAGTGTTATTGTGGCTCTGGCTGATACCTCTCTGGCTTTGGCTGGTACTTCTTTGAGCTAATGGTTCAGCTTTTACTGTAGTTTCAAAGGGAAATATTTATAGGAATGTAGTATAGTGCTGAAAAAAATGCATAACCTGCAGCAAATTATTGGATGACTCAGTGACATCTGGTTCTTGATATTTGGCTTAAAAATAGGTTGAATGATAACCCTAGTTGATCTGGTGTTGAAAGCCTGGTGGCACTACTAGTTATGCTACCGAAATGTTATGGTTCACATTCTGGTGGGTTATATCGAGAATCATAAACCGACACCGAGTTACTTTGTGGTTTGTTTGGGAAAGGACTCAAGATAGCAGTTATATAGCTACTCTTAACTAATAAGTGATATTTGTTTGCCCCTAGCTTGTTATGCTTTGATAGATTACTTCTCAAATTATCATCATATTGAATGTTTACTTATTGAGATATGATAGTGTTGGAAAAACTTGGAGAATCAATCCAACTGCTACTGATGAAGATTTTGTTTTGGTACTTAAGTATATGTTGTTGGGTAAACATGCCTATTACAGATTCTACTAAAGTTCTGGAGGGTTAAGTGATGTGGTCTACAACACATTCTTCTGGTTTTGCCTCGTCTCTGGATATGGCTAGCTTGGTCAAGTGATAATCCTAGTTGATTCTGGCTTTGAAGGGCTCGACATCGGAACATATTTTAAGGATGAAATTACATAAATTGATCATTGCATGCAAGCCTTTTTACATAGAATGATATGGATTAATTGACATTTTTTACATTAATGGATATTATATAATAAAAGAGAAGCTAAATATATGAGTAACTCTAGAAAGAATATGATGGTGAAAAATCCTTGAGACTTTAAATATGCAGGACAATAGCTAGTCATTTTTTTTTTAAGTTTGACATGGATGACAACTGATAGATTCTTTGAAGTCTCCCATACGTAACCAAGTCTAGCATATTTGTTGTCTTGACTATATGGATGCAAGTGAGAACTCTATCTTGGCTTAAAAAAGGTTTAGCTTGCTGGGCAGTCCAACTTTGAAAACACTTGATGATTCAACTGGGACAGTTCTAATACCTTTGTATAAACTCATTTGGAATGATACTTCCTTCTTATTATGATGTACAATTATGAATCAAAGACTAAGTTTTTTCTGTACTAATCTTTGCCTAAACATCTTTAGCCAATCGCCTTTTGAACGTCTTTTTCCTTGGTGTGTTTATTTATAAAAGTAAAACATCTACACACACACACACACACACACACACACACACACACACAAGGCTCTCGTTGGCCACACAACAGCCAATTACAAAACCAACCATCAAAGAAAGGGCATCCGTGCTTCAAAATCTTCTATTTGGAAAATGCACACAGAAGGAAACATTAGCAACAAAAACCATTGAGCACTTGGTTTAGGATCCACCTCTTGCACCACATTGTGTTACCCACGTCATCTCTTCTCTCACGATGATAGGGCCACATTACATGACCATGCATAGACACAATGTTTTTTTACCCATGCACCTCGCACAAACCTTTGTCCGAGACGACTCCGAGTGGGAAGGGGGGAGTTACAACAAGACAGTAGCTAACAGGCTGCAAGATGATTGAGAGATTATGTGTACAATGTATAAAGTGTGTTTGATGATTTTAATTTTTGTTTTTTAACCACTTTTAGCATATTTCTACTCTTATTTGGCAAAGTATTGAGCCATATTGACAAATGAGAATAATAGTATGTACATATGAGTGTGAGGAATAATTTTGGTAAAAATTTTGGTCAATTAATAGTAATTTTAATAATTTTTGTTTCTTTTAACCTAATAATGAGAAAAAATTAATAATCAAATCCAAAAGAATTCAAAATCAAGTTTTGAAAGAAAACACCAAACCTAGAAAGCTAGAGCTTTGAGCATGACAAATATGGAGTGATTTGAGACAAATCAAATTTTGGGTGAACTTCAAATCGACCAAAATTGCAAAATCAAGAGCAAATGACGACCAAAAATCCAAACAACAAGCCATCTGAGTTGCAGGTGGCATGTCATGGAAAATGTGGTTAACTAAGGTAAGTATGCAAATTGCACTTGGGGTGAGTCCAACACATATAGGAAAAATGGGAAAATTTGACTTCATTACAGCTTGCACTTTGAGAGAGAGACAGAGCGAGAGCTATTTTGACCTAGAGCCCCTGGCTACATTTTTGCCTGCTACAGCCACCTCAAGACTCCAGACCACACTAGATTTCATAGGTATGATCCTTCTTAGTGCATGAATGTTGTATGGTCAAAACTATACAAAAAATGCAAGAAAAAATGAATCGATCAAATCAAAGGTGGGATTTTCACAAACGGGCAGAGGAATTTTGGGGGAGCAAACCAAAGTCAAACTCAAAAAGACATGCATAGAAATGATCCTCTTATGTGGCAAAATGTAACCATGTAATCACATTCTGAAACATGGGTGGAACATGGATCATGATCCATGACCCCCCAAGTCCAATTGCAAGAAAAAGTGATGCAAAATCATGATGGGGAAGTTGCATGCTCACTGATGCAATTACAAAGAAAAAAAGCTGCAGAATATGGATCCGATCCATGACCCCCAACACAGATAGTTTATAGCTAGTTGCCTTGGGGAATTTGTCATTCAAATTTGGCATAAAATGGACAATGCAATCATCAAAAACCTAGGCAAACTGGGTCTTCAATTTGCAAATGGTCATTTTCAGCCATGGTTGGTAAAATTTGACCCAGATCTAATAAAAAGTACACCAATATCTTAGGAAAGACACCTGAAGGCTAACTTGTAAGTCTTGTCCAAAGTGGTGTCAGATGATGGATTACAATCCATAACCCCCTGGAGAAAATTGGCCATAATTTCAGTGCAGAAGGGTTACAGTGATTTAAAGTAGGGATATGTGTGAAACAATGATTTAAAGTAGGGATATGTGTCAAATTAAGGTTGTTTTCTAATCTCAAAGGGCCTTGTATGTCAAAGTGAGCAAAGTCAGAGTGCAAGATATGGAAATTGTGATTTTGAACAAATTGAAACACTAAAAGAGAGTTCGGTCACTTATTTGACCAAAAGAATGATAAAAAGTGCTTGAGAATGGATTCCAACCTAAAGGTCCAAACAAACTCCAAAGCGGATACAACTCATCAAGCAGCTGGGATTGGTGTACAACTTCAATTTCAAATCATCAACAAAAGTCAAATGTCAGACAGATTGATAACCATCAAGGATCAAAATTCACTTATGGCAAGTCAGACCAAACCAAACCATAAGTTTGGAAACTACGGAAACTAGAGATAAACTTGTCCAAATTCACTACAAGAGGGCTTTATAGCTAGGGATGCTTGCAATATTTACGGGCGTCACTTAAGTGACGCTTAATAATTTGCCCCAAAAAAGAATAAAACGTTGCTAGAGTCGTCGTTTAGAGTGTTGTTTGATGCGTCGTTTAGAGCATCGCATCTTGCGATGCTTGCAAACTGGATGGAATAGTATAAGAGACGACATCACTTAAGGGATGCAAAAAACTTTTTTTAAAATCCCAAAATTTACTTGCGAGAGCCATTTTCACTCCCACGGCAATCGTACACAGAGCGCCATCACCTTGTCACTTGCATACACAGAGCGTCATTGCCTCACAGCACCATCAACGCCCAGTCTTCCCCACACCATCTTGAGCTCACACCCCATCTCAGGCCCATCAGCCAATCTATTCGGCTCTTAACGGCTAGGTACACACACACACACACACACACACACACAAACACACACACACACACACAAATGACTTAACGGGTGTGGGATTGCAATTGGGAAGCCATTCTGTGTTTTTTTCCTCCTTATAGACATTCATATGCAGTGAAAATGATCCTCCTGCAATTTTGTAACACCATTGGTTAATAAAGCTTTTTTGATGATATTGCATGATGTCTCTTTATTGTTAATTGTCTCCTACACACACACACAAATGACTTAAAATGGGGAAATGAAATTTCCCTTGGCCGGGAATATTTCCTGCTTCATGTGTAACTAAGCTTAAAATATCCTTTTAAGGTATTTTTTCACTTAGTGTGCTTTACTAAATTGAGGAAAACTAAGATCGAATAAAGGGGGTATTGTGGAGCTCTGCAGCATGCCTACTCGGCCAACGAAACCACAGATTCCGCGCATGTGTAGAAGAGAGAAACTAGTAAGGCACATGGCCATTCATGGCAATCTACTTCCACCGAATGCAAGGATATGGATGATCGGATGGACGCTAAGTTTGGGCTGTGTAAATTTGGATTGCTCTACAACAACACTATAAAGGTGAGCATCTCCCTCACTTAGCTTGCTTGTATATACCTTTGTATTCTCTGTGTGTAACGAGGGTTAGTGCCTAAGTAGGTGAGCTTGCAGTGTATTAAATTATGGTGAAAGGAAAGCAAGTCTTGGAAGTCCAACCGTTGGCTTCTGCTGCTTCTTCTCAGGTTGAGTTCCTTTGATTGATTAATAATGAGTGGGAAAAATCTTGGTACTGTGAAACCCATTTTCAAGTTGCTATATGCGTAATAAGAAAAAGGAAATGGTCTGCATGCGGTATCCCTATAAACTTGGATGGTAATGAGAAGAACTACTTTAGCTGCTATTGAATATATATGGTTGACAGTTAACCTGGTCGTTATACACGTCTTACTAATTAGTGTAATGTATTTGGAAAACATGAGAAAATTGGCTTGGTAGTTGGTGTCACAGACTGGTTATTCATCTTAGGCTGGCAGTGATAAGCCCTCATAACTGTGTAACCCCTGACCTTAATTTTTCATTGACATGAATTGAGTCTGTAGAATGTCTTGACCATGGATAGAGGTCCATCCTTGGGTAGATTAACTGTGCTATATCCGAAGGTATGCAATCTCGAAAGTGATAGTATATATGTTGATTAACATTCCAGGCTGTTATGGTATACTTGCTATGCTGACCGGTTGCTTTGGTAGCTTTCATTTACTGGTTTACTTTGGAAGCTAGTCCAATCCAACTGATGACAATGATTTACTCTATACTCATTTAATACTAATGTCATGACAATATACTAGCCTTTGCTGACTTAAAACAGTATAACCAGGTATGTGCTAGGTGAGAAATTGGGATAAGGAGAGATTTACTTACTAGTTATGTTTGTGCAGGTTCATTGCTAAATTCTAGAGTGTATATTAGCTTGAATTTGGATGGGATGTTCATTAAGCATGGATTATGGATATTGTCATGTTTACGGCATACTAATGCAGGTTTTAGTAGACTCCATAGTCTAAACTTCTTACTAACCAGGCAGTTTCATTTGGCTCATTAGACTAGGTCTGAAAGCTTACTATCCTAGGCTTTCTGGACCATAGCTTGTTATGGTATTGAAATAGGGTAACGGATAAGGAGAGATGTACTTGATGGTTATATATGTGTGCGCAGGCTCATTGCTAAATTTTAGGGTTTATATCAGCTCGACTTTGGATATCAAACTCATGGGATGTTCATTGTATTTGAAAAACATGAGAAAACTGGCTTGGTAGTTGGTGTCGCAGACTGGTTATTCATCTTAGACGGGCAGTGATAAGCCCTCATAACTGTGTAACCCTGACCTTACTTTTTCATTGACGTGAATTGAGGCTGTAGAATGTCTTGACCACGGATAGAGGCCCATACTTTGGTAGATTAACTGAGTTATATCCGAAGGTATGCAATCTTGAAAGTGGCAATATATATGTTGATTAACAATCCAGGCAGTTATGGTATTCTTGCTATGCTGACGGGTTGCTTTGGTAGCTTTCATTTACTGGTTTACTTTGGAAGCGAGTCCAGTCCAACTGATGACATTGGTTTACTCTATACCCATTTAGTACTAATGTCGTGACATTATACTAGCCTTTGCTAACTTAAAACAGTATAACCAGGTATGTGTTGGGTGAGAAATTGGGATAAAGAGAGATTTACTTTATTGGTTATGTTTGTGCAGGCTCATTTTAGAGTGTATATTAGCTCAACTTTGGATGGGATGTTCATTAAGCATGGATTATGGATATTTTCGTGTTTACTTCATACTAATGCAGGTTTCAGTAGATTCCATAGTCCAAACTTCTTACTAACTAGGCAGTTTTGTTTGGTTGATTGGACTAGGTCTGAAAGGTTACTATACCTGGCTTTCTGAACCATAGCTTGTTATGGTACTAAAATAGGGTTATGAATAAGGAGAGATGTACTTGATGGTTATATATGTGTGTGCAGGCTCATTGTTGCTGAATTTTAGGGTTTATATCAGCTCGACTTTCGATTTCAAACTCATGGGATGTTCATTGTACTTGGAAAACATGAGAAAATTGGCTTGGTAGTTGGTGTCAGAGACTGGTTATTCATCTTACACGGGTAGTGATAAGCCCTCATAACTGCGTAACCCCTGACCTTACTTTTTCATTGACGTGAATTAAGGTTGTAGAACGTCTTGACCATGAATAGAGGCCCATACTTGGGTAGATTAACTGAGTTATATCCGAAGGTATGCAATCTTGAAAGTGGCAGTATATATGTTGATTAACAATCCAGGCTATTATGGTACTCTTGCTATGCTGACCGGTTGCTTTGGTAGCTTTCATTTACTGGTTTACTTTGGAAGCGAGTCCAGTCCAGCTGATGACATTGGTTTACGCTATACTCATTTAGTACTAATGTCGTGACATTATACTAGCCTTTGCCGACCTAAAACAGTATAACCAGGTATGTGATGGGTGAGAAATTGGGATAAAGAGAGATTTACTTACTAGTTATGTTTGTGCAGGCTCATTGTTGAATTTTAAAGTGTATATTAGCTTGACTTTGGATGGGATGTTCATTAAGCATGGATTATGGATATTTTTGTGTTTACTTCATACTAATGCAGGTTTTAGTAGACTCCATAGTCTAAACTTCTTACTAACCAGGCAGTTTCATTTGGCTCATTGGACTAGGTCTGAAAGGTTACTATACCTGGCTTTCTGGACCATAGCTTGTTATGGTACTGGAATACGGTTATGGATAAGGAGAGATGTACTTGAAGGTTATATATGTGTGTGCAGGCTCATTGCTAAATTTTAAGGTATATCAAAGTCATGGGATGTTCATTGATATAGCATGGATACTTTATTCATGTTTGCTTCATACTAATGCAGATTTCAGTAGACTCTGTGGTCTAGACTCCTTACTAAACAGGCTGTATCATTCGGATCATTGGACTAGGCCTGAAAGGTTAACTGTACCTGGATTTCTTAACCGTTGCTTGTTATGTACTGAAATAGGGTTACAATGTGAGGTGAATTAATAACCAGATCTAGCTCAAGATATTACATTCTTGATTTGTTGTTGTTTTCATGCTGGACAGTTTTGGTACTGGCCTTTTCGGGATTCGTTTAAGCTTTACATAGGCTCGATCTCAGGCCCTTCTTAGGGATAAAACTCCTGGCCTTTCATATACAGACTCTGATAGGCTAGTCTTACTATACCCCTTAGGATAGATTTAAAAGCTATCGTGCCTAGTTACTAGACCGAAATCGGTAAAGTTGTGGATATGGGGCTATTGTTTGGTATTACTTGGGATTTAGTAGAAATGTCTTGGGTTTAGCAGTTATAGCTGAGCATCAAAGCATCATGGTTGTTGATGTTTACTTACCACATGAATTGGAATATTGTCTCATTGCAGGATGGTGATAGTCTCTTGGCTGGAGTTCTTCTTGTTTCCAATTACTAACACTCATAGGGCTTTCAGAGTTTTTGATTTTTGCTACATAACATCATGTCTGGGACATGGATAGGAGCTAGACCAGCTAGTGGCAAATAGAATCTCATTAAATAGGTTTCCATTAAACTTTCTGACCCAACATGTGACTATAGCATGTACAGATTACTTCAAGTTTAATCATGGTAGCTGTACTCTGGTGATTATGGAGTCCAACGACTTGAGGGCATAGGAGGTCGCTCAAAATTATGGCAAAAAATGTCACGGTTTCATACATAAAAAAGAAACCTGCAAAAGTGTGTTAGTCTTATAAAATGATTTGTCTATTGTTATCAGGTTCTACCAAAATATAGGATGACTGCTCGGATGAGTACTATAAGTGATCTGATCAAGAGCGCACAAATCTCAAAAAAGCTTAAGATAGCTAGGGATGAATATATAGCATCATTTGCAGCAAAGAACGGGGCATGGTCGAGGCAGAGAGCATATCTTGATCGAACTTGCAAGAATAAGGAGATAAATTATAAAGATACTTAAAAGAAAATCATTGGGAGTTTGGTAACTGATGAAGCTCGTTATGAAGTTATAACTGACTACCAAAGTCTTATTAAAATTCATTTTTTAATTCACAAAGAATAGTTGAAGCTTTGTGACATGGATAACAACTAGGATGCCCATACATCACCTACATACAAAGCCAATGCTAATAGAATGTTATGTTGTTCTATGGGTGCAGGTGAGGGCTACTCTCTTTGGTTCAGCTTTTTGGTTGCTTTATGGTTTGGAGGAATGGCTGCTGGTTCACAGTTTGTAAAAGAATTTCTACATTTGGATGGTGACTTGTACCAACCTAATTATATTCATTTATACAAAATCATGCTGGGGCTAAAATAATAAACCTTGTATTTATCTGGGTACCTTGGTCTTTGAACATATGTATGTTCGTATGTGGGTAATATATGTAGATAACTAAAACACACACAATTGGCACTTAGATTCAATTTTACCACTAGGTCAAGACCAAGTTCCCGAAATTTTGCTAGGATAGATTCATCAGATTGTGCACTCAATCTGCTCTAGAGGGGTTAGCCTCACACCATCATTATGAATTTTTATGACTGGTTGATGGTTGAGGTGACTACCAGATTACTATATTAAACCATTAGCATTAGGCTTATTCTAATATTCTTCCTTTTATATTATTTCCTTTCTATTTTTTTCTAACTACACCTCCTTCATGCTATTTCCTTGTATCAGGGATTGGAATTGCCAATGGAGCCACTCTCAAGAGCTTCATTGTTGGTTCTAAGATGAATTCAAGATGCGAAAGCATCTGCTCTCATTGTGGCTTCATCTAGTAATCCTACTACCTCCCTTATTCACACCATCTCATTTGACAAATGGGTCAAAACATTGGCAGCGTTAGTCAAAAACAGTAAGGATGGTGTTTCGGCTATTTCCAAAATTATTGCAAATGTCCCAACTATCTCTAAAGCGCATAAAGAGGACTTGGCTAAATTTTCATCTGATGGTGTTGAACTTGCTAACCTTATCAGAATGCAATTTGGACTCAACCCCAGTTTTTTCACAGCCCCGACTATTTTGATTCTCCCACCTACAAACAATCTGTTTTGTAGAGATGCAGCAGTTGCAGAAGCAGTTAAAGAATTTCAAAAAGATTTATGTTCTCTAAGTGAAACTTCACTTTTGGAATTAGTTCCTTAAGGTATCTAGAATATTTCCTTTTTTTCCAATACAACAAGTGGAGGTTGAATCCTTAGGGGTTGAGCACAAACTTTCGCTACTCTCTAATAAAGGATTTATGGCTCCTATCTCTATAGAGACCTGGGTTTTTTTGGCAAATCTACCTGCCTCCACAATGGAGGACTCTTGACTGAAGATACTCAAAGGAGTGCAATGTTTAGACAAAGGAGACCTGATTAAAGCTCCGTTCAACATGATTTTTTTGGACTCCAAGAAGTGTGGGTCTAATGCAGGGCTTTGTGTGAGAACAAAAGGACTCATGGAATTCAGTAAAAACAATGCTGATTATTATGCAAAATCAGTCTGGAGTATTTATAGACCTTATCTGAAGTGTGCTTGCAGATTTTTGGACCACCCTAAAGCGTCATGTGAGTCTAGCATCATATGGTTTGACCATGCAGTTTGGTTTTCCATCAACAATCTGGAATCTATATTCCCGGAAAAGCCTACATCATTTCATCTTACTCTCATCTGTTCATGGTTAGGTGGACAAGCCAAGGGGTTAGTTCTGGCACAAATTGCCTTCATACAATTTCATACTTTGATCATTGAAATGCTCAAAGAGCTAGGGGAAAATGAACTAGGAATGCTCCTAACTACTTATGGTTCTTACAAAGGGATAAAAACTATTTTGGGTCTGCTAAAACCTAACTTTGAAGATGATGAATCCCCCTCTCAAAAAAGACCCAACACACTGCTAACTCCAAATTCCACGTTTACTTCCTTTCTTACCCCCTCTTTGTCTATCGACTCCAGTTTTGGAAGAGGAAAATCTAGAAGCTTTACAAGAGGTAGGGGTCAAGGACTACCAGTTGGAAATGTGACTATGCAGGTAGTGGTCAATGAGATCGAGAGGTGCTATCTACCAAGCAAAGCTGAGGATTGCAGTACTTGTTTCATTCATTGTCATTTCACGAATAGAATTTTTGAGTTCTTTTCACCTAAATCAATTTTTGAGTTCTTTTCACCTAAATCAATTTTTATAGAAAGTTTTGATTTGGTATATGGATCATTCTATAATAAATAATATGGTGTTTGGGTGGAAATACTCTGAAACTATTAAGTGCTTTGTATACTCAAATGAATTTTTGAGGTATGAACCTATTTTAAGATGTAACTATAAAAATCTTACTACCTTCTGTAAGGATTTTGAATTACTTAGTTCACATGTCTGTAGGACAAACCTAGCTGTCATTAACCTTCTTCTCTTTGAAATCTACTTGGAATGGGTTTGAATCACATACCGATGGAACCGCTTAACCCTAGAGTGGCATTTTCTGCACTACTAGAATGTCTGGCTAACATAGCCTTAAAGCTCCAACTGGAGCAACAGATCCAACAGGATCTTGCTGAGAAACCAGAAACAGACTTTTATCACAAGATTAATCTTTTGCCAGAAAAATGGCTCAGTTTGACTACTACTTGGGTCACGCCCAAAATTATGCAAGAATGTCATGAGCTGACTCGGGAATGGTTTATTGTCGGGCTAGATAAAGCTGCGAACACTGTATCAGTTATCTGTAAAAAGCTAGTATATGAAGCTGCCCTGGTAAGGTTGGCGGGAACTGAATTTGTAAAGACAAATGAAATACTAAAGGATGTAGCTCTAGCATTGTTGAGAGATTTGGACAAAATATGGGTTACGATGAAACCTCTAGTAAGCTTCTTGTTTTGTTCCCAACCTTTAAAAAACACAAACAAAAGTTCAGATGGATTTCTGATGCTTCAAACTGTATATTCTCCAATATTACAAAAGATGTTACCTCTTATCTAAACCTTATCATGACTGAGATGTACAATCTTTGTGCTAAAAGAAGAGTAGATCTTAAAAGATTCAGTGGTATAGAATGTTGTACCTTCTGGCTTGCTAAGAATTCATCGGAGGTGTTTATCAACTTACCTACAGATATCTATTGTATCTTCACAGCTGATATTACAGAATGTAATGAAAAAATTCCTCTCTCAGGAAATTATGGCCTTCTTGGAGTGCTCGAAGAAATTAGTAACCAAGCTTTTTCCAGCAAAAAGTCACAAGGGTTTGAAAAGATCTCATTGGTAAGAACACCTTGTTGGGTTAAAAATTCAGTCAAAAAACCACAACTGTGCTTTGAAAAAAAATCTCTTATTATGGTAATCAAATGGATATTGCAGAATTGCTTTATCCAATTAGGGCCAAACTGTTATAGACAAAAAATGGGAATACCTAAGGGGTTCTCCTGCTCACCCATAATGTGTAATCTGTACTTATTGTATTTGAATACAAATGGGTATGCTCTAAAATGAAAAATTATGAGGAGGCAAAACAACGGTTAGCCTTCAATAACACATTTAGATTCATGGATGATTTATTGGGTATAAACAATCACACTTTCAAAAACCACCTAGCAGAAATTTACCCACCTTGCCTCATAATAGAGCCTACCTCGTTGGAAGAATTGGTGATAGATGGTAAGACTATAGTTAAGAGAACCTGTTTTTTAAACATGGAGATACTGCTTCACTCCCCTTACATTGGACATTACACTACACACTTCTTCACTTAATCCTGCTGAATTCATTAAAAAGAAAAGTAGCAGACCAAGTAAGAATGCGAGTGACACCTGCTTAGGTATTCTATCACTTATAATATACTCTTCGTCAGATAAATTTTTTTGCATTTGTAGAAATAAACAAACTGATTGGTAAATTCTATAATAATGGGTTTCTGCGGAAGGAATTAGTTGCTAATATTACTAAAGCAATCTACTTGCATAGTTGGCCAGGTACGAGAATAAATACTGGGTTTCTTTGTAATCTACTAAGGAAGTAGGCCCATACCTAATAGGTCTATGACCTTTTTAGGTATGTGCCTGGGTATGGGTGGACACACACACACAAATGACTTAAAATGGGGAAATGAAATTTCCCTTGGCCAGGAATCTTTCCTTGTTAAGCCTAGGGAATTTTGTAGTGGAATTCGGAATATCAACTTTTGTACTTTTGGGATTGCAAGGGGTGTTCTTGGGAAAGGGCGTTGCCCATTAGTCTTATCGAAGTATGTAACTGTCGATCAGTATCTTCTTGGGAATGTGAAAGTGGAATTTATGGCAGATTTAGGTTGTTGTCAGTTTCTGTGTTCTGTTCTAGTTCCAATTCCATTCTGATTTCTGTGTTTGGTCTATTCTGAATGTTTGTGCCTTAAACACTTGGCGATCACGGTGTAAGTGTGATGTAGCATGGACGGATTCAAGTTTCTCTCGTAGGAGCGAATGTTGTGGCAATGTAAGGTTTAGTTGAATGGAGGGAGGATGTTCAGAATAGTGTGAGTTGGTATGGGTGGTTGGCTACACTCTGGAGGAAGCGGAGGAGGATACATTCCCGTATTGGACAAGGTCGGTTGCTAGGCGGTTTCGGCAGTTGTATGGGCGAGATGGTCAGCGTTCGAAACTGCAGGTAATTTTGGATTATACTGGGATGCACCGAGTTTCTATAGGGGAAGATTCAGATGATACTGTGGAGGATTTGGATGGCGCAGAGGATTATCTAAGTAATAGATGGGAAGAAGTAGCGAATGAAGAATAGGATATATTTTCGCGGTTGTTGGCGGTTGCAGTTGTTCAGCATGCATTAGTGGCGAGAAGGAAGTTGTTGTTGGGCTCTCCAACATTTGAAAAAGGTAAATCACCTTTCAAAGTCTCTTGGAAGGGTTTGGAAGAATCGGAATCAAAGCCAAACAGTTTCACAATGGAATCAGAATCAAAGAAATCGGAGTCCAAAGGCAAAAAGGTAACGCTGTTTATGAAAGGATTGGGTGGAGCTGTGGAGAAGACTGCTCTGGAAAGTTTGAAAGTAAAAGCGTGACAGTTATGAGCAGAAGGGAATTTTTTCTGTGGAAGAGATAGCTAACAGTTTGACTCAATTGAATGAGTTTATGCAGAATCAAGATGCAGCTTTGAGGGTGATGGAAGCTGAGAAAATGGAGCATAAATGCAGTGCTATCCCGGAGTGGGAAATGCAGATTGTTCGGATGCAGTTGTTTCAGGAGAGGTCAGATAAAGAAAGACTACAGAAGGAAGTTAAACGGATTACAGGAGAGGCTTTGGCGAGAAATGTTGAAGTTCTGAGTGTAGCTGAGGATTTTACTAAGTGGGCAGACGGACTAAAAGCTGCAGTGGATGAACAATTCAAAGAACTGGGAGACAAAGTGGCTGAGTTGACCACTAAGAATATTTTCTTGATTAATAGATTGACTCCGTTGATGGATATGCATTGCAGAACTAGGGAATGACAGGTATTTTGGTTGCAGATTCAGATGCAGATGTTCTGAAGCAGGAAGTGCTGAAGTATACACAAGAGATGTGGAATAAAGCAACTAGGCTTTGGAGGGAACACATGGAGAAGGCAAATGCAGAAGGGGATGCTGGGGAGCAGGTTGTTTGATCAAGGGATTGTGGGTCCAGGTCAGCTTGTGGCTCTAGCCACCGGGCTCTGCCAGGTGTTAAGCGTAGGGAATTTTGGATACTTTACCTTAGTGGAATTCGGAATATCAACTTTTGTACTTTTGGGATTCCAAGGGGTGTTCTTGGGAAAGGGCGTTGCCCATTAGTCTTATCGAAGTATGTAACTATCGATCAGTATCTTCTTGGGAATGTGAAAGCGGAAGTTATGGCGGATTTAGTCTGTTGTCAGTTTCTGTGTTCTGTTCCAGTTCCACTTCCATCCTGATTTCTGTGTTTGGTCTATTCTGAATGTCTGTGCCTTAAACATTCTTGCTTCATGTGTAACTAAGCTTTAAAAATCCTTTTAAGGTATTTTTTCACTTAGTGTGCTTTACTAAATTGAGGAAAACTGAGATCGAATAAAGGGGTTTAGGTGGATCTCTGCAGCGCACCTACTCGATCGATGAAACCAGGAATCTGTGCATCTGTAGAAGAGAGAAACTAGTAAGGCACATGGCCATTCATGGCAATCTACCTTCACCGAATACAAGGATGTGGATAATGGGCTCGACGCTAAGTTTGGGCTGTGTAAATTTGAACTACTCTACAGCAACGCTATAAAGGTGAGGGTCTCCCTCACTTAGCTAGCTTGTATATACCTTTGTATTCTCTGTGTGTAACGAGGGTTAGTGTCTAAGAGGGTGAGCTTGGAGTGTATTAAATTATGGTGAAAGGAAAGAAAGTCTTGGAAGTCCAACCGTTGGCCTCTGCTGCTTCTTCTCAGGCCGAGTTCCTTTGCTTGATTAATAATGAGTGGAAAAAATCTTGGTACTGTGAAACCCATTTTCAAGTTGCTATGTGTGTGATAGGAAAAAGGAAATGGTCCGCATGCGGTATCCCTATAACCTTGTATGGTAATGAGAAGAACTACTTTAACTGCTAGTGAATATATCTGGTTGACAGTTAACCTGGTCGTTATACAGGTCTTACTAATTAGTGTATTGTATTTGGAAAACATGAGAAAATTGGCTTGGTAGTTGGTGTCACAGACTGGTTATTCATCTTAGGCTGGCAATGATAAGTCCTCATAACTGTGTAACCCCTGACCTTACTTTTTTAGTGACATGAATTGCGGTTGTAGAATGTCTCAACCACGGATAGAGGCCCATCCTTGGGTAGATTAACTGTGTTATATCCAAAGGTATGCAATCTCAAAAGTGACAGTATATATGTTGATTAACAGTCTAGGCTGTTATGGTATACTTGCTATGCTAACCGGTTCCTTTGGTAGCTTTCACTTAGTGGTTTACTTTGGAAGCTAGTCCAGTCCAATTGATGACATTCATTTGCTCTATACTCATTTGATACTAATATCCTGACATTATACTAGCCTTTGCCGACCTAAAACAAGATAGCCAAGTATGTGCTAGGTGAGAAATTGGGATAAGGAGAGATTTACTTACTTGTTATGTTTGTGTAGGCTCATTTTGCTGAATTTTAGAGTGTATACTAACTCGACTTTGGATGGGATGTTCATTAAGCATGGATTATGGATATTTTCATGTTTACTTCATACTAATGCAGGTTTCAGTAGACTCCATAGTCTAAACTTCTTACTAACCAGGCAGTTTCATTTGGCTTATTGGACTAGGTCTAAAAGGTTACTATACGTGGCTTTCTGGACCATAGCTTGTTATGGTACTGAAATAGGGTTACGGATAAGGAGAGATGTACTTGATGGGCATATGAGTGCCAAAGGAATGCAAATCCTTCAAACAAAAAGCTTCTACCAGGTTTGAAAGAAGTAGACTTAGAGTTCTGTGAAGATTGTGTTTATGGTAAACAAAAGAGGGTAAAATTTCAAAAATCAGGAAATGAAAGAAAAAATAAAAAACTTGAGTTGGTTCATTCTGATGTTTGGGGTCCTGCAAGTACACCATCACTTGACACGAGCAAAACCAAGGTGGCAAAGGCAAGAGGCAGAGAAAATTTACACTAAATTTCTTTAGGCTTTGTGTTAAACTTGGTTTTTTTTCTTGCCTTCAAGTTAGAATTTTGTTGCTAAATCTATATTAGCTTCAAAAGAATACAATCCCGTCACGTTAATATAAATTCTCTCACTCACAATTGTGAGTATAGAAAAAAAAATAAAAAAATATATGGCTAAATCTCAAAATTTATAGGTAAACCTAAGTTTACTTTGAGCATTTGCACACAGTACAATGTTTTTTCAAAAAAGTTTAAAAACCGACTGATTGAAAATTAAAGGCAATTTTGCTATGTTTCATCAATGATTTTTTCCTAAAATTTGTAGGTTTTCTCATCTTCAAAACTAGAATTTAGAGGTGGATTTCAAATTTTCATATGTGAGAATACACAAAACTTGTGTTTTTCTTTCAAGCAATCTAATAGCCACTCATATACACAATGCTTCTGCTGAGACACTTGGTAAACATGCATATGAAAAATTTTAGACGCAATCTACTTCTACTATATGAGCATTGGAAGCTTTGTATTTGAAACAAATCCGAGGTTTAACTGAACACAAGCAAAACCGAGGCAGAAGGTGAGTGAACCCAAGGCGGCGTGACCGAATCCAAAGCAGCATGAGGAATCCGAGGTGGGAGGGCAGATGTGAATCTCAAAATTTATAAGTGGAATTCTGGTAAAATCAGGGTTTCTTCTCACCTTCGATTAGCATTTAGAGGTAAATCTCAAAATTTGTACGTAGGATTACACTAAATCTAGATTTTCTTTAAGCATTCACATACAACTTCTATACTATATATAGTGGAGCTTAAAATTTTTGAGGAAGGCCCAGGGCATCCACATAAACTATTAGGTGACCTTATTTTGCTTTCATTTCTATAACATTTGAAGGTGCCAATGGTGTATAAGTGTACATGAACAAATAGTGTACACGTGCTAACCTACTTATGCATCGTTATGATCTGATGAACACTATTACCATACTTGTGCACAAAACATAGATAGAGATGCAAGCAAGTGTGGCATCTGTAGAGAAACATAGACGGAAAGGCCAATCACATTCTTGATATTAAAAGAAAGTCAACTCATCTCTTTGAAACTTGAAGCTCTCTTGCTACATTGGAGACTATGAGTCCTAATAATGTTTTCACAAGTCCACTCTTAGACATGAAAAGTTTTATGATTACACATTGTACTAGTTATGGGAACTCATATTTAAAAACTTGCTTACTTACTTACTCAGTTTGTACTTTTGCATTTGGTAGCACTTCTATCAACCCTAGGTAGACCAAGAGGAAAATGTCCTTCCTACTATATAGTAGGTTATGATGTGCACTATTGCCATGCCTTGCTCTCACAAGAAAGAATCAAGGATAGAAGCAAGTAAGAGAGTGGAGTCAAAACATTGAATCCAATTGTGTTCCCGTTGTTGAAACCAATTCTATTGAACCCACTCCATTGTTGAAACCAATTCTACAGAATCCAATCCATTTTCAAACAAAGTTTTATGATCACATTGAATTCTCTTAGCTTTCAAATAATTAGTAATCATTATATTTGTTGCTTTTCATGGTTTGTTCTCTTAATATCTATTGCAAATGAAAACACACTACAATGTAGACTTCTATTCATTTGCAGTTCAACATGTATTTTTGCAAAAGCATGTGCTTCTAAAATTGTTATGTTACTAGTATACATAAAATACTGGGTCATTACATTCCGTACAAAATCCGTATGAGGGGGGTGGCTCATTGCGAGAACGTCTGTATCTTGTCCATATTTAGGGGGGTAGGTTAGCATATATGATACCGTACATAGGGGGGTTTCTCTAATTTTGATGCACGCAGGTGACATCCCCCCATCACTAATAGTGAATCCCCCGGGGTTGGACCTTAATCTACCGTTGCGCTTCTCGGTGACCATTGGGGTCTCAATCAACATCATCTCACACCCACATGGAGGTATGTTTTGGTATGCTTGTAACGCATGCACAATAATGCTTGCATTAGTGTGTGCTTGGGCAAGCATTAGTGTGAAAACACACTAATGCAAGCGTTAGTGTGTACTTGTAACGCATGCACACACTAATGCTTGCATTAGTGTGTGCTTATGCACAAATTAGTGTGTGAAAACACACCAATACATTCACGCACACACTAATGCCTAATTTGTGCATAAGCACACACTAATGCAAGCATTAGTGTGTGTGTGTGCATGCATTGGTGTGTTTTCACACACTAATTTGTGCATAAGCACACACTAATGCAAGCAGTAGTGTGTGCAATTTTTTCACACACCAATGCTCACAATAGTGTGTGCTTGTGCATGCATTAGTGTGTAGACACACTAATTTGTGCACAAGCACACACTAATGCAAGCATTAGTGTGTGCTAGAGAGGTATCCACACACTAACGATTGCATTAGTGTGTGCTTGGGCACAAATTAGTGTGTGGAAACACACTAATGCATGCACACACTAATGCAAGCCTATGCTAACTTATCTAAGCTATATAATCAAGCTTCGTAGCATTGCTAAACCCAGACACACAAAAAGGAGGACTCTCTCTCTCTCTCCAACCTAATAGAAGTTTATTGAACAAGCGCTAACAACTCACAAAAGATAATTTCTTTGAGCCTAGCTCCCAAGCTTGGTATTAAAAAATGATTTGCAGCTACATATTCATATTTGTTAGAATTTGTCAAGAGGTTGTGTCATGCATCACTTTTAGAAATACAACAGACTATACATGTAGAATAGAGTATTGATGGTGTTCCACTGCGAGGAAAGATAGCCCTATGAGAATAGTGGCCATGTTTCTTTGGTCGTAGCAATGCACGGGTCACATACTAGTATAAGGTGAAGCACTATTCAAGAATGTCTCTTTTATTAAACGATCGGGTTTCCTCCTCACAAAGAAGCAAACCAAATATGCTAGTAATTTTTTTGAAATTTGTAGGATTTTTTAGCTAAGTTTTGACATCATTGCACCGGTTTTTCTTCTCTTTATCATGGTTTGTTCATTAATATATATATATATATATATATATATATATATATATACACACACACATATATAACTAATAAATATATATGTGTGTGTGTATGTGTATGTGTGTACTATAGAACTTACTAGAATTAAGATAAAATAAAAATATCCATTTAATACTTTAAAACCAAAATAACATTTAAGGTAAGTCTCAATCGTCACTGAAAACATTGAAAGTATCCTAACCCAATACATCTCCAAGGATTCTTTTAGAAAGCCAAAAAAGATATCTTGTTGCCATGTATCACTAATCAACAAGCTTTTTAACCAATGGTCCACAATTGCACCCAAAATGTAACCCTTTTACAATGGCCTTATGGAGTCCCAAAAAAATAATGTGAAAGTTCATTATGGTCTACACAAGGCTATGTGAGAGAAAACAAATAAAATTTAAATAACATTTAAGGTAAGTCTCAATCAGGCTATTTTTTTATGTTCTTCTAGTCGGTACTCGCTACTCGCAAATGGCTCTATATTATGAAAGAGCCCCAATAATAAGGTAAATGGTACATATACGTGGTTCACCCAATGCGGGCTACGTCCACGGGAAAGCAGCCACTCAATGGTTTTAGCACTTCAAAAGAAGAAGTAGTTTACAAAGGGATTAAACCCTTGATAGAGCTCCCGCCTTGCTTCACTCTCACCACCTCACACTCACCTTGTTGCATCAACTTCACACTATGAAATGTGTGTAGAAATGGCCTCCTTTTATAGGCCAAAAGGGCTGCCCTCTCTTATGAGAGACAGACATGTGTAGCCGCCCTTGTGCGAATAACTCCAAATCGGACCCTCCAATCCGCCCATGTGTGGCCGCCCTTGAGAATACAAGTCCGCTTTTGAATTTGGCCACCGGCCATTGACTTTCGACCACCGGCCACCGGCCATTGACTTCCGACCACCGGCCATCGGCCATTGACTACTGGCCAACCGACCGGTTGTTTTCCGACCATACCTACACACACACACACACAGCATGCTCCCATATATATATATATATATAAGGTTACTCCTATCTCCCATATATACATAGACACACATGCACACAAATTAATACACACACACACACATATAAAGCAAAACATATATAAATATATAAGGTTACTCCTATCTCCCATATATACATGCACACAAATTAACACACACACACACACACACACAAAGAGAGAGAGAGAGAGAGAGAGAGAGAGAGAGAAGTATTGTCATCAAAGGTGATAATATGACCTATGGGACCAATGCTTTATGCTAGGTTGTCTAATGGTTCTCAATGCTTGAGGATTGTGGAGACGAGGGTGACAATTGAGCATCCATGAAGTAACTGGGAGGCTATAAATGTGAGGAAAGCAAGTTTGAATGTGATAAAAACCAAGCACTCAAGTTGGGTAAGAAGCTAAGCCTACTAAACCTGCAAGGGGTATAGTGTATGCGCAATAATGGAAAACACTTCCCAAAAGTCCCAATACCATGTTTCAAATCAAAGGGAGTGGAAACTAATTTGGATCACTGCTGAGGTGCAGATGATAAGATAGGCTCAAGAATTTAAAGGTGAGTTCAATAGATTATCTCCCCATGCGGATGACAAGATAGGCTCAAGAATTTAAAGGTGAGTTCAGTAGATCATCTCTCAAAGATTAACATGCTTTAGCAATTGATGGACATATAGTAATTTGGATTGTTATAAATTATTACAACTTCATTATTTAATTTGATGTTTGAAGTTTTCAGCCATCACCATAGTATATTTAAGGTTATCATGATTCAATGTCACTCTCTCATATCATCATTCATTATCAAAGCATTAGTAAGTGTATGGTCATGATGATGAAGTGTTGGATGTCACTTTTAAAGAATGATTTCTTTGTATGAAAATTTATGCTTCAAAGACATCCTACTTCGTTATAGTGTGTTGGGACAATAAGATGATGATGGCACCTGTATAATTTCCTTCTTACGCGCACATTTACCTTCAAATCTTGTGAAATTTGATTAGGTTTGGTTTCACCCATCAATTTCCAACATTATCTCTCATCACACAAGGTCTACAAGTTTGCTCTCTCTCTCTCTCTCTCTCTCTCTCTCTCTCTCTCTCACACACACACACACACACACACACACACACACACACCAATCTCATGTTCACCTAGCTAAAGTTTGAGTGTAGTAATGACTTGAGGTTGAATTGTGTGTAATTTAAAGCTTCAATTACGAAATAATCATGGAAACACTCTTTTATTTTTATTAATACAAAGTGATTAAGAGAAAAAGAATGTCTCTTTTCTTTTTCAAACACTCTTTTATTTTTATTAATATAAAGTGATTAAGAGAGAAAGAATGTCTCTTTTCCTTTTCAAACAATGATAGGTAGATAAATAAGGCCAGAGAGCCTATCCATGCCATTAACAAAGCCCCCTACAATGCACACACACATGGTGCATCAAATATGTCCAATACTTAACACATTACATAGGTGAACAAAGAGTTAGGTAAGAAGGCATCTTCAGCGGACCAATTACTTCAAAGTATTGTCAGAGAAAATTCACAATGACGCTTTATATAGTTTTGTGTATTCCTTCGTAATGAACATGATGTATGTGAAGATCCCCTTTTGCTCTCTGTGTGTGTGTGTGTGTGTGTGTGTGTGTGTGTGTGTGTGTGTGTGTGTGTGAGAGAGAGAGAGAGAGAGAGAGAGAGAGAGAGAGAGATATGAATTCATGTATCAGCTTTCTTGGCTAATTGAACAACAAAATCTTGGAAATTATGATTGGAATATTATGTGATATGCAAGTTTGCAAAACCTCATAAATTATACACCATGTACACCAAGGTTCCATGTACACCAAGGTTATACATCCCATCTATAGATCATACAACAATTAGGCCATGCTACGAGCAAAAAGATGTATCACCTCTAAGTCATTTGCCAACCAATGAACATCAAAGAATAACCAACTCAATGGAACAATATAGTAACTTAAAGTAGCCACCCCAACAATTACTGCATGTCTCAAAAAGGTTATAAGGATAAACACATTGATTGAGTGGATTTCCATTGGATTGTCTTCTTAGAAGGTTTAGATGTCATTTCCACTATTTGTCTATATGAGATGTCACTATTGGTAGTTAGTTATTATAGTTGTCTTATCTAGCTTTGGAGGATGATCTTAGTTAATAATGAAGCATCCAAGAGTATATTTGGCACTACCTCATCGATGCATAGAGAATGTTTACACATGTTGCCACGTTAGGAAAAGAGGAGAGAGGAGAGTGTCACAGAATTAAGCCTAGCTTCTACCTAGCAGCAGCAACGTGCGGGTCACATACTAGTTTTCTATGAAGGCATTAAAAAAGAAGTCCTTAAATAACAAAACATTAGGTAGGGCGTTTGTAGCATAATCTGTCGTTGAAGACAATAGTGGGGGTCAAATCGACCAGTAAGCCGTTCTGGAACCGCTAGTTTGTAATTGTGTGTGTATATGGACAATACAATTTTATATTAAAACAATACAGCTGCAACACTAATTAAGACCTACTTTCAATAAATCTTTCCTCCCCCTTTACCTTCAACAGGCCATCATGAGTCCTCACTTTGTTGTATTCACAAAATTGATCCCTTAAGGACACTTGTTTAACAATGAAAATTGAACGACCTTCACCCTTGGGGTACTAAAGCTTTTAGCTGGCCAAAAATTGCCATCCACATACAACGTAAATCTCTAGGAGGAGTGAAAACTTGGATGGATCATGGATTGACCGTTGCAATTCACAAACCTTGCCTAGATAATAGCACTAGTTGACACAAACACACACACACACACACACATACTTGTCAACATCAAACATGTGCACATCTCTCTCTCTCTCTCTCTCTCTCTCTCTCTCTCCTTCCTTCTTCTTGTTCTTCTTCTTCTTCTTCTCTCTCTCTCTCTCTCTCTCTCTCTCTCTCTCTCGCTTTCTCTCACTTTCTGTGTCTTGGAAGTGTAAGGTCATGTGCAAAACTAGCTCACATCAGACTCCGAGTCATGACATGAGGATTGTTTGAGAACCGCTAGTTTATCATTGTGTGTGTATATGGACAATACAAATTTAATTTTAAAACAATACAGCTGCAACATTGATTAAGACCTACTTTCGATAAATGTTTCCTCCCCCTTTACCTTTAACAGGCCATCATGAGTCCTCACTTTGTTCTATTCACAAAATTGATCCCTTAAGGACACTTGTCTAACAATGAAAATTGAACGACCTTCACCCTTGGGGTACTAAAGCTTTTAGCTAGCCAAAAATTGCCATCCACATACAGCCTAAATCTCTAGGAGGAGTGAAAACTTGGATGGATCATGGTCAATAGCGTAAATCTCTAGGAGGAGTGAAAACTTGGATGGATCATGGATTGACCGTTGCAATTTTCACACCTTGCCTAGATAATAGCACTAGTTGACACACACACACACACTCTCTCTCTCTCTCGTCAACATCAAACATGTGCACATATGTCTCTCTCTCTCTCTCTCTCTCTCTCTCTCTCTCTCTCTCTCCTTCTTCTTGTTCTTCTTCTTCTTCTTCTTCTTCTCTCTCTCTCTCTCTCTCTCTCTCTCTCTCTCTCTCTGTGTGTCTTGGAAGTGTAAGGTCATGTGCAAAACCAGTCCACATCAGACTCCGAGTCATGACACGAGGGGCAATTTTACTACTCTACTGAGTCTACTCAAGTCCTGACCTCATCATCTTTTTGTGACGATGCGCTCATTTGCTTTCATAATTATTGATGGACATGCACACCACCGACCCTCGTTTCTTTTGAGATGACAAGGATCAGCTTCACTTCGTTAATGAATCTGAAGAAAATTTTAGCATCAAATTGTGGCTTTGAAGTTTTACAGTTTACTAATTCTTTGAAACATCATTGCTTGGGGCTTTTGTATTCAGAAAGAAAATAGAACCTACAAAATGGGGAAATTGGAATGACCACCACCCTAATTTCCAGAGTACCAAGAGTTCTACCAAACTACATTTATCTTTGGGAACCTTTTTGCTGCTTTCAGACAATTCTCCATAGACAGTGCCTGCTTGTTATCTTGTTGCACCTCCACTAAGTCTTCTTGGGGTCTTTGGGTGTCTCCATACTACATATGCAAACCGGTGGCCAGATTTTACCTTGTCCTGGTTTGCAAGGAGGTGTGGCACTGTGGAGGAGCATTGAGAAAAGTGTACACCGGTTTGCATATCAATGAGCCATTGAGAGGACAGCGTACACATGTGACATGGATGTGCAGAAGATAAGGTGAAGGGCCCCCCCCCCCCCCCCCCCCCCCCCCCCCCCAAAAACCAAGTTCCTAATTTCCTATATAATGAATCAACCACTCCTACCCAATGCTACCCATCTTTCGTTACATGATCAACCTTGGGCTATCAATAAACAATTTATCAGCTCCTCTAGTATCTTACCCTCCTACTCACCTAAAGCCCTCAGTAGTATCTTACCCTCCACTCAGCTATACCCTTCTTCATGCATGTAGAGTATCCTTGCTTTGCGCCCTCCTGAAAGTACCCATAAGAAATATACACTGATAACTACACAGTATGCATACCTCAATTGTAGGTCAGCCTCAAATGCATACAATTACACGCTCTTCTTAGTCATTGATACTGAAGTAGTTGCGATTTTGCCTCTTCACTGTACTGTTCCCCTAGCAAACATGCCCAAATCAGGAAAGGTGCCCAAGCTGCCTCCTACATTGTGCCCACATCAGCGCCACTCCGCAAAACATCTCTCCTCGGAGCATGGCAACAAGACTAACTGGGACTTATGGACAGTGGTGCAAAGGGGCCTGGTTTACCCTGCACCGCATGCCATCTTCTTGATGTGCTGGAAAACAAGTGATGTGCTCACCTATGATGTGCTTTGCAACCTCATGACAGAGGTGCGGCAGCACATTCATAGACATCTGAAAAGCCGGAACACTAGCGTGATTGTTGGGGTTGGCTTTCCTCTTTGGAAAAGCTGGTGCAAAGAGCAAAGCTTTGAGGTGCCCCATGGCATGAATTTTGCATACCCATCACCAGAAGACTCTTCAAAATCAGCTGTGGTGAATGACTCAAATGGTGTCTTTGCAAACTCCGAAGCGGACCTGTTGTTTCACATCAAGTCTGATGAGGAGGCACATTGTAGTGAGACAGAGAGCCTCATACGCCACAAGTTAGAGATAGAGCTTCAATGCATCAAAAGTGATAGCCAAGTGACGGCCACCAAGTCAGCTCGACCTGACAAAATGGGCGGCAAGGTGCTCGGTTGCAGATTCTCAGAGAATCTCATGAATCCCTCTGATCCAGTTACAATGCAAGACAGTATAATCATTGGATTTGAGGACCCCAGCCACATCGGTGGGTCCTTCATGATGGTGCAGAGGTTCAACTTCATATGGGAGAATCTCCTCAACATGTCAACCACAGAATTCCAAGATCTGGTGGGAAGAACATTTGATGATGTGATGGTTCCATCAGACGACATACGGAGCCATATCAAATGTGCAAGAGTTCAGAATGATGTGGGTGACACCACCCCTGTCTTGCGCTTAGGGCTGCCTTTTGGCAAGTCTCCTGCAATAGACACCGATGACGGTAGGCAGAAGGGTGCAAGCTTGCGAGATGAGCAGGGCATCTACTTTGCTGGGCTCGCTAAGACTGCTACAGTTTTGGAAGCTGTCATGCATAACCAGGTGGGAGACAATGCTGCTTTCTCCATGCTCGATAGGCTTCTGTCAAATGCAAGGTCAAATGCTGGGGGATTCTTCTACATACCCAACGTCATTGAGCTGAAGCAGGAGCTTGTCCTACCCACTAGGGTGTCATCGCAATGGGTGCACTACCCTGGTGTGGATTGGAGCAGGCTGGACAGGCACTACCAGCTCCGCTCTGCCAATGGCTACATGTACTATAACCACCAAGATTACTTGCATGCCATGGGCACCATGGTTGGCAAAGATAGGCAAATCTACCTTCCCCCTTCAAACCGCATTCTGCGAATCCTCAGCAATGTTTTCTCACGCTGGCAAGACAATTGGTACTTTGATAGAGCGCAGCCTGAGCTCGAGCCCTTGCACACACATGTGGAGAGATATTTTAGCAGAGAGACAGCTGATAAGGTAATGACATTGTCTGTGGCTGAGCGAATGGGGTGGGCTATACGCATGGGTGTGGGCTATGTGTTTGTCAGCCACGAGTATGGCTTCAGAGGGAGGAAGCAAACTCCAACTGGGTACATCTCTGGGGCAGATACATACAGGATTTATCCGGCTGAGATGATCGTAGGAGCACTACCAAACTTAGGGCTTGGGCAAGGCCGGTATGTAATTGACTATACACGCGAGGATGAGAAGCTCACAGGCTATTTTGCAGGAGTGACCTATGCATCTGGTGTTGGGCATGTTGTACCAAACTACAAGCTTGCCCTGGAGAAAGGACTTTCCGGGATCATAACTGAGGTCGAAGCCAAGCTCAATGCATCTGCAGATGCCTGCAAACGAGAATTCTACAATGGTATAATTATATCTCTTCTGGGTGTTCAGGAGCATTGTCATGCATACGCGCGCCTTGCAACAGAGATGGTGGCTAGATTGGGTGCAGGACAGCTTGCTGAGCGCGCAAATCTAGAAGATATAGCAGCCCGCATGAATCGGTTGGCAAGCGAGCGTCCTCAAAGTATGCTGGAGGCAGCCCAGCTTATCTTCACTCTTCACTCATGCTTGCACCTCACTGGCGAGCCCACTGCCATAGGCCGCCTAGATCAACTTCTTTACCCATTCTACGCGGCGGATATAGCTAACGGAGACCTCGACGAGGACCAAGCCCAGGAAATAATTGACTGCTTTTGGATCAAGATAGGTGAAAAGGTGCAACTGAACCGCTTCTATGTGGAGGATCATCAACCATATGGCAATCTGGCCTTTGGGGGGTCTAGTGGTAGCTATCCACAGGGGGGTGGCAATAATCAATGGGTTCAGCAGGTAACTGTGGGTGGGACCGTTGCAGAGGCTGACATGGAAGGTGAAGGGCAGCCTGCTTACAATGCCATCACAATGCTGTGCTTGCGTGCTGCCCGACGGCTGCCCCTCAATGCACCATGCTTAGCTCTACGGATAAGGAAAGACATACCAGACGAATACTTGCAGGAAGCAGCCATGGGAATCATTAGTGGGGGTGCCCACCCTTTTCTGATCAGTGATGAGAAGATCATTCCAGGATTGGTAAAGAGTGGAGAGAGGATTGGTGACGGGTCAATGTCGACCGAGTACACTCCCGTAGCAGAGAAAGCAGGGGATCTTTGGAGCAGTGAAGTTGACTTGGCAGTAGCTAGAGATTATGCCTGTGATGGATGTTTTGAACCTCAGCTCTCTGGCTGCAACTGGTTTATCCTAGGTGGATTCACAACACTTGTAGTACTAGAGGCAGCCTTAAACCAGGGCAAATCATGGGCAACAGCAGGCCCAATCTACTTCAGAGGACAAAGAGTCTCCCTCACCACCATCCCTCCTAAACAGATCCTCACATTTGAACAACTGCTTGATCTTTTCTTCAGTCATCTGAAATGGATGTACTCCAGAGATGTGGATAGCACACTTGCCATATTTGGCAACATGGCAGCATTATGCCCTGCCCCTCTTCTGTCTCTGTTCACAAATGACTGCCTGGAGAAGGGCCTCGACATCTATGGAGGTGGTGCACGTTACAATGTGTTTGCTCCATGCTTCACAGCACTGCCCAACACCATCAACTCGCTCTATGCCATAAACCAGCTGGTGTTCAACAAGGACACTGCAATGACATCTCTTCCAGAGCTAGTGCAATGTTTGATCAACAACTGGGGGCACTGCATGCAGGAGCCCTTTGTGAATGTGCTACAGGGGCCGGCGCGCATAGAAGGGCAGGCAGAAAGGTACAAGAGCTTGAGGGAGGCCACACTGGCGTTACCGAGGTATGGACGTGGCGATACTGACATAGATGCATTTGGAGACATGTTCCTAAAGAGAATGTCAGAGACGATCCTGAGCGTGTTCACAGAGCCTGTGGAGAGCACTGCAAAGAAGATGGTGGAGCTTGCAATGAAGCTGGGAACGAAGGAGAAGCCCTTTGGGGGGTTTCAGATATGGCCAGGGGTGGGCACATTTGAGAACTACGTGGAGTTTGGAGCTCCGTGTGGAGCATCAGCCGATGGGAGGCTGAATGGGCAGCCGTTAGCATCAAACATAAGCCCCACTCCAAGCCCTGCGGACATGGCGGTGCAGGCCCAGCGCGCGCCATTGAGCAAGGTAGTCAAGGGGTATACCGGCAAAGGGACTGAGAGTGTATGGTGTGGAGCACCCACAGACTTGAGCATAGACGAGGATTTCCCTCTCGATGAGTTGAAGGGGATTTTGCGGGCCTTCGCTGAGGGTGAAGGCTCCAATGTTCTCACCATTACATGTGCCAATCCAGAAACTCTTCAGGCGGCCAAAAAGAACCCTGAGAAATATGACCTTCTTAGAGTAAGAATGGGTGGGTGGACTGAATTCATGGTGGCCATGTTCCCCGCCCACCAAGCTCAGCACTCGCGTCGCCCACGCGATACCGCCGATCCGTCATTGCCAGCCGAGCCGCCTCTGTTGTCGAACAAGCGCAAACGACACTAAGTCGACAAACCTGTGTGCACACTGCAAACACATCATGTTTCTTTTCAATAAAGCGCATCATGTTTGCACATCATGAGCTCTCTAGCTGTTTGACATGATTTTAATCTCTAGTGTCTAATTTTTTTCTTAGCTAAGATTACAATCGTTTGTATCAAAATGTTTAAGAAGGTTGTGTGAGCAAGTGAAGGCTTGGGTTCAATTAAATTTGACACAATGGAGAATGCTCATTACTTGATTAACTTCAATGCACATGTTTGGCTTCAATGTACCGAGGCCACCATGATGCTTCTAAGCTCGTAGGTATGTTATTACGATATGGCAAACCCTTTTGTCAGCATGTAGTTTATGGTACGCACCCTCCCCTTCTTTCTTCTCTCCTTCATCCTTCACAAGCTCGTGCAACCTGTCGACGACGAGTCTCGCTCGCCCCTACCAACGGGATGTAACACACACTTTGCAATGGCCAATCCTATACCCTCTATCTATCTCCCCCTACTCTTATCTCTCTCTCTCTCTCTCTCTCTCTCTCTCTCTCTCTCTCTCACGGATCTAGTCTTCTTGCTCACATCCTTGGGGTACAGATGCGGCACTCATGGAGTTTTTTGCCTTCTCCAATTATAGATGCAAGTTAGATATGAAACATCTTCTCCACTTATAGAAACAAAGTTATATAGGATTTATATAACCTACTATCCACTTTCCCATTGAGAATATTTTTCAATTTGAAGCCCAATATGATGATCCAAGTCTTGATGCTATACGTAATGTAAGCTTTGAATGTGGAGGCTATACCCAAAATCGTTTCCCCCTTCACATTTGTTTAGTTCTTTGCCACAATTGCGTAAAGATTTGTCTCGTTGGTGGCGCTACCTGACTCGTTGCTTGTTATTTGGCTTCTTCGACATAAATCCTTGGTAACAAAAGGAGGAAGGGAGCATGGTCAAACCATGTATGTAGCTCATTTGCATTGTGAGTCGTTCTTGATAATTGCCCAACTTAGAGCTACTTAGCCATTCAATTGTTGTGCTCATCATGCAACTTCATCCCATGATGCTTTATGCTAACATCAAATGACGATCTTCTTGTTATTGTGACTGTGTTTCTCTCCTTGGGATGTTACCACATGCTCTCAATGCATCTTGACACTCGATTTGCAAGGGACTTTAGCAATTAGTATAGTACATATTGAGAGTTGATGCTTCAAGGGACTTTAGCAATCAGTATAGTACATATTGGGAGTTGATGCTTGCTTCATAAAGGTCTACTACTATTAGGTCCTCTCCACCATCTCTACTAACGGAGCCACACATGTACACACCTAGAGAGAGAGAGAGAGAGAGAGAGAGAGAGCTCTTACTCATCCCCAGTGCAGGCAGCCCATGCATACCATTACGTAGGGATTTCATATTCATGTAATCATGTGTTTTTTCATGTGATCACAATAATTAACAAAATTCTCAATTCACAACTCTTCACATTCACAAAAAATGACCATGTGACCTAAAGGCTACCATACGGTCCAGTCATTTTTGCTCGTGGGGTAATAGTCCTAGACCTCCAGGGTCCTTCAAGATACAGCCTTGACCCTGTGGTTAACATTAGGGGCCCTCCAGGCAACATCAAGGGCCCTTCAAGAAACATCAATACCCCAACAAAAGTGATATGTAGGCAAAAAAGCAAAATAGCATGAAATTGGTGTAATGATGAGGAGTGCTCCATTCCAACAATATAAATGATCCCCAAGCACTTGGATCATCTAAATCCTCCACGAGGATGCTTCCTACCCAAACCTGTTTCTAGGCGGATAGACATCCAAGGGAATTAATTAGTCGTAAACTACAAGTATATTGATGTAGTGATGTGAGGAGTGCTTCATTCCAACAATAGAAATGAGTCCCAAGCACTTGCAACACCTAAATGCTCCACCGCTCCACGAGAATGCTTCCTACCCAAACCTGCTTCCAGGCATATAGACACCCAAGGGAGGTAACTACATGTGGACGTTCTTATTACAGCTTTCAGACTAAAGTATACAAATAATAGTAAAGATATATTGTGTGAGCTCGACATGATCAAGCAGGGTAAGCTATTGGTCAGGAGTTATGTTGAGAAGATCAAATAGTTAACCAGACAGTTACAAGAACCCCTTTTTGAGAAGAGGATGAGAGCTTGGTTTCTAAAAAAATTCACAAGTAAAAAGCTAAGGGAACAAGAGGTTCCAGTGCCAATGAAGAAGTTCAACGACTTAGTACAAAGAGCTTTGAAACTAGAACATCAAGATAAGAAAGAAAAGGGTCACAAAAAGAGACAATCTAGTGATAGGGAGTCTTCTACTGAAGAGAACTCCAGTTCCAGTTTCAAACACTTGTACTCAAAGATGTTGTACTTACATAATCCACCCCTCGTTGAGTTTACACTCATTGTATTGTTTTACTATTCTTAATATACAATTCAAGTTCCAATCTCTAAGTTCAGTACCCAAACCCAATTTCACTTTCTTTTCCAGTTCCAGTCTTGTTTCTAGTTCCAGACGTGTCTATGTCTAATCTGGTTTGAAGTCTAATATCTGATCTGAACTGACTCTAACTAACAACCTGGAATAGCTGACTAAAAGTGACCAGCTCATTCTATTTTGGTGATCACGATGGCTTAGGCTAACTTGCTTTCAATAGGAGAATTATCTCACAGTGGGTGTTAGAGCTCTAAGATATCAAATATGCCGCCCAGAAGAGGTACAAGTGGTCGATGGCTAGCTACTGGATTCATGGATGATCCAAACTTGTCAGTCTACTTCAAAAGGAATTAGAGGAAACTGAACACAAACTTGGTAATGAGATGCATGTGGCCACGGGGCAAGGGACTGCTAACGAATCAAGGGATTCCTAGCATTCCACTCATTCTAGGAGAAGGAGGGATGCATGGGCTGAGCGAAGGAATCGATCCCATGGATCCTAGAAAAGCCAAAAACACAATGAAGAAAGTGACGGCAGTAAACGAAGTCACAAATCAACACATAAATCAGCAAAACGAAGAAGGAAGAAGACACAGTGTTAGAAATTGAGACAGACAAGGACTGGAATGTGGATATGGATCACTGCAGTAAAAGAAGGTCCAAACAGAAGAAGCCAATTCACAAAACTAGAACCAATCACATTGCTCAACACTCTAGTAATTTGAAAATTTCCTTCCCAGTGTTCAAAGGTAGAAAGAAGGATGATACCGATGTTCATATCCAAGCTTTTGAGCAATATGCTGAGCTTAAGAAAATTGACGAAGATGAATGGAGAGAGTAATTTCCACATACCTTAAAGGAGGTAGCTCGAAAATGGTACTACCATTACCCCAACTCCAATCATACCATAAGCTTATTAAAGCTTTCAGACTAAAGTATACAAATAGTAGTGAAGATATTTTGTGTGAGCTCGACATGATCAAGCAGGGTAAGCTATCGGTCAGGAGTTATGTTGAGAATATCAAATAGTTAACCAGACATTTACAAGAACCCCTTTTTGAGAAGAGGATGAGAGATTGGTTTCTAAACAAATTCACAAGTAAAAAGCTAAGGGAACAAGAGGTTCTAGTGCCAATGAAGAAGCTCAACAACTTAGTACAAAGAGCTTTGAAACTTGAACATCAAGCTAAGAAAGAAAAGGGTCACAAAAAGAGACAATCCAGTGATAGGGAGTCTTCCACTGGAGAGAACTCCAGTTCCAGTTTCAACTCCAGCTCATCTAAAAGTCAATCAGATGACAAGGGCAAAGAGAAGAAGAAAGGATCGTGGAGCAGAAAATTGGAGGAGATATTGAAACAGATCATTGAGATTGCTAAAACAAGACCTTCAGGCAAGAAAATGGAAATTTGGTGCTCCAAGTGTAGATCCAAAGATCATAGGTCCGAGCCGATGAATGTTCACAATGTACTTATTGTAGAGCCTATGGTCATGTGTGGAACAAGTGTGGAATCATAATCCATCATTTCAAGAAAGGGAAAGATCTATCAATGATAGCACTAACAAATCCAGAAGCAGTCAAGACAAATGGGGCCAGTGGGTCTAAAGAAAATGAAGGCATCACAATTCCTAGAGGTATTGGTTACTAGCAAAGGCAGATACCAAGGGGGCATTGGTAGGGGTAGAGGACAAGGAAATTTTGAAAAGCAAAGCCTCAACTGTTATACATGCAGCAAATATGGACATTCTGCAACTCATTGCCCAGAAGGTTTGAAGCCAGAGACTACTGACTAGAGGGCACAAGAACCAATGCCAGTCAGGGTGGTAACCATAAGTAAGGGAGTCGTCATAAAAGAGATCCCATATGAGAATGAGGGAAAACAGACTGTGGAAACCAGAAAGTGGGAGCAACATTAGCAGTCTCTAAGGCTAAGGGAAAGGAAAAGGTAGTGGACGAATGGCAGGAGCAAAGGGAGCTTGTAGAAAAAATCGCACAGAATTTGACTAGGAAGCTGCCAGAAAAACCAAAATGTTCTGAGGCTTGCACAATTCAAATGCTATTGTCTCAGTCTTCAGAAGAACAAAAAGACTACAATGAGAAGGCAGCATCTCGACCAAGTGAGTCCAAGATTGTTGCAGGACAAAGTCTGGCAAGCAAGGCGAGGCAAGTTAGATCAGACTTGGCTCAAGCTGGAGCCACTAGTCTGATGGATCCATCAAAGAATCTAGCTCAGAATCATCCAGCAAAATGGAAATGTGAGGATAGTTAGGAGGACCAATCTCATTCAAACTCGATGACATCAAGAGGACATTACTAGCAGCTACAAAGTTCATTAGACAAAAGAGAAAAGCTGAGGTTGAGACTAGATCAATGGACCTTGCGGCCATTCAAGATGATGAGGTTCCAATAACTCAAATTGATTACAAGATCACAAAGCAATGAGAACCATTGTCTAGAGTGATTCTAGATGGAGGGAGCCAATACTTCACCAGCCTAACTGGGATGTAATTTTCCATGTACGTGTAGATGCTTCTGGTATGGCAATGGGAGCTATATTGGACCAACCTAATGGAAAAAGGGACTATCCGGTCTACTTTGCCAATTGCAAGTTCAGTGGAGTTGAACAAGGATATTTTACCACCGAGTGAGAAACATTGGGAATGGAATTCAACACTACTAAATTCAGACACTACTTATTGGGCAAATTATTTCACTTTTATGTAGATCACCAGGCTTTGTTGTTTCTAATCAATAAGGTCATTATTTAAGGAAGGCTAATCAGATGGATGATGTTCTTAATGGAGTTCAAATTTAAGATTTTCCATAAGCTAGGGAAAACACACTATGGAGAAAATTTCCTTTCTAGAAGCACAGAGGGTTGTTGAGAAACTTCATTAAGAGATGAACTAGTAGATGCTGAGTTATTTTAGGCCACTACAACTTAGGAGGAGCCAAATCCAAAGTGGCAAGATGTCTATGAGTTTCTTCAGCTGGGAAGTTTTCAAGAAGACTAGTCTTATAATAAGAAGAATGCACTAATTATCAAAAGTACGAAGTTTACCATCATTGTTGGAGCACTTTACAAATTGGGAATCGATGGTTTACTTCGCAAATGTGTTCCAATGAGAGGAGACGAATAAAAATAATCATTGAAGCTCACAATGGAGATGCAAGAGGACACTTGTCAATTGACATTACATATAAAAAGATCCTTCAGGTAGGATGATGGTGGCAGAAAATGATGGCCAATGTCAGAGCTTTCTACAAGACTTGTGTTATTTGCTAGAGGATGGGAAGGCCAACAACAACTGATATGACACCATTAACTCCATTACAACCTTTGGGAATCTTTATGAAATGGGGTTTAGATTTCATGGGGCCATTCAAGAAAAGTCACTCCTAGAAGAACATATATATTTTTATGGCCACATGTTATGCCAGTAAGTGGGTTGAAGCCAAGCTTTACCAGACAACACTGCCAAATCCATAGTCATATTTTGTATGAAAATATTATATGCAGATAAGGATGCGCACTCGAATTGTCTCAGATCAGGGAACTCACTTCATCAATGAAACCATTCAAATACTGATTGAGATTTTCTCAGTAAAGCACCAGAAATCAACTCCTTATTATCCTAGGTGCAATGGCTAGGTTGGAAGTAGTAATAAAACTATCAAGACAATTCTCAGAACGATATTTCAGAAGGAACCACACCAATGAGATTCCAAACTCCAGACAGTGTTATGGGCCAACAAAACTACCTACAAGATTAGGACTGGAACAACACCTTTCAGAATGGTGTATGGCACAGAGGCAGTAGTACCAATGGAGTTTGTTGTTCCTAGTCTTAGACATGCAATAGAACATGGCATGGACTTCAACCAAAACTTGAAGAGCATGTTAGATGAGTTTTTGAAGCCAGATGAGGCCAGACAAAGGGAAATGTTGGAGCAGGAAATTGTTCAACAAAGGAGAAAACACTGCCACGACAATAAGATCAAGGTTAGGGAATTTTCCTCATACTTCTATATCAGTCAAAATTGGGACCAAAGAAACAAAATTTGAAGATAGATTCGTCAAGACCCTATGAAGTAGATTGGGTGTTCTCCAATGGTATGGTAAGGTCAGAGATTTTTTGGGATTGTTGTTACCGGGAGTATACAATGTGGCCAAGATCAAGTTATACTTTTCCAGGATAGAAGAAATACCAGTAGAACCAATACCAGATGTGCCTCTGAATCAGAAGATGAACCTCTGAATCTACTTTTCATTAGACTAGTAGGACAGCGACCTGTTAACCTTGAGACAAGTTCGGGCCAAATTCAGAAACTAACAATGCCAATACAGTCTTATTTGTCCAATACTTACGTGCAACATTGTCTTCAGATTCAATTATGCCACAACCCAATCAGACCAATTCAGATCTAGTGGGCAATACTAGTACCATCAGTGCCCTATAACGATCATCAAAAGGAAATAAATGCTACAATCATAAAAAGAATCTTGTTAGTAATAACAATTACAATGGACCATTGCATGTGTGACATGTCACAAATGGTGCACATAATTCCGAGCTAGCCAAGGAGTGGTGCATTCATGGCTCGTGTGCATATAACTATGCAAAGGGTGCACCCATCCTCACTTTACTCGCATCCTCATGCGCCGCTTGCATTGCAACCTAGAGAAATCTCCTTGAGCTTACAACAAAAAGATTCTTCGCTACACACACCCACTCCTTTGGCAGTCACAATAGCTTTACCCAAAACCCCTCGTTGCTCTCTTTACGAGTCCTTTTACTACTACAAGTGAGTATTCTTCTTCTACACAAGCTGGTTCACTTGAGTCGTGTATGGTCGGAGTGGTTCAACATAGAAAGATAGCTAAGTATGAATTTTAGGAGAGGGAAAAATCTTTGTTACAACTATGGCAATTAGAATTTAGAAGTTATGATGAAGATCCTTGATGAAACAAAACCCACACCTACCACTGCTGAGCAGGTCATATAACTATGCAAAGGGTGCATATAACTATGCAAAGGGTGCATAGTTATTACTCGCATCCTCATGCGCCGCTTGCATTGCAACCTAGAGAAATCTCCTTGAGCTTACAACAAAAAGATTCTTCGCTACACACACCCACTCCTTTGGCAGTCACAACAGCTTTACCCAAAACCCCTCGGTGCTCTCTTTACGAGTCCTTTTACTACTACAAGTGAGTATTCTTCTTCTACACAAGCTGGTTCACTTGAGTCGTGTATGGTCGGAGTGGTTCAACATAGAAAGATAGCTAAGTATGCATTGTAGGAGAGGGAAAAATCTTTGTTACAACTATGGCAATTAGAATTTAGAAGTTATGGTGAAGATCCTTGATGAAACAAAACCCACACCTACCACTGCTGAGCAGCAGGTCAATAAATTTTGAAGAAAGATGAACATGCCAAAAAGAAGCATAAGGATGGAGCCTAGGGAATTCTAGTAGCAACACTGGAATGTACCTCAGTATACAAATGTGTTCATTGCAAAAACCATTAGCTCAAATAAAAATGCCACTTATTTATTTGAGAAGATGTTTGCCATGCTACTAGCCAAAATTCAAGACCCGAATGCCAGTATCAATATCAGCCAATTCTTGTATACCAATGTGGTGCAATAGATGTCCAAGGTTAAATCCAAAAGTCTCTTTAAAGCCTAGAATGTTTGGTAGTTTCTATATTGAGAAATTTTGACTCCAGTCCATGTCAATGTTCAGAATGCTTAGGACAAATTGGCAAAGGAGAGGACGCCATAAATCACAGTATCGTCCTTTGACGACATTGAAATTGGGAAGGTTGGTAAGAACAAAGGACATTGCAACAAAGCAACCTGTTGAAGGCAAAGGAAAAGAGGCAATGCAACGGTTGAAAGGATTCCAGGTTAGAACACAAAAGCTAGTGAGCACTGTTGAGCCACTAGTGGACACAACACAAGGATAGGCTAGTGGGTAGCAAGAAGTAAAGAATACTACTCATAAAGATACCAGCACCGAATAGGCTTTCACCAGTGTCACGTCTGAGGAAGAAAAGAACCAGGCATCAGGTAGTGGCTTAGAACCCTCCCCAAACCAGATGCCAATTGTAAACTTGGACAGGCTTCAACGCATTTAGAAACAACCGCCCAAAGGGAGAATGGTGATGAAAAAAATAGATTGATCTACTCTACCTTATGCTTTTTCCATGACAATATATGAGACGCATCAGAAAAATCCGAAAGTCGTTCACAATGGTGTGCTGCAGCTATCCAATGTGGTTGAAATACAATTGTAAATTCAATCGACCACATGATGGAATCACAAAAATCCATTTCCAACTTAGAAGTGGATAGCTTGAAAGAAGAGCTCCATGTGACTAAAGATGATCTTGAAAGGGTTAGGAAAATACAAGGTGAGTGGACACAACAAGTTTTACACTTACAACTTCAGTAACAACATCACAATAGAGAAGTGGAAATTCTTCCGAAGAAGATTGAAAAACTTACCAATGCAAACATTGTTATGGAGGAAGAGAAAAGGATTGCTCGATAAGTAGTTGAACGCACGGAGGAGGAAAAAGGATTTTCTCAACAAGCAGTTGAATGATTCAAATCATTGTTAAATGCAAAACGAGCACATTATAAGAAGCTCCACTAAAAGCGTCATTTAATGAAAGAGGCCATTTTTTAGAAATATATTTATTATTCCTTAGTGTAGATAATGGACAAGGATGTCAATCTGACACACTGAATCTGAGTGATCTAGAAAATATAATCAAATTTAATCCAGTATGATCTACAAGAGAAAGCCAATGAGGACACTACAACACTGGTCAATGAAGCTCTGACAGAGTATTTGGATAATCAAAAAAATAAGGACGATGATGATTATGAAAAGGATTACCAGGATGAGAAACCAAAGAACCAACAATCGCCCAAAAATGATGATGTTGATGATGGCGATGATGACACCCCAGGGTCAGCTATAGGTGGGTCAACACCCATGGGGAGTCAGGCTCCAAATCAGGCCAAGGACGGGCATCATAATGATCAAGCGCCACAGACTAAAGAATCTCAACAACAAAACCCTCCAACTGACCAGCAAATTGGGCAATAGGCAGCTCTCTCTCTCTCTCTCTCTCTCTCTCTCTCTCTCACACACACACACACACACACACACACACACACACACACACACACACACAACACACTCATGCACATATACTAGAGCACACTATAAAAATATAGGTCTATGCATTGAGTTCCTCTCATGGCTATAAAGGTGCTAAGGTAGACCTACCCATAATGAAGCCTAGCGTGTTGTGACCTACCACATCCCAAATTGTATGCTTTACCTCATTTTCTCTTACAAATGTTTTTGAGACGTATATTCACATGACACCCAAGTTCAACTGGTGGTTTTGCAAACTTTATCTAGAAAAACTTTGATGACATCGTCCAAATATAGCTAGACACTTTTAAAGCTTCTGCACAAGCAATGTCGTCTAAATGAAGGGTCACACTTTGAGATAAGCTTAAGTATTGCTTCTCTTTCTTGACTTCCACCTTAAAAATAGGCCTTTGGTTGTGTACTAAAATGCTTACAACACCTTCTAGATAGTTGTTTGGACAAACAATTGAATTGTAGAGTCTACAGATATATGAGTCCTTTGTAGATAATGAAATACACGAATAGTCTCATGGTCATAGCATTGTCATGAGCATGTAACTCGTACCCTTTTCTAAGGCCATCATTAGGTGGCTAAACAATTTCTTACCCATCAATAACTATTTTTTCCCATAGAAGATTTTGTACACGTGAAAGCCTTTGAGTGGCTTATGTGCTAGTTTCACCAAACTCGTGCAAAATGAAAAACCAACAAAACAAGGTCATGCAAATGCTCAGCAAAGGAAAGGAAAAATTGCCTCATTTTTCATCTTCAATAAATATATGGACTAAGAATGTGTGTTGACTTGAGAGAAATCAGCTTTGCTACAACTAGCTAGTGCACGTTGTATCCACAATTGAAGAATTGCATGGGCATTGGAATTTTTAATGAAACTATGATCCCATTGTACTTATCGTAATTTGAACTCTCACCATAAGCATGGGATCTATGAGGCCAAGCATCTCCAATATGTTGCTTGATGTCTACTGAAATGTTTCTCTAGTCTGCTCTAGGCCTGCTTTATGATCCATAATTGGGTCCCACTTTTGGTTTCTTGGTCTTTAATGTCCACAACAATTCTATATAACTCATGGGTCCCCAAAAGGTGGAATGATGCCCCTTCTCAAAAATTGAAAGCATGACCTTTGCAAAAGAAACTAAATGATGCATAACTTTGTAGATAACTCGCTTGATCATTGGTAGAAACTCCTCCATGACTACCTCAGCTTTCTTTGAGATGCCTTTCACAAAACAAGCATATGTGGGTTCTAACTAGACATGAAGAGTTATAGAAAATCTCAAATGATCCATTACATGGACTATACACGTATAATACTGTACATGTATAATCTAAGTTACTACAATTGTCAATGTAAGAAACAATCAAAACTAAGTATTTTTGAGATTCAACATGACCAGCCTAGGCTTAGTGTGTGGCTCCAAAAATCTAGATTTCAACCATCATAAGGGTTGAAACTAGATAAATAGGTGTAGTTAGAAATGTTTCAAAGACATCATGTAACTAGATATGGTCCAAAAGGAGAAAACTCGTTAAAAAATCATAAGCAGTCCTCCTAACAAGCTAGCGTCCCTACAATGGGACAAATAAGTTTCTCACAACCTACATACTTGTGCTTCGGGGGACATCAAATAGAAAGTTTTGTCTCCTATCACTTGACAACAAAAGCAAGGAGATGACCTTAAAAGTGCTACTTTTCTTCCTGATTCTATTAAGGTAAACATTGGCTTCATGCTCTTGACATTGATGCTTGCAAGGCATAAAAAAGGTGTAGATTAAAAGATAAGGTCCACAATTAGATGCCTTGCATGTGAGGAGATGCACCAAGTGAAAAACCACCATAACGTTATGTCCTCTTGAAAAGACAAAGAACAATATATGAAAGAAAATCCTTTTTGTTGTGGGATAAGAGAGTGCATTCATCTTACTAAATCGCGTAGACTAAGAAGGAAATTCTGAATTGGGCATGGAATACCCTAGACCATATTGATAATGCTAACTCAGAGAAGTCAGCTTTACAAAGTATGTTGGAAACCGATAGAAAACTTAAATAGAAGTAAAAATGGAGGTATACCAAAAATCATGTCCATAAGGCAAGTAGAGATAGACTTTGATGAGTCAGAAGGTGGTGCTGAGAGTGCAAGCTCGTTTGTAGAATGTTTCTACAAATCTCCCTCTTTGGATTCCAAGTGTTTCTCATCTTCAGCATCTACACCTACTACTTGTTGCATAGGCCATGTTTGCCTCACATTATGGTGCTTTTATGGAGTTTGCTACCACTCCCCTATTGACACTCTTTTGAGCTCCTGCTCCCCTTTGCTTCTTCTTTTGTGCTTGTGATTTTTCTCTCACTCACATGCATGTGACTCATGTTGGCCTTGCTGGCAATGCTGAAAACAAGACAAAGATCAAGGATATCAAGCTATTACATCAATGAGAATCAGAGAGAGAGAGAGAGAGAGAGAGAGAGAGAGAGAGAGAGAGAGAGAGAGAGAGAGAGAGAGAGAGAGAGGAATGTTGTGCCATAGTCTCTCACTCCATTCCTACTCGAAGCTTCAATCCTTGGGTAAGTCGAACCTCCTTCATTGTTTACCAATGTGTGTGTGTGTGTGTGTGTGTGTGTGTGTGTGTGTGTGTGTGTGTGTGAGAGAGAGAGAGAGAGAGAGAGAGAGAGAGAGAGAGAGATCATGTTAACGCGAGGATGTGGAGGGTTGTTAAGAAACAGGTTTTGGATGTCGCTAGGTCTTCCTATAGAAGAAGTGTCAACTATAAAGACAACATGGGAGCCAAGAACCTATACGTCATCTCCATCAAGGGTCCCCTCAATAGGCTACCTACTGCTTGTGTGGGAGACATGGTGATGGCCATCGTTAATAAAGGAAAGACGGATCTCTATGAAAAAGCAATTATCGGACTATAATGATTGGGTCTCTTATGGAAAAGTTGTTTGGGTGCATAATGGAGATGAAATTGAGTGATTGGACTGAAGAGAATGACAAGCATGCAAAAGGACAAGCAGGTTTTTGTCGATGCCGTAGCACCATTGATCATCTTTTCACTTTTTGTGTTCTTGTGGAGGAAATTCGGGTGAAAGGCAAGCAATTGTATTGTTGTTTTCTGGACTTTAAGAAAGCCTTCGATATGATTCCACGTAACAACTTGTGGTTTTGCAAATCTATGAGAAGGTGATGTGTCAATTGCGCATGGGAATAGGAATTTCAGAAATTTTTGCAAGCATTATTGGGGTTAAACAAGGATATCCGTTGTCACCAACTCTCTTTGGTATATGCATCGATCAATTAGAACAAATGGTACTTGACTTTATGCAAGAAGAAGGCATTGAAGAGGTCACTATTTGCAATCTGATAATCATGCTTTTGTTGTACGTGGATGATGTAGTGCTTCTAGCAAGATGCACAAAAGCTTCTGGTTGTCCTTAAGAACTTTTGCTTGCATAGAGGGTTGATTGTGAATGAATTAAAAAAAAGATTATTCTTGTGAAAACCAACCATAAGGAGAAGCCATGCATTGTGTACAACAATGAGACACTTTGAAGTTGATGAGAGCTTTAAGTACCTTGGCCTTGAGGTTCCGGCCAATCACAAGTGGCATGAATGTGCTATACATCATGTGGAAGTGGGAGAGAGAGCATACTGTGAAAATGAGAACATGTGTAATGCGGGAAACATCAAGTGTTGGTTCTCAAGAAGTACCTCTTTGACACATTGGTGACACCCATTCTTCTTTATGGAGTTGAAGTGTGGGATGGGAGAATCTCAAAGTCTACTTGGATAGAGTTTGACAATGTCCAAAAGCATTTTCTTACAAGCTTTCTCCAAGTCAAGACACAAACACCATGTATGCTCTTACTTCTTGAGTCGGGACCTCTTCCAATTGAGGTTATCGATGCATCAAAACCCCTCACATTGACTTCCTACAATTGCATGGGAAGCAAGAAAAGATGTTCAAAAGATGCATAAAAACAAGATCATGAACATGGGATGGATCCAAGACATAAAGAAGTGGTTTTGGAGATGGGATGCATTTCACTTGCTACATAAGCTTTTCTACAACACCAATGTATTACGGCTTGGGAGGAATCCGGTGGGTCATGCTTCATACATTGCACCATACATATTGCCCCCAAGTACAAAACCATGTTCTTCGCTGAAAGAGGAAACTGTACTCACACTTACATGCTTGATCCTATCCCCTTGTCAGAAATACGCACTATTGCAGCCATTCGGCTTAGCTACTACTCTCTTCGATGTGAGACAGGGTGTTGGGGCACGACATTGGGGCAATAGAGAAGAGTCAAATCAACTCTGCACATTATGCTCACTGCAAGTTCAAGAGTATGAGTACCACATACTACTAGAGTGCTCAACTTTTGGTCACATCCGAACTTGCTTCCCTCACATTTTTAGCCATGACTTAGACCTACACACTTTCCTCTCCCAAGCACAATGTGGGCTCTCCATTGCAACTCTCATCACCACAATTTTGGAGCATCGAGAGTCACTCCCACAGCCACACACATACTACAACACATGTAACTTTGCTCCCATAAGTCATATTTGACCTCCGAGGATGATAATAAAATCTCTCTCTCTCTCTCTCTCTCTCTCTCTCTCTCTCTCTCTCTCTCTCTCTCTCTGAGCAATGCCTCGCCATTGATAGTAGTAGAAAGACAAATGTTGGCCCTACCTTGATGCGCACACCACTTAACAATGCCCCACCATCGTCAGCAATAGCAGAACAAAGCCTAGCACTACCTCAGAGCGCACACCATTGCCAATTTGAAATACTATCAATAGCAACTTGCCATGGTTTTTTGGCAAGTTGTAGACGACCATTCCTTTGGCGAGTTGTAGACACTTTCCCTGCCTTTTGTTTAAGCTTCACTTTGAACATTTTTTTAACATCAACTAGATTTGACCTTGGTTCCCATAGCCGCAGCTTGTATAATTCAAGTTTGCCCTAGCCTTGTGCGGGCCTGCCCACATAATAGAGTCAAACAGCTCCAATGTCCTCCTTCAAAACACCAATGTCCAACACACGCAAGAGTTTTCTTGCGGTGGCAACTGTGCCTAAGAAGAATCCTGTCACTCACCAAGACACAAGGATCATGGCCCTAGAGGCTCAAATCTAAGAGCTTATTTTGGAGAATGTTGAACTCAAAGCTTGAGGAGTTGAAGGCAAAGGAGAACAAAACTCCACTAGCAAAAACACACAAAGCGGAAGATTCTTTCACTATGATTGTCAAGGCGCCTCAGAAAGAAGCCCATGAGGTAGCACATAAGAAGATCGGCAACAAAATACAAGTAGCCTTACAAGAATGCCGGTTGCACAAATCCCTTACTCTCAAGATCAGGACTGGAGAGCTCTCCTCACCATGGTGCATCAAGGAGGACACACTCAAAAAAGCCATCACCAAGCTCAATGATATTCTTCACCGAATTAACATCGAGCTTGATATTGTCTCTTGGATTGATGACACGCATAGGTGTGTGCCACCTAGTCAATGCATCCTCACTTTTAAGAACAAAGAAGAACAAACGAGCCTACTATGACAATCCTACCGCCTCAAGGGGACAAAGATTTGGATCATCAAGGAACTGATCACAAATTAATGCAAGCTTAAAGCAAGCGAGCTCAAGAAGATTCATGGAGCCCATAAACAAGGTAAATGGGAAGTCTACCGTAGCGGTGGTAAAGCCATCATCCAAGAGTTTCAAAATCCCAATCCATCTCCCCCTCCACCTTACCTTCCTTAGATTTTGTTTCTTGGTCTTTCCCTTCTTCCCTTTACTCCTTGATGGACCCTCAATCCCTAACTAATATGTATCTAACATCTTCACCTCAAAAGAGCTGATGTAATGTTTTGTTTTGGTCCCATGCGTCATATCTGACCTCCATGGATGATAATTAAATCTATCTATATATCTCTCTCTCCCCCTTCACAATTCAAGCTCGTACAAGTCACATGCTAGTTTTTTTGTTTACAAGGCTAGTATTGAATTCTCATTGTAGCTTTGAAAGTTAAGCTCTTTGGATTTTCACACATGGACGGAGTGCACACATGTCCTGGTTTGTAGTATGAATTTCCCAATTAAAAATGGAACTTTTTTATTGTTGATCAAAGCAATCTTTAGTGGAAAGCATTCAGATTGCGGATCAACATGAAACACCTACAAGGCTTTTCAAGATGCATGTGGTTCACACTAGTGTCTAATTAATATGTCACAAAGCTACAACCATGTTTACAACGAAGTACCTACTAGCATGCTTGTAATTGCGTGGTTGGTTGTAGCTTTGTGGGATCAAAGGATCAAGGCTTACCCACCAGGAGCCGTGCAAAAAAGTGCTCATACAAGTTTTCCTTCCGAGGGGGAAGGCCATCCATCCTCATGGCAAGATTGGAAATGTAGCTTGCACTAATGATCTTTTGTGTGAGAATTGCGCCGATTACTTTACAACACCTTTGCAACACATCCTTGCAGGAGCCTTCATTCTAGGAAGCCTGAACCGCCCAATATATTTTTTACAACATCACATCTTCCTGAATAACATAATAAAATTGAAATACACACAAAAGCAAAAGATGAACAAGGTTGAATGAAGTGGGTAGAGAAATCCCATGGCATGTTGGTAGAATACAAGTATGATTCAAAAGTGGAACCTACCAATGGTGATAAACTAGGAAAGATCAAGCTCGCACGAAGAACACACCTCTCCATCTACCCTGACACCAACAAATACTTCGCTTATAGTACATAAACCTCCATTTACAGGATAAGGGACACATAACTTCAAGAGAAACAAGCAATAATGCATCAAAATAAAAGCACAAAGCACAAGAGCTAAGAACATGAGCAAATTCTCCAAGCAAGTGCAATATATAGAATGAAACATATGCACATAATAAACATTGAATAAGACTTGCTATTGGATACAAAATTCCTCAAAACTCCAAAACATCACGAACAAATAATGTTCGTTGACTTGCACTTTGCAGATTCATGATACTTTCCTGTCCTTGATAAGTTTTTATCATGTTACTACTTCTTGAGGTTGCAAAATTCATGTTCATTACTCAATGAATTTGAAGTCCCTCCCTCCTATAGGAAAAACACCATTGGAAACACCGTTTGAGGTAAGCGTAAGGGGATATCCGAGGTGAAATAGAGGCACTCATGCAGTCCTGATCGTGTTCGAGCATTGGGTTTGGGTTTTAGAGTGCCTCTTCAGTTTAAGTGTTCCTCTTGGAACTTAAGAGCAAGGGGAATCACAGAGATTACAGCGAATAAAACTAAAGTAGAGCCACTAGGTATAGACACCAGGAATGATATCTCGGAGTTTATGTATAGTTTATGTGATTATTATCCATCTTTCACAAAAATTTGGTGTGTTGTTTGTGATTGTACTCTTATTTCACAAGCATGCCTTTTTAGTAGTAAAGGGCTAGTCTAGAGAGACTATCCAAAGTCTCAACAAGACTAGTGGAGTCTAGTAGGTATAGTTTTGAGCTAAAGGGCTAAGGGGTGGACCATTTTGAATGAAAGACTTGATGTATAATCATGGTGAGAACTCAACCAATATGGGCCTTGCTCTCAAGGCTATTAAAGCCAAAAAAGGTAGGAGAGGATAGAGCAAGGTAAGTATATCGTTGTACAACTATTGCATAAATGATATCTTAACATTGGCTAGCTAACATGAAGCCAAAAGTACTATGTTTGTTCATGTAGGAGCAACTTCAAAATATGGAAAGTTACATGGTACATACTGACTTGGTATTTGATAGCGTGCTCATTTGCATAAAGGGAACACCACAACAATCAATTACACATAGTTAACTTTTTATGAAAGCTCGAATGTTGTTGGTAGAATGCAAAGATGATTCAAAAGTGGAACTCACAAATGGTGATAAACTAGGAGAGGTCAAGCTCAGACAAAGAACACACCTCTCTATCTACCTTGACACCAACAAATACTTCGCTTATAATACATAAACCTATTACACATGATAAGCAACACATAACTTCAAGAGAAACAAGCAATAACACATCGACATAAAAGCACGAAGCACACAACATAAGTAAATTCTCCAAGCAAATGCAATATGTAGAATGAAACATATGCACGGAATAAACATGAAACAAGACTTTGGTGGATGCAAAGTTCCTCAAAACTCCAAAATATCACAAACAACTAATGTTCGTTGACTTGCACTTCGTAAATTCATGATGCTTTCCCATCCTTTGTATTTTTTTATCATATCACTATTTGTTCATTGCTCGATGAATTTGAAGTCCCTCCCTCCTGTAACGATTCGGAAACACCGTTCCAAGTGAGCCTAAGGGGCTACACTAGGTGGAATAGAGGCATTTATGTCTGGTCGCGTTCGATCATTGGATTTGGGTTTTAGAGTGCCTTTTGGGTTAGAGTTCCTCTAGAAAACTAAGAGCAAGGGGAATCTGCAGAGATTCCACTAATAAAACCAAAGTAGAGCCAATAGAGGGGGATCCAATCACATTGAATCAAAAATAACAAATCAAATGAGATACAGTGTCAAGTATTGCGGCCAACACGACAATCAGACAAGAGATCGTGCCCACAAGGCAACAGGTAGACAAGCACTGGACGCGCAAGGAGACGAGCATGGGACGCGCAGGGACTGCGGGCGGGGGGCGGCTGAGGAGGTCATGCACAGAGAGGTAGACTTGCAAGCTTTTTTTAATTGCATGGGTTGCCAGCTCGGGCCTGCTCAAAGGTCGCACACGAGCTAAGAACATAAGCAAATTCTCGAAGCAATGTAATATGTAGAATGAAACATACGCAAGGAATAAATAAGACTTGCTAGTGGATGCAAAGTTCCTCAAAACTCCAAAATATCACAAACAATTAATGTTCGTTGTCTTGCACTTCACAAATTCATGATACTTTGCCATCCTTGGCATTTTTTTATCATATTAATATTTGCTGAGGTTGCAAATTCATGTTCATTAGTCGATGAATTTGAAAGTCCCTCTCTCTCTCTCTCTCTCTCTGCACTTTCAAATTCTGAGCTGAACGAGGCATCATCCACAGAAATTTGTGTTAAAAATAGACCTATGTACATATTTGTGTCATTATTCTGGCGCTATACTTAGCTTCTACTATAGCTTTTGCACAAGTGCAAAATACATTCTTGCCTCTGATCTACAAAGTAAGTAAACAATGGTAAATTCTGTATTCTGTATGCCGTGTTGGTATTCCCTACGCTGTGTTCCTAAGTCTTGAAATGGTGGCTAAGGTTCAGTATGAAGATAAATGCAGGATAACCAACCAGGTCCTATGATAAATCAAAGGACCCTTGACCTTCCTGTATAGCGTACAATAACCGTTCCAACATAACCTCCTGCAAAACAACAACCATTTTAGCATAAACAATGATACCCACAAGACAAGATTAAGAACAGCACACTGAGCTTGTTATAACTAACCTTGCAAGAATATGGAGGTAGCTTTAAATAATTGGCACAAGTCATCACGCTTGGCAAATCCCCATCCACAAATGTAGCATATGATCCAGGAGATACGTCCCCACTTGCTCCACTAGGTAGCTGCCAAAGAAATCCGTACTTATTGAGAAGAAACACAAACTTGCACATGGTTACTGTTAAACAACTCAGACAAACCAAGCGTACCTTCCTAACGATGGTTAGCTTTGGGCGTAAAGCAGCTAGGCCTCCGCAAGGAAGCTGAGGCGCCCCTGTAACAAACTGTAAGAACGCACGTTGTTGCTCTGCACTGAATTCTCCCATAATTTCAAGCAGCTGGACACACAAAAACCAGATGATCAGTACTCCTGTGCAGGAAGTAAAAGAAAGAGAGCCAAAACATGGAGGAATGCTGTATAAGTAAAACATACATATTTTACTGGTAGACTTGACGCGTTGTAGCCATGGTCAAACCTTAAATGCTCCACAAGAGTTTCGGGCTGTCAAAACAAAGCGTAAACTTCTTTTGTGTGAGATTCAAACAAAAAAACAGAATAATGTGATGCTGGAAAACAGCAAATAAAGAATGGACCTGCCACAAGTCGCAATGACCACAAAGCATGTAAGAAAGCTCCTCTTCATTGAATATTTGTAGCGTGGATATGGGGAAAACCTGCAGCATATAACAATCATAAGAGATGCCTGTTTCAAATTTTCAGAAGGCACAACAGGATATATCAACACTAACTTGGTTAAATCCTGCTCGAAATGCATCCAATTGAGGAAGAATTCCAGTCCTCACAGATGCATCCACTACAAGAGTTATGTACTCTTCAAGGTTTTCGGAATCCACCTGCAAGGAAGAAAAATTGATTACCCTCATGCTATGGGACAACAATTAAATATGCAGAGATACCATAAACAATAAATGAGCATGCAAGAGTACCATAATGTTGTCTCCCCCTCGTTTCAAAATGTAGTGTGGATACCCTGGAAGGGTAAAATTTAGAAAGAGCTCTTCTACTTTGGTATTGTGAAGGCGCAAACCACGTTTGCTTTCTTTAGTTAATCGTTTTGATGCTTTGGATTGCTGCTTTTTGACAATTAGCTTGTGCATTTGCTCTAAACTGTTCCCAAGTTCAAAGTCAATGAATTTGATATCATAAAGATCAAGATCCTGCAATTGTGCAAGTCAAGTCAATCTCTTATATGAACCCCTCAAATGAACATGCTATTTCAGAATGTTTATGTGAAAATACCTGCTCAAGTATAAGCTTGTAGAATAAATTTGACAAAGGCAAATCCAAAAGCCGCCCATCTTGTAGAGCTTTACCCACCACTTGACCAAGCAGTTGGAAATGCTTCAAAATTGCCCCATGATTTTGAGAGCTCTGTTGCCAAGGTCGTGGAAACAGTCCAAATGGAGTATATGCAAGATCATTCTTGTTTTGATCATCTTGTGCAAAAGCATCATCCAACCGATCTGAGATAGCAGAGCTCCGCCACATGCCCAAAGAGGCCTTCTGCAATTCATGGCTCAATAGCGTAAAGAATTCAAGCGTAGGCCCCAACCCTGTTCCTACCTCATCAAAATATTCCACCTCAAGAACACCCTTGTCTTTGGAGAAGAGATCCATGACCTTCATAGCTGACTCAAAAATGCTGTCCCTGGATATCCGAACTTTCCTGCGTCGTAATCTGTTCACCCGAGTTTCTCTGTCATTTGAGGACGCCATATTGTTTGCAATCTGTTGCTGCTGAAGACGATGCAGTGCTCTTGGCAAGCCAAAGGAGGTCAAATAGAAGTATTGCCTCCTAGACTCAAAAGAGAAAAGAAAAGGGCAAGCTTGAATAAGTTGGTGACACCAGGCAGGTAGGTTGCCACTACACAAAGCCAATGCATCCTGCATCTGGCGGATCATCTTGGGCATAAGCTTATTACTGACAAATTCTTCATTAGAAACAGGGTGATCTAGCACTGCTCTTTCCTGCTCATTTATACCTGGGAAGCGTGGGGAAAGACGATTTAGCCCCTCCAAAATATAAAGCAGGAGAAGAATGTTATAAGTAGGAGAGGTCTCATCCAAATCACACGGAAGCTTTTTCTGCAAAATCCTGTCAAGAAAGAATGCTGTATGACCCACACTGTCAGCCGCATTAGTAATCTCCAACTTTTTTCCATGCCTCAAGGAAGAAAAAATGTCAGGAGAGTCTTGTGAGTTCATCTCAGAATGAGCCTGCTGGTAGTCAAATGTGTGTAATTTGTCCAGAAACCACCTATCATAGCAAAGACTAGTAAACCTCTCGTCATCCAAACCATTGGAGGCTAGGCGGCTTTGAATAGCTTTTAGTACTGTCCAACTCCTGTCACATGCTCTTCCACCTAAAGAGAAGCACAGTTTGGCTGGTGCAGAGAGGGACGAAGCTCCTGGCACTACAACACAACCTTCTAAGCCATCCTCCACAACTCCTCGACTACTGGTAGATGTAGAACCTATTACTCCCTTGCTTAACTTCCCGTCTGGTTGTCTTTCATCCTCCAATAAAACTTCATAGACATCACACACAATGGACTCCTCCTCAGACACCTGGAATACACAAACAAGAAATAATTACACTTGCATTTGGGAAGGTAAACAGCCTCTTTATCATAAACTTTGAGATACTCACCAGTCGCACTTGCCCATGGTCGTCTCTATCATCCTCAGAATAATACTCATCATCAGTAGTGAATATCTCATCATCTTCTGAGCCATAAAATTCTGCCCCTCCATCCTGGTAAGCAAAAAAGAGGTAAGAATGGAGGAAGAATAAGTCCTTGAAAATTCATGCAAATCTTCCGAAGAAGGCAATTAGTGCTACCTCAACTTCAGGAGAAGCCTCAAAATGTACACTAGCTGCTGCAGCCTGACGCCTCCTCTCTGCTATACTCCTCGTCTCCGGGCCCTTTCGATCATTCATATTATCTATCTTTTGTTTGCCTTTTATTTTGATAGCTGCTGTGGCATCAATATCAGCAAGATCCCCAAACTGGGTGAGCCTTTCTGAGGCCACAGGGGCATCCAATTTAGATTGTGGTAAAGACCTGCTGTCTGCATAAACAGGTGCTGATGTGGAGGGTGATGCAGCCAAGATGTGTGCATCTGGATTTCGAACATGAGGCCAAAGATAGTGTTCAACAGAAGACAATGTTGTAAGTGGACTGACAAGGATAATATTAGATGGAAAGTCTCTCAAAAAAATTTCTCCTGATGACCTGCAAAACTTCAACTTGATAGGATGAGCAAGGGCATTCAGACCCACAGTATGACCTGAATTATTGTTTCCTGCAGGTTGACGGGTTAGTTTAACAGGGAAGGATTCAAGCGACGCCAAAGCACTTTGAAGCTTCCTGACAATCAAGGTCAAAAGCCGCTCCGTTGATTTGTTATTGCAAGAGGTAGCAATTGTAAAAAACTGTTGTAGTCTTTCAAGCACTTTCTGCCTAAGCTCAACTGGGGGCAATTTCTCGTTTCTCTGACTCTCACAAGAAAAATAATCTAGCAGTGAGTCAACTATACCACAACCAACAAATTCAAAGGTAGAAACACTGCTGTCCTTGCCAAGCTCTGTAAGTATTTCTACAAGAGCTGCTGTCATGGCCTCATCATTAGCTGGGAGCATCGAACCATTCTTCCCTTTTACCTTGGGTTCACCACTTAGTGTTGAACAAAGCTTCTTCAACTTCTTAAATATAGCTGTTTCACTAGTACCTGAACTTGATCGAAAATACATTTCCTTGAATTTTTTTGCAAGGGTATTAGCCATAGAAATCAGGTCTTTTTTTGGTGCTTCTGAAGGTGTAACCCCACTCTGGATAACTCTTTCTTCCTTGACATCGTCTGATTCTGTTGCAACATTGGAGACCTTTGACCTGCGTTTGGACCTGTCTCCTGGAATGGATGAGTTGGCAAGTTCCAAACCAAATTGAGTGGAAACTGTATGGAGCACTCCTTCTTTGATAAAAACTTTCTGAAAATGATCTTCGAGCTTCTGCATCAACAAATCTGCTATCTGCAAAGCTGCAATCTGTGGTGTAGGATCTTTGGAAGCTAACAGTCCAACTAGAAAGCTGCAAGTAACAAACAAGATTCAGTCCCCTGATTTTTCCAATTTTACCATGCTATTTTTCCATTCTTCCTGTGCTATTTTCAAAATTCCAAAGCAAATATACCTTGATATATTCAATTCATGAAAAATGGGACGCAGTATGTCTGCACTACTAAAGTATACAAGCTTGCGTATGGCGTCAAGGCATGTAGATCGAACTACTGCATTTAGACAGGCACCGTATACCTAATCAAGACACCGGTCATGAGATACGGTGTGCGACACAATCTGTAAAGATGAAAACGTATGCAGAACATAAGTTTTACCTGTACGAGAACTGGGAACAAGTCAGTACCAAACTGAGCCAAAAGGCTAGGTTGATCACACAGAGGTTGCTTGCGACTAGCAGTATTGCTGTTAACAACTCTTGCTTGACTTTGTAGAAAATTGGCAAGGACTAATGATTGTGGTGTTGGAGGAAGTAGAGAATTGATGAGAGTGACGATTTCACAAAGCTGTAAATTGCGGAAAAATGAATAAAATAAAGAAACTCTTTCTCTACACATTAATAGGATCACAAAACAGGTTTTTTTAAATATTTTAAAGATACAATTTCACATGTTAAACTTGGTTGCTGCCATAAAACAAGGGTAGAGAGAAAGAAAGTTCTATTATCATCCTTTACAGACCAAAGTTGACATACACGACCCATCAAGTACATCCATGATTGCATTCCATTGTAGGTATCATGCCATGTAGGCCAATAAAAAAACGGGTGGAAATGTAGAAAAAACACTCCCCCTCTCTCTCTCTCTCTCTCTCTCTCTCTCTCTCTCTCTCTCTCTCTGGGCAGGCTATATAACAAACCCAATGGAAGCCCAAGCCCACATACGAACACCCATGCCCCACATGGCACGAAGAGCCATTTCTTTGATGTGCACAAGGTCACATATGCTCAAAAAGAAACAGAGGGTTGGATGAAAATTGATGCTTCTAAACGGATATGCACATCATGTACAATGCAAGCTCCCGAAGATGAAGCACATGTGACATTGGAATGCCCGGAATATGCTCACATCCGGGCTAATTTTCAACCACTCCTAAGCGGTTGTTCGACCTTTGCGGATCTATTATCCAAGACAGACCCCTCCCCTACAGCTCTTGGAACATACCTCACCCGCATACTTGAGCATCAAAAGACACTCATAAGAACACAAAAAGAGAACAACACACACCATACACCCCCGTGAGGGGAGACTATGTATCACTTTGAGGTCCCATGGGTCATTTCTGGCCCCCTACGGATGTTAATACCAAATCAAATCTCTCTCTCTCTCTCTCTCTCTCTCTCTCTCTCTCTCTCTCTCTCTCTCTCCTCCTCTAGTGTCTGATTAATGATGTTGTTGGGTGTGGGCGTGAGCGTTATCTCCTTGCCTTTTCCTTTCTTGGCCACCTTGATCCATTTCTCGGCTTCGTCCGCCTTCTGTTGAGTTTTGGTAAGAACATCCACCCAAGAGGTCGTCATTTCTTTATGCTGCTCTTCTCCTTCTTTGATGGCCCGTACTTGCTCCTTTATCGTGTTGATTTCTTCGATACTCAGGGTTGCAGTTCGCCCTCTTCCAGTGTGTTTCTTGATCGTGCTTCGGCGAGCTCTTTTTTGAGTGACGCGATCTCTTCCTCTTGGGTCGTCACTCGGTCTTCCAACGTGCTTATCTTGCTCTCTTGGATCAGCACGCGTCCTTCGAGTATGTTTATTGTGCCCCAGAGGTTGTGGTTCATCTTGGTCATGGTCTCCGTCATCTCCTCTTTGCATTTTTGAATGGCATCCTCTAGGGGGTCAGCTTTATCGTTCATCTTCCTCATGCTTGATCGCCGTCCGCAAGGGAGTTAGGTGTACGTGTGCACCCACCCTAGCAGCGGGCGCGGCGGCTGGGAGTCACTGGATGTACGTGTGCTGAGCACCTCTATCACACGATGTGGAATGTATTGAGTATGGGCGACACCTGATAGACATGGGCACTGCACATGGATTGGCCATCTTGAACGGCCTACAGAGATTTCCTGCTTCGGGAGGTTTTACATGCTTCCCACACAGACATGGAGCCAGCACAGTAGACTATGTCATGGCACAGCCGAATCTCATCTCTAGTATCCAGGATCTCACAGTTGAGCCCAGCCCGATCGGGGTGGCAGTGGATCATGCTCTGGTGTCGATGACCATCTCCTTCCAGTTCAGTGTAGCACACAGGCCACGAGTAGCAGCCCCTACTCGCTACACATTCACACGGGAGACGGATTCTGTATACATGGACGGAATATACAGACGCCTATGCACTGAGGACCCGGGGCGACCTCTCGAAGAGCTAACTACTATACTGACACAGACACTACATGAGGCAGCAGCAGAAGCATACCCACACACCCAGCCTGAGCAAAGCCGCCGATCAAGGAGCATGCCTCAGAACAGCTGGTACGATGAGGAGTGCCGCCAGACTAGAGCCAGACTTCAGAGGGAGGTGCTGTTGGGAGACGTCACTCACAGACAGTCACAGATTGACTTCCGACGCGCCTGGTGCGGCGGAAGAAGAGGGCTTTTTTGGCTCGACTCGAGCAGGATCTATATCAGCTATTCTTGAGTCAGGACTCGCATGAGGCGTGGCGGCTCTTTCATGAGAAGTCCCCCCCCCCCTGCTATTTCCTCCACAGAGACCTGGGGGCAATACGCATCATCTTTGTACACAGTACCCGGACAGCTGGCCCTCCCCAACCCCCCCGATCCATGCCCACACGCATGTGTCTTTTTCACCACTGAGATGGTGAAGAAAGCTATTGACAAGATGAAGACTGGGAGAGCGTATGATCATGATGGCCTAGTCACTGAGCATTTCATGCATGCCAAAGACCTACTAGCAGAGCTTCTAGCAGTTATGTTTAACTGGGCCATGTGTGAGCGCCTACCAGACTCTTGGAGCCTATCTACGATCGTACCTATCTTCAAATCAGGAGACCCCATGGAGCCTAGGAATTACCGCACTATTATGATTGGGCACACACTGGCACGGTTGTATGCATCCATTCTGGAGCAACAACCGAGTAGATGGGCAGAGAGGGAAGGGATGCGTGCAACTGGGCAGGGAGGATTCAAGAGAGGCTTCTCTACTCTTGACCATATCCTAACACTCAGGGCCATCATCGAAGAAGGCAGATCTCATGGGAGACGGATCTATTGTAGCTTTGTGGACTTCCGCAAAGCTTTCGACACGGTACCCAGAGCTAGACTGATGCGCAGACTACAGGAAATGGGAGTACCCACAGAACTCATTTGGGGGATCATGGCATTGTACAGATCAGTAGTAGGGCATGTACGCACCCCGGAGGGACTTTCTACACCGGTTTCCTCCACTATTGGGGTCAAGCAGGGCTGCCCGCTCTCTCCTACTCTTTTCGGTATGTATGTAGATGAGGTTTCTGACTACATTGACAACGATGGGGATAAAGGTGCTCAGTTAGCAGGGACATGGATTCCACTTTTGTTATATGCTGATGACATAGTGTTGATCTCCGAATCCCCAGACGGAATGCAACGTCAATTGGATGCTTTGCATACCTTTGCCCACGAAAGTGGTTTGTCTGTCAACCTGGGTAAAACCAAGGTTATGGTGTTTAATACCACCCCACAGTGGATCAGGAGGTCAGCACCTACATTCACATACGGCCAGGAGACGGTGGAGTACACAGACGCTTACACTTACCTTGGAGTGGTTTTTAGAGGACCTGCATTCTCACTCAGAAGAGCAGCAGAGACCAGACTTACTAGAGCCCACGCAGCATTGGGTAGATTGGAGAGGATGTGTTCGCAGGTTCAATTTCAGGAGCCCCGAACGAAGCTCTGGCTCTTTGACACCTTGGTGGCTTCAGCATTGCTCTATGGAACCGAGATATGGGGACCTTCACTGGATAACCACAGGAGGCCGGGTCGCTCAGACGGATGGAGGAACATGGAGAAACCTCTCGTCTCTATGATCTCGCGGCTCATTAGAGCCAAGGCATCAGTACCACGGGCCATTATCCGAGCAGAGCTAGCGGCCCCCCCACTTGTGGTGGAGGCGCTCACCAGATTAGTCTCCTTCATAAACCGCACATGGGCACTTCCTAGAGACAGATATGCTCGCATAGCACTTGAATCCTCTCGACAACTAGCCATACAAGGAGATACAACATGCTGGTATGGGGAGATGACATCATGGTTTCAGGGACATGGGTTCAGCATAGACAGGCTGCCACCACTCCAGTACTCATTGGATGCACCATCTCTCACTCTTACACAGTCAGAGATCACCAAGCTCATCCGCCAAGACCTGACCCAGCTAGACACCAGAAGGACATGGATACAACCAGCACAGGAATTGGGCACAAAGATGGCTTTCTACAGAGACCACCTTCTCCAACTTACGGAAGATGGTTTTGTGGCGAGACCCAGATACATGGATACCCACTTGTCTCATGGGATACGATGTGCTATTGGCCAATTACGCACATCTTCTCACCAGTTGAGGATTGAGACTGGGAGATACAGCGGAGTACCAGCAAAGGACAGGACATGCCCCTTGTGTAACATGGAACCTGAGACAGAGCTACACTATACATGCCGCTGCCCCGTCTACTACGAGATACGAGGCCGCTTCCATGGCTTGTTCAGAGAGGGTTTTGGACCACTCTCAAGAGTCATGGGATACGAAGATCAGAGATGCCTGGGTTTGTTCTTGCTCGAGCTGCGCAGACACAGAGATAGCCTGATGAATGGCGAGGCTAGCCAGTCTCAAAGACGGATCACAAACTTCTTCAGAGCAGACACAAGACAGCCACAAGAGCCACTCCCACAGCAGAGCTCCCCCCCGTCTCACACCAGAGGCACACTAATTGACCGAGCAATTGAACTGGGAAAATCCAGGCGCCCGCGACTGCGAAGAACTACACAGCATCAACGAAGGCTACGACAGAAAATTCGGAGCACGATGGCCAGGCATACACGACGCCCGGTCAGACTACTAACCACGGAGGAAATTGATGAGATTCGCCAACGACCGATGCTAGATCTCTTGTGATTCAGCTATCCCAACAAGCCGCCCATTATTCTGCTTAGTTTTTTGCCTGACTCACATCGACCAACTTAGGACCCCATAGTATATATCTTTGTTTTGTACTGTTGTTAGGTTATTTTGTTACTCTGACTTTGTATCAGATCCACCACTTTGTAACTTTCGGGCCTCATAGGTCATTTTGGCCTTTTGAAGACGTTAATATAACATTTCATCTCTCTCTCTCTCTCTCTCTCTCTCTCTCTCTCTCTCTCTCTCTCTCTCTCTCTCTCTCTCTCTTTTCGGAACACCAGCATTTTACCAGCAGATAGCGTGGGTCAGCCAGCAAACACCTGCATTATCCTACGCCCAGCACCTGGCAGCCTGCGTTAGGCTCAACTTGTACCAGAGTTTGCTGCTCCAGAGTTAGCGTTTTCAGCAGGGGCTTCGGCGTGTCAACAGACCAGACATCGCAGAGGTCTCCCTTCCCTCATCGCCATCTCCTGGAGTCAGCATCCTGCAGTACCCATTCAGTACTCAGCCATCCAGTAGCTTCAACACCAGTTCAGTAGCATCTGCCATCAGTATCAGCATTCATTCAGCGCGTATTGAGCCCAGTATAGCTTTCAGCGAGTATCTTACCTGCAGGGATTTATTTGCAAGGAATTTGGAAACTGCAGAGCTCACAGAAATTGCAAATTGACACATACAGAAAGCAAACATATGCCATGTAGGCTGAATGGGGAAACATATGTATGCATAATGCGGTGCGTATAGGTTGCTCTCTCCTCTCTCTCAGAAAGTGAAACAAATAAGGCAAGACAAATGGCGGCGCACTACATGGTCACAAGCAAGAGGATGACAGCCATTGAAAAGGAGTTGAAAGAATGCAAAGCCCACATGGATGAGTGGAAGAAAGAGAAGAATTTAATTCTCGAATGGAAAAAGAGGGAGGAACAGGCGAGGGAACTAGAACGCAAGGAGTTCCGGGATGAAATTCAAGCTTTAAAAAGTAGCATCTCAGCCCTTCGGGAGGAACTCGACGAAACCAAAGAGGAAAGACGCCTTGAAGATGGGGAAATTCAGCCATCAATGATTGACGAGCTGAATAGTATACGAGCACAAGTCAAAAAAATAAAGGAGGAAGGAGAAATGAAGACCTCATGGGTGGAGGTTCTCTCCAAAACACAAAAGAAAATGGACGAGGCTGAAAAATGGATTGAAGTTGTCAAGAAGGGAAAGGGCAAGGAAATTCCGACTACACCCGACATCATCAACAAAACACTAGAAGAGGAACAACGAAGAAGGGTACGCGCTCTACACGTGAGAGTGACCGGCCTAAAAGATTCAGATAAGGTGGACCAAGAGGTGAAGAGCCTCATGTCCATGATGGGGGTGGAGAAGCCCTCGCACACACAAGCTTGGAGAGTGGGCAAGAAGAGTGAAGGTAATGGGGAGAGTTCAAAAGGACGGGCTCTCATTTTGCGCTTTCCCTCCATGGAAGAAAAGAAAGACTTTTTAAAGAAGAGGCCAACCCTCAAGAAAACAGGTATCTTTTTAGGAGATGATCTTACGCTCTCACAGCTTGCACATATGAGAGAGGTCATGCCAGAGATTATAGCAGCAAGGGAGAAGGGGAAGTTAGCTTTCTACAGAAATGGACGAGTAGTGTTTACAAAGCACCGCTCTACATGACGGTGCGAGACCTATGGGACCACTCTCAGGATGGCAGTTTGGAACTGTCATGGTTCGTATAGACTTGATGTGGGGGCCTTTGAGGATAGCTTCAGAGACAGAGACATTGTTTTCTACTCAGAGACTCATCAGGCTCCAGGACAGTTGATGCCGCACATATCAGGATACAGATGGGAGACAGCTTGTAGGACATGCACCAGAACTGCACATGGGACTAGAGGATCAGGAGGTGTAGCAGTTCTTTTTAGAGAGGAGCTCCAACCACTATTGCACATAGTTCGGAGAGATGATCAGGCCAGATACTTGTGGGTGAGGCTGAGGGCAGAGACTGGACGTTTCTTGTACATCGCCATATGCTATTTTCCTCCCAGCACTTCAGTATATGCTTCACCCAGAGGACAGTCTCCTTACTCTGTACTTGATGATGATATCTGGGAGTTCTCCAGAGATGGAGACATCATACTCCTGGGGGATTTCAATGCCCGTACAGGCAGCTCACAGACAGTCTTCTATGACACATCAGAGGAGATGCTTAGAGAGCTAGAGCCAGAGGAGGTGGGACTTGAGAGATGCTCACACGACAGACAGCATACAGAGTATGGGAGATGCTTGAGAGAGATGACGACTACTCACAGTTTAGCCATACTGAATGGCTTAACGACTTTCCCATTGTCTACAGGTTTTACTTGTTTTCCACATAGACATGGGTCCAGCACTGTAGACTATGTTCTGACACATCCGAGCTTTATCTCTCACATTCAGGATTTCACAGTGGGGCCCAGGCCAGTTGGGATAGCAGTAGATCATGCACTTTTAACATTATCAGTCTCCTTTGAGTACAATACATCTCAGGCCTCACGGGATGGTGGACATACACGCTATACTTTTACACCAGAGACTGACTCAATCTATGTAGAGGAGATACGTAGGCTTTTATGCACATCAGAGCCAATATACACAGTGGAGGAGATCACATCTATGCTGACAGTGACATTACATGGGGCAGCGACAGAGGCATATCCACACACTCAGCCTGGGCAGAGACGTCGTTCTGGGCACATGCCTCAGAACAAATGGTATGATGAGGAGTGTCGACAGAGGAGAGCTCAGATACAACGGGACCTTACATTGGGAGTGATCACCTATAGACAGTCTCGCATTGCTACACGACGACTAGTGCGGCGGAAGAAGAGAGCTTTCTGGGTCCAGATGGAGCAAGATTTATATCAGCTCTTCCTTAGTAGAGATTCAGGAGAGGCTTGGCGTCTATTCCATGAGAAGTCTCCCCCACCAGTGATTACTTCTACAGAGATATGGGGGCAGTATGCAACATCTTTATACACTGTACCTGGACAACCACCATTACCAGACGCACGGTTATATATGCATCCATCCTCGAGCATAGGCTGAGCAGTTGGGCAGAGATTATGGGCATACGAGCACCTGGGCAGGCTGGTTTCAGAAGGGGTTTCTCCACACTAGATCATGTCTTTACACTCAGAGCTATCATTGAGGAGGGTCGAGCACATGGTAGACGGATATACTGCAGCTTTGTGGATTTTCACAAAGCCTTTGACACAGTGCCGAGGGCCAGATTGATGCACCGGCTTATGGAATTGGGGGTACCCACAGAGCTGATGTGGGGGATCATGGCATTGTACAGTTCAGTGATGGGTCATGTACGCACATCAGAGGGGATATCCGACATAGTTCACTCCACCATCGGAGTGAAACAGGGATGCCCACTGTCCTCTACTTTATTCGGTATGTATGTTGATGGGGTCTCTGATTATATTGACAGAGGAGGTGATAGAGGTGCTCAGCTTGCAGGGACATGGATCCCTCTTTTATTGTATGTTGACGATATCGTGTTGATATCAGAATCGCCAGAGGGTATGCAGAGACATTTGGACGCATTGCATAGTTTTGCAGAGGATAGTGGATTGTCTGTCAACCTTGGTAAAACCAAGGTCATGGTATTTAATACCACGCCACAGTGGGTTAGGAGATCAGCACCTACTTTCACATATGGACAGGACAGTAAGGAGTACACTGATGCATACACATATCTTGGGGTGGTCTTTAGTGGACCGAGGTTCACACTGAAAGTAGCAGCAGACACTAGATTGACTCGTGCCTATGCAGCCCTAGGTGGTTTAGAGAGGATTTGCTCGCAAGTTCAATTCCAGGAACCTCGAACAAAGCTCTGGCTTTTCGATACTTTGGTCGCTTCAGTTATGCACTACGCGGTTCAGGTTTGGGGACCGTCTATTGATAGTGCTGGATGGACTAATATGGAGAGACCCCTAATATCTATGATTTCTAGGCTGATTAGAGCCAAGGCCTCAGTCCCACATGACATCATACGAGCGGAGCTGGCTGCCCCACCTATGGAGGTTGAGGCACTCACCAGATCAGTATCATTTGTACACAGCTTATGGGACACCACCAGGGACAGGTATGCCAGGCTTGCTCTCGAGTCATCCAGACAGCTGGCATTACAGAGAGATACATCATGTTGGTATGCACAGATGAACTCATGGTTTCAGAGGCATGGTTTCAGCATGGACAGGCTGCCCCCTTTCCAGTATTCTCTTGATGCACCATCCTTGGCTCTTACACGGATGGAGACTACTAGACTCATTCGGCAGGATCTTATCCAGCTTGATAGCAAGAGGACATGGATAGAACCATCACGGGAGTTGGGTACGAAGAGGGTTTTCTATAAAGAACATCTTCTTCAACTCACGACAGACGGATTTGTCACACGGCCAGTTACATGGACACACATCTATCTCATAGGTTACGATGTGCTATTGGCCAGATTCGCACATCTTCACACCAGCTTGGGATTGAGACAGGTAGATTCAGAGGCATACCAGCAGACAGTAGGATATGTCAGTTATGCCATGCAGAGCCAAAGACAGAGTTTCACTACATATGTCGCTGCACAGTCTACTATGAGATACGGGGACGCTTTCATTGTCTATTCAGAGATGGTTTTGACTCGTTAGACAGAGTCATGAGATATCAGGATCAAAGATGTCTCGGATTATTCCTACTTGAGATTCAGAGACATAGAGACGCTCTATTGAATGGGCAAAGACAGAGACAGTCCCAGAGACGCATCTCAGATTTCTTCAGTCTGAGTACCACAGAGTCAGAGGGGACACCACCACCAGAGAGCTCGGTTCCCACCCATACACACATCAGCGGTACTCTCATTGATCGAGCTTGCGACAGAGGATCCACAGGATTCTAGCACGACACCCAGAATGTCGATCGGGATAGGCTTCATGCTACTGCTATATTGTATCATGGTGACACTTATCCCCACTTTGTACCTTTATGGCATGATACCATTGCTCAGCCTACCAGCCACCCATAGGAGTCGGTAGCACTCCTATCAGTTCTTTGTTTGTAGTTTTCTTGTTTGTACCCAGACTTGGTACTAGACTCATCATTGTAATCAGTTGGTCTCATAGGTCATTTTGGCCTCTTGTAGACGTTAATATATCATTTCATTTCATTTCTCTCTCTCTCTCTCTCTCTCTCTCTCTCTCTCTCTCTCTCTCTCTCTCTCTCTCTCTCTCTCTCTCTCTCTCTCTCTCTCTCAATCAACAGGGGTTTGCCATTCACTCTGGCAGTCTGACCTACCCCACCGATGAGGCCATGACACAATGAGCCGAACAGACTTCTGGGAATGAAAGTAGAAAGAGAAAGAGCAACCCAGAGAAGAAGGATGCATGACCCAAGCTTACTCCTCAGGAGCGAGCTCGCTTCATCAGGGAGGGGAAGTGCTTTGGATGCAGGGAACATGGACATATCTCCGCGAAGTGCCCTAAAAAGGCACCGAAAGAACAGAATGATAAGGACGACAACAGGCCTGAGAGTTTGAGAGCAACTAAGGAACGTGGCAGAAAAGGCAAGATGAAAACAGGACCGCTTCCAGACTGTGTGGGTACCGATCCCAACACCATCGACGAGAGTACAGAACTTTGCAAAGCTTGGGGCAAAGTGAAAGATCAAGAGGCCCTGATCTTCTTTGATGGAGGAGCCAACGCCAACTTCATTTCACCGGAATTGGCGGCGCGGCTTGAGATCACTCCTGATCTTCAGATTACATGGCATGCCTAAGACGATTGTCTCAGACAGAGACCCAAGATTTACGAGTTTGTTTTGGAAGGCAATTTGGGAGAACATTAGCACGCGGTTGCAGTTCTCGTCATCGTTCCACCCGCAGACTGATGGGCAATCTGAGATTGCAAATTCCGTGGTTCTAGATTTATTGAAGTCTTATATCTCAAATGAGAAGACTCAATGGGAAAAGTACCTACCTTTGGTGGAATTTTGCCTACAAAAACACAATACACTCTTCGACGGGGAAGGCGCCATTTGAGATTGTTGAAGGTGCTGCGAAGATTCCACCCTTCCTAAGCACGAAAGATAAAATTTTTGAAGCGGATAAATATACGCGAGACTTAGTTATGGCTTTTGCCAAGGTTCGCGAGACTTTGCAGAAATCTCAAGAACGACAGAAAAAGGCAGCGGATCGCCATCGTCGCGACTTGAAATTGAAGGAGGATGATTGGGTGCTCTTACGTTTTGAGAAGGAAAGCCTGAGAAAGAAAAAGGGAAAGGAGAGGCTTTTTCCAATGCTTAGTATGCGATCCTACGGACCTTTCCAAATCACTGAAAAGAAAAATGATGTCTCCTTCCGACTGAAACTGCCTAATACTTGGAGGATTCACAATGCATTTCATGTGAGTCTCTTGAAACCTTTTAAAGGTGATGTGCTTGATGATGGGGAGCCTGATGAGCAACTCGAAGTGGAAGAAAGCGACGAGATCCTTGTTCCTAAACAGACTTTGGCACATAAGGATACGAAGAATAAAGGTAAAGTCCGAAGGCGGTTCTTGGTTAAGTTCAAGAATTATCCTGCATTGGATGCGAAGGGATGGAGGAGGAGGACCTAGCAGATACTCCTCAGATTGTGAAATTTTACCTCGATGCTTTTGGTTTAGCATAGTCTACTCCAAATGGAACCCGGAACTCAGCTTGGCCGGAGATCTGGTGCAATGGGATGGACAAGAGGGGAGTCACTCTGCTCCTTTGTCAACAGATGCCTTGATTTAGATACTACAGTCACTGATGTCTCTTTGAGCTTCAAGGATACTGAAAGCTGACAGTATTCTGTTGTATGACTTTATGCAATGAAATTCCTGATTATGATACGGATTTTGTTCTTGACTTCTTTTAAGTGTAGCAACTGATAGACGAAATGACTGCAGCATTTTGGTCTGATTGATCTCGAATAGACATGGTTGCAATAGGGGTTAGTCAATCGGACATCAATGAGGTCCTGATTGGATCTAGATGTGATTGCGAGCTACATTACCGATAAATCATGGTCTAAGATCCGAATGAATGTTGAATGTCATGTGATGTCCAGTGATGTCTAGTGATCTCCTGTGATGTCTTGTGATGTGACTGTCAATTTGGTACATGTGCTAGATGTGTGTTCCTAGTACGTAGGTACTAACAGTCAGTGTCTGCTAAGACAGCTTATGGCTTCTGTCTGTTTTGCAGGCATAATCGAGGGCGATTACAATGCTTTCAAGAGGGAGGTGTGTCACAAAATGATGACGTGTGCCCGAGAGCATGTGAGAAACCCTAACCCTTACTGCTACTGAAAATCCTAATTCTGCAAACCCTAACCCTAAAACCTGCAAACCCTAAAATTTGCCAGGAACCCTGAACCTAATCCTAACCTATAATCTGCCATAAACCCTAACCCTAACCCTAGCAACAAGACTCCATTTCCGTGAAAAGCGCCAACAGAATTTCCGTAATTTGCAACGGAATTTTAGGGTTTTTGGCGTCAGCTTTTTCTCCACGCGATTTGAGAAAGAGAGAGACTTTGCTTTATTTTACAAGCTTAAGAGAGCTTGAGTGAGAGAAAGAAACCTAGCTTTTATTTTTAGGCTTTTGGAATTGAAGCTTTTGGGGCTCTGTTTTTGGCAACCCTTGTAAACAAATAAATAAGAGGTGAGGGTTTTCACTCGGCAGAGCATCTGGACGTAGAGTCTGAGAGTGAAACCCTAACCGCTCTCTTGTACTTTTAACATTGATTAATATATAAAGAAATACCGAAAGGGATGCCAATCTTTGGGACGAATATCTCTAGGCACGGAACTCTGCCATGCCAGTGCAAATCTATTGTGATCTGTGAATTGTTTTGAAGTGGTTATTTGGTGTTGTTGTGATTGATTCTTGACTTGGAGTGTCCAAGTCTGTTATAAAGAGAAGGTGCCTGTTGAACCTTGGTTCCTGCTGCCTCTTCTACTAGCTTTACTTATATACTTGCTTGCTAAAATTGCCCTACCTAGTTCCCAACAAAAGTCACTTTAAAAAAAATAATAAGTGAAAATTGACTACAATAGGGAAAATAGATCTATGCACTGTAAAAATGCTCTTGATGGGTTCTGATGGAAATCTGATGATCATGTTGTGTGCAACCAGAGGATATGCAGTGTCTGGACATGCACGGTCTGCGAACAGACTCACAAAAGTGCCAAAACACTTCCTAATCTAACTAAACTGAACCCATGTCATGAAGTAGCTTGTCCACGTACACATAGGGTTAGATGTGCACGTGACATCTACTCCTTTTCAAAGTGAGGTACTAGTACCGAACTGTATGGCGTCGAGGGAGATCGCCAACAGCGTCTGGAATCCTGGAAAGGACTCTTCGCCGGCCCACTCTAATGCGTGGGTCATGCGATACTTGAACTTCATAAAGGTCTGTAACGCTTGCTTCTTTGGGCCGCGCTGAAGGCGACACAAAGTTATATGTGGCTCCTTCAATGTTTCAACTTCGTCGATAGTCCTGCGTCTACCATCTTCAAGAATCGCCAAGGCTAAAAAATTCCTGAAACCACTTCCAACACAAAAACATGAACATACCCATTCCATGTAAAGTGACTGGAAAAATTCTAGTCTTCTTGAAAGACTGTGCATGCAATGTAGATGAACAAAGAGATGGAGTGCCAAACTGTTCATCAAACACACACGAACAATGGGGTCGAATCTCGACTTTCTGATCTAAATCAATCAACTGTGGCAAAACACAATGGAAATGCCGATGCTTCATGCTCAATCCTTCTTGTGCTCTTTCGGATACTGTGTCATGCCAAGAAAGAGACATGGAATGTGAATTCCTTGGGTGCAAACATTTCATGTTTTCATGAGTAATCCGCATACATCCGTGCTCATTCATGAGTGAATCGTGTTCATCGTACAATATGGCATGCCTATGAAAAGGGATCACATAAAGACGGTGACTAAAATACAAGAAAGCATCACGAATGAAACACTCGAACAATGCGTGCTGACTAATCATTCGTACACATAATACTTCCTGTGAGGGTTCTTTGGACCTCGACGAGAGCCAAGATCAGTTCTTCGTGATCTATCAAATCTGCAATGAGGTTAGCTTCACTACACAAAGTATCAACTAAACCATCATCCTTATATCATGCTTGTGGATAATCAAATCTTGATCATGCAAATCATCCTGCTTATCATTATCATGCAAATCATCTCGCTTATCATTATCATGGAAATCATGTGTGTCATGCTTTGGAAAAGAAGAGACTAAGAGAGTCTACTTTTTCGGATTCTTTTCAATCTTCGCCTGCACATTAGAAATGAGAGATGAAGAATGAACAACTTGCTCTCCACGAATGACAAGGGAAGAGTCACTTTTGGCATGGAAAGCGAACGTATTTTCCGCCCAATCAATGACAGGGTTATGCTCACGAAACCATCGAATGCCCAAAAGCATATCACATCCTGAGAGAGGAGAGACTACAATTTTCTGCAGAAGGACACTTGTTGAACAGTGAACAAAACATCAAGGCACTCTTGCATGATGAGAGAGTCTATACCGGCAAGCTTAGGACATGTTCTTATGTGACCCTTGAAGTGACACTGAAAACAACGACCTTCCTTAGAATAAATGCTTTGTTCTTCTAACGTGATGTATCCTCCTAAAACTCCTTGTTTTTCCTTTTCATCTGGAGTGAGCTTAGGTTTAGCAATTGTGTTAGCTTTACCCTTAGGTTCATTTGGAGAGTTCTTTTTTAAGAGACTATTGGAAGATTGGTTAGAAGAGTTACCGTTCTTACCATTCTTACCGTTCTTACCGTTTTGAGGGTTCTGAGAAGTCTAAGAGGTACTTGTGAAAGTCTTGTTTTCCTTGGGCTTTCTCTTGTTGTGCTTCATCTCCTGTGCGAGAGCAATCACTACCGCCTTGTTGAGATCGATTGGGTCGAGGACTTCGACATCAAACCTAATATAGTCGTCCAACCCGTAAAATGAAAGCCTCCTTGCATTCATCATCCGATTTGCGTAATTGGGTGCCGAGCTGCAACACACAATTAGAGAAAAACATAACTGGTATATCATTTTGCATGAGACTGCGCCAATCGTCTTTCAACCGCGCTAGGTACTATGGGGGCACAAACCGCGCCTTGAGCTTGTCTTGAAAGTCGGCCCAATTAAAGGAAAGGGACGTGCCTTCCTCGGTTTCCTCTAAGTGCGCGGTCAACTGTGCTTCTTGCCATTCGTGGTACCAATTAATGGCATCACCGGCAAGGTACATAGCTGCCGTCAAAACCTTGCTATTTCCTGTCTTCTTAGCTATCGCAAAATAAGCATTAAATTGATGCAACCAAGAATGAATAATCGTAGCATCCATCTTACCATCATACTTATTGAACGTGATCTTCTCTATGACAGGGTTTATTGGAGTCCGAATCTCAGCTTGCGCCACGTGATGAACCACCAACATCTTTGGCCGGCTTGGATTTCGAGGTGAGAGCCTGTCGGACCAACTCTTGCATGCGTAGGTCTCTCTGCACCTCACGCTCTGCCTCTAAGGCCGCTCGTCTGTCTTCGGATGCCAAGCGTTCTTGCTCACACTCACGCTCCAAGCCAACGTTTCTTTATTTGCGCGCTTCGCGTTCACGTTCCAAGGAAACACGATTCGCTTCTTATTGTGCCATCATGTCCATCATCGACTTGACCAAAGCCTCCATAGGATTTGGTGCAAATCGTGGCGTGGATGGGGAAGAGGGAGGGTCGGAAAAAACCTCCTTGTGGGGAAAATTCTTCTTCACCTTCTTCATGCTCATCACCTTCATGCAAAGTATCCATTCCGCTTTGGGTGATGACCATACACTGAGATCTTTGGTTCTTAAGTTCACGAGGAACTTGGGTTCTTGTGGGTCTTGGGTTCTTGGGTTCTTGACTTCTTGAGGTTCTTGAGGGTCTTGAGGGTCTTCGGGTTCTTGAGGTTCTTGAGGTTCTTGAGTTCTCCAGGTTCTTGCGATTCTTCTTTCGCTTGCAATCTATGTTAGAGAAGGACCTTCTCTTCACCCAAGCTCTTTTCCACGGGCACGCCCCTTAGCGGCCTTGCGCTCACACCAAGGTTGCTTTTTCCCACTTCACGTCGATTGGTTGGCGGCTAAGTGCACGGTCCGCTCTCAATGAGTGAAAAGAAGCACAAGGGGAGACAGGACGAGCCCTTCTTTCTTGGGTTTCCTGTCACTCTTCAAAAACACGATTAGGAATCGACATGCCCAAGAGGTCTTGGGTTACGTGCGACTGCAACAAGCAAAAAAAAATTATGTGGTTCTTGTGGTTCTTTCCTTGAGTGATACAGAACACTGCCAAAGCTTTGATACCAATGTAAGGTGTAGCGGAAGTGAATGTTGAACTTTGCTCAAGATGAGTGCTCCGAACTGTGCTCAAGGTTCCTTTTACTTACGGAAGGGAGAGCCTTCCATTCCTTTAGTGAGAGAGTGCAAGTGATCACAAACAAGTGGATAAACACTGTGAATGAAGGTGCTAAGACTGAGAGATAGAGAGAGAAGAATACGACACCAGAATGTTGTCAACCCTCCTCCGAAGGTCCCACTCTCTATGGCGAGAGCGGTCTACTGTTGATTGCACAAATCTCTACAATGCTTTGGACTTGCCGACGATGTCAACGACAACGAGGACGACGACGGCTGAAATCTGAAAATGCTAAGGGCTGATTCTGACTCTATGTCGGTGACGATGTCGATGGCGACGATACGCTGAAAAAGCAGATGCTGAAATCTGTGTTTTTCGAGCTGAGACTGCAAACTTTGATGGATCTGATCGTGTGGCGATGGTCTGTTGCAGGAAGCTGAGATTCGCGAGGTTCGGGACTAGTTCTGCGGGATTTGACTGCTGAAAACTGAAAACGTTGGTGCTAACTGAGGTTCTGTCGCAATGAATCTGCAAAACACTGAGTTGCTCTGCTGATCCAAAAATGCTAGGCTGAATTCTGTCTTGCTAATGCAAAACGCTAGGCTGAATTCTGTTCTGCTGTGGAAATCTGCTAATGCTAGGGCTGATCTGTAGTCTTTTGTCGCCAGGCTGCTGCAAATGCAAAAACACTGGGCTTGTTCTGCTAAAAACACTAGCTTTTGATGATGCAGAAAACGCTAGGGTCTCTGCTCCAAAAATGCTAGGTGTCCTATGGGGGTCCTGCTGAGAAGGTGCCTGTTGAGGTTCCTGCTACCTCTTCTACCAGAAAGTGCTAGCGCTAGCTTTACTTATATACTTGCTTGCTAAAATTGCCCTACCTAGTTCTTAACAAAAGTCACTTAAAAATAATAAGTGAAAATTAGCTAAAATAAGGAAAATAGGTCTATGCACTGTAAAAATGCTCCCGATGGGTTCTGATGGAAATCTGATGATCATGCTGTGTACAACCAAAGGATATGCATCTACTCTAAGTGTCTGGACATGCACGGTCTACGAACAGACTCACAAAAGTGCCAGAACACTTCCTAATCTAACTGAATTGAACCCATGTCATGAAGTAGCTTGTCCACGTACACATAGGGTTAGATGTGCACGTGACAGTTTGACAGACTTACAAAGTCTTGACGAGTGGTGTATTTTTAAAGAAGAGTTCCCACCAACTTACGAGGTCCTGTCCGATGGGGCCCAAGTGACATAAAGGCATTAAAAATAAAGGAAAACACACTCAGAAGACTTTGCACAGCAAAATATGATGACGTGGCACCTATACGGATGTTCCGCAATTCGCGGCAAATTTTTAGGAAAATCCCGAAATTTTAGGAAAGCGTTTTTTTGGGGTCAGCTTTTCATATTTGATGCTTTTAGGCTTTTGGTCTTTAAATATGAGCCTTGGGGTCCCTCTCTGGCACTCTTCAGCGCGCAGATTGCAAAGGGACTGTTGTACTTTGCAAATCAACGATAATAAAGAAACACCAAAAGGGGCGCCAGCGTTTTGGGGCCAGTGCTTTCTTGGGAGGAACTTCGCCACTCCCCGTCTCGTGTCGTGCATCACTTTCAGTTCAATTGTTATTTGAAGTGCTTAAAGTTGTTCAATCTGTTCTTTTCTATTGGCACGTGGTGCCCGTCTTGTGGCACCTCCCGCCCTGGGAAAGCATTGCCATGGATTTTATTTTTGATCTTCCAAAGACTCAAAGTGGGCACGATGGCATTTGACAGTCATTGACAAATTCAGCAAGCAAGCTCACTTCATTTCGGTAAAGAAAAGAGTTAAACCGGATTATTTGGCAAAACTATTTTATTTCACAGATTTTTCGGTTACATGGCATGTCTGAGTCCATAGTCTCACATAGAGATCCCCAATCCACTGGTTTGTTTTGGAGGGCAATCTGGGAGAACATTGGCACGCAGTTGCAATTCTTCTCCTCGTTCCACCTACAGACTGACGCGCAATCTGAGATAGCCAATTCAGTGGTTTTGGATTTGTTAAAGTCTTATATTTCGGTTTAGAAGACTCAATGAAAAAGTATTTGCCTTCGGTGGAGTTTGCTAACAACACAGTTCATTCATCGACAGGGAAGGCACCATTTGAGGTAATCAAGGGTGCTAAGAAACTATCTCCATTTCTAAGCACCAAAGGTAAGATTTTTGAAGCAGATCAGTACACACGAGATCCGGACACTGCTTTTGCCAAGGTTCACGGGGCTCTTGAGAAGTCTCAAGCACGGCATAAGAAGTCAACCTGTAATAAACTTGGACACCCCAACTTAAGATTCTACCGCGATATAGCAAAGATTCACTTCAAAAATACTGCACAACTTCAAATCACAGTTCAAAAGAGAGTCGACACTGCCCAGCGTAGTTCCGTGCCAAGAGGTATTGGCCCCAAAGACTGGCGCCCCTTTCTGTATTTATTTGTATATTAACCTTTAAGCAAAGTACAATGAGCCCGCGGGTGTTCACTCTCAGACTCTGCGTCCAGATGCTTTGAGAAGTGAGACCCTTGGGCGTATTTATTCTTACAAGGGATGCCCAAAAGTAGAGCCCCAAAAGCTTTCAAACTCAAATGCAATTGATCTCCAAAAGCTTTAAACTTATAAATTCCAAAAGCAACTAGTTCTCAAAATCTCCCAAAAGCAGTCAGCACAAATTATTGAAATTCTTTACAGCTGCCACGTCAGCATGTCAGTGCGAATTGCGGAAATCTGCCATGTCAGCAGCGCAGTGCGTTTTTCAAAAATCTACCACGTCAACCTGTCAGCGCGTGTTCCCGGCCTGCCAGCAGTGTAAATACGTCCGAGGGCTAGCCACATCACCGGTTTGTGACATACCCCCCTCTTGAAATAATTGTAATCGCCCTCGATTACGCCTGCAAAACAGACAGAGGCCATAAATTGTCCTAGTAGACACTAACTGTTAGTACCGATGCACTAGACAACACATCTAGCACTTGTACAAATCGACAGTCATATCACCGGACATCACATGACAAATCACATTCAAATTCATTCCAAATCTCTGACCATGATTAATCAGCAACGTATTTAGTAATCGCATCTAGATCCAGTCAGGACCTCACAGATGCCTGATTAACTAATCCTTATGGCAATCATGTCTATAGAGATTTATGAGACCGAAATGCTGCAGTCATTTCGTCTTTCAGTTCCTGAACACACTCGAACAAATCAAGTACAAATCAATCGGTTTCATTTTTGGAAATTCCATTTCATAAACTCATGCAGCAGAACAATGTTAGCCCCACAGTATCCCTGAAACCCAAAGGGACATCAGTGACTATATCAAAATCGGGATAATCCGTTGACAAAGATGCGGAGTGACTCCCCTCTAATGCAAGCCCACTGCACTAGATTCACCCATGCTGAAATCGGGGTTCTATAGGAGTAGACTATGCTAAACCGAATGCTTCAAGATAAAGTTCCAAAATCTGAGGAGTATCTGCTAGGTCCTCCTCCTCCATCCACTTCAGATCCAATGCAGGATAGTTCTTGAATTTAACCAAGAACCGCGTAATCGATTAACCTTTACTCTTTCGATCTTTATGTGCCAATATCTGTTCTGGAACGAGTATCTCCTCGCTTTCCTCCACTTCGGATTGCTCATCTGGCTTGCCATCATCGGGCACATCGCCTTTAAAAGGCTTCAAGAGACTCCCATGAAAAGCATTGTGAATTCTCGAAGTATCGGGCAGCTTGAGTCTAAAGGAGACATCATTTTTCTTTTCTTTTATCTGGAAAGGTCCATAGTATCTCATGCTAAGCTTTGGAAAAAGCCGCTTCTTTCCCTTTTTCTTTCCTAGGCGTACCTTCTCAAAACGTAGCACCCAATTGTCTTCCTTAATTTCAAATCACAACGGTGTCGATTTGCTGCCTTCTTGTGTCTTTCCTGAGATTTCGTTAAAGCCTCCTGGACCTTGGCAAAAGCAATGTCCAAGTCCCTCGTGTAATGGTCGGCTTCAAAAATCTTATCTTTCGTGCTAAGGAAGGGTGGAACCTTTGTAGCACCTTCAATAATCTCAAATGGCGCCTTCACCGTCGAAGAGTGGATCGTGTTATTGTAGGCAAATTTCACCAAGGGCAAAAAAAAGATGCCATTGAGTCTTTTGGCAATTTGAGATTGCAAATTTAGTCGTACTGGATTTACTGAAGTCTTACATTTCTTATCGGTGGAAAGATGACGAGAACTGCAACCATGTGTCAATGTTCTCCCAAATAGCCTTCCAAAACAAACTCGTGAATCGGGGATCTCTGTCAGAGACTAATGTCTCAGGCATGCCATGTAATATGAAAATCTGTGAAATGAACAGTCTCATTGATGATCCGGCTTGACTGTTTTCTTTACTGGAACGAAGTGAGCTTGCTTGCTAGATCTGTCACTGACAGTCCAAATGTCATCATGCCCACTCTGTGTCTTCGGGAGATCAAAAATGAAATCCATTGCAATACTTTCCTAGGGGCGGGTGGGAATGGGTAAAGGATATAACAATCCCTTGTGTTATGCCTGTCAAACTTGACCTTCCGACAACTATCTGGCATTGGATGCGAAGTGGATGGAGGAGGAGGACCTGCCGGATACTCCTCGGATATTGGAACTTTACCTTGAGGTTTTCGGTCTAGATTCGACTACTCCAAGAGATCTCGAAGATCAGCAGGGTTGAATCTGGTGCAAACGGGACTGCACGAGAGGGGAGTCACTCCACTCCTTTGTCACGGGTTACCCAGATGGAATAAAGTCATTGATTTTTCTTTGGATTTCAGGGATGATAGTATTCTGTTGTATGACTTTATGAAAGAAATACTTCGAACTGGGAACCCGAAATGAATCTGATATATGTGTGCTCTCTGTAACACGCTTGGACACTATATATATATATATATATATATATATATATATATATATATATATATATATATATATATATATATATATATATATATATATAGAGAGAGAGAGAGAGAGAGAGAGAGAGAGAAAGAGTCAACACTGCACGACGGAGTTCCGTGTCCAAAAGCATTGGCCCCAAAGACTGGGGCCCCTTTCGGTGTTGGGGACTCCCAAAAGCAATCAGCGCAATCTACGAAAATCAATACAACCTGCCACGTGGCACCAACGACGCAAAACGCGAAAATCCATACAAGCTTGCCACGTCAACATTCGTACAATCTGCCACGTCAGCATGTCAGTGAATTTACGAAAATCGCTTCCAGACGTCAAGTTTTTGTCTTTAAGGGTTTCGGGTCCTCAGTCAGTGTCAATGAGACGGGCATCACATGCCAACTAAAAAGAACAGACTGAACAACTTTATGCACTTCAAATAACAACCGAACTGAAAGAGATGCACAACACGAGACGGGGAGTGGCGGTATTCCACCCCAAGAGGAGCACTGGCCCCAAACCTTGGCACCCCTTTCGGTATTTCTTTATATTGCTTGAACTCAATACAATGCCGGTAGTCACACTCTGTACCTTCACCTTGAAGCGTGCCACAGACCGAGCCCTTTGCACATATTTAAAAGCCCTTGGCCTATGAAAAGCAGTTTACATGAAAAGCTTCAAACTCAAAAGCACTTAAATCCGTACAATTGCCACGTCAGCATGCAGCAGCATAAAACGGGAAAATCCGTATAGGCTGCCACGTGGCACTGTAAAGTAGTTGCATACCCTCTGATTGCACAACCTTTTGGGTCTAAAGGCCCTCTGGACACCTCTATTGTATATTTTATGCCTTCTTATTCTTTGGGTGTAAACCACCCCTAGGGTCACTTAAGTGACCCTTATACTTGTACCCTCATAATAATACAACACAACATTGAAAAGTGTGTGATTATTATCACACGACCGAAACTCTGCGTTGCATTCCGCTCTCTGTCGTCTGCATCAACGTTTTGCATTACCTGCACCCAAAAGGGCTTTCGCTCCCTTCAAACTGGTATAAGAGCAAGGTTCTCGCCTCCGTCTATGCACAGCAGGTGTTTGCCCTTTCTCTCTCTTCGACCTCAGCCCACAGCGCTTTCTCTCTCTCTCTCTCCGATTTCAGCCCAGAGCCTTCTCTCTCCTCTCACTACAGTCCATAGCTTGCTTCCCTTTGAAGTTTGAAAGTCACGCGTTTGCGACATAGAAGGGATTAGCACGCAAAATCGATTACAGGAAAAAGGAGAAATTCACAGGTGGCTAAAATTTCAGCATTTTTATAGCATATTGAAGCTTTACATGCTGAAATTTCACTTACAAGTTGAGAAAAAATGGGGGTTTTTCCAGAAATTAGACCGTCAAAAGTGGGAGCTTTGCTAAAATTTCAAAAATTTGCAGACATTGGTGAATGTATTGCAATTTGAGGACACTCTGAGCAGAGAATTTGAGTTTTATTCTTAAGTTTTTCAAGAAATTACAGAAAAACGCAGGTTTATATCCATCGGGACATTTATGTGGCACACATTTATGTATTTTACGTGTGGAATACTCGGCATTGAGTTGATGTATTGCTGAAAATACATTTTGCAGCAGCTTTTAATCCATTTGCAGATTTGAGGTTGTTGCATATGCACTTTGGTTCTACTTTTGAAGTGAGTACTCATGCAAGGATTGTATGCCCTATTTGTGTGCTGAAATTTCAACTTTTATTGCTGAAATTTATCCTTCTTTACTATTGTACACTTGTGATAAAGTGCCGGTAACGCAGTGTCAATTCCTTATCATCATGAGGTTGATGACATGAAGGAACAGTATACTGTTGATGAAGATTTTGCAAGGATCTTTGAACAGTTACAAGAGGGGCAACATCATGAGCACTACCTCCTCAGAGATGGTTTTATGATGATGCATGGCAGACTTTGTGTCACTAGGCCATTGCGACATAAGGTCATGGAAGAGAGTCATGTCCCACCGTATGCAGGGCATCGTGGCATTGATGCAACAGTTAAAGCGGTAGAGACGTTCTTCTATTGGCCTACCTTGAGGAGAGATGTGGATGCCTTTGTGCGAGCATGCATAGTTTGCCAAAAGGTCAAGTTTGACAGGCAAAAGGCACCAGGGTTGTTACAACCACTGCCGATTCCGGATAAGCCATGGGAAAGCATTGCTATGGACTTTATCTATGATCTTCCAAGAACGCCAACAGGGAATGATGGTATATGGACCATTATCTGCACGTTCAGCAAGCAGGCCCATTTTATCCCTGTTAGGAACAAGATAATATCTGATCAGATGGCACGCTTGTTCATGTACAATGTGTTTAAGTACCATGGTATGCCACAATCGATTATCAGTGATCGTGATCCTCGCATGACCAGTTTGTTCTGGAGAGGATTGTTTGAGAACATGGGTACTACGCTCAAGTTCTCGTCTTCGTTTCATCAACAAACTGATGGACAGTCAGAAGAGGCCAATTCTACTGTCTTAGATCTGCTGAAATGCTATGTGTCAGATAATAAGGGCAAGTGGGAACAGTATTTGCCTATGCTTGAGTATGCGTACAATAATACGGTGCATTCGTCTACTGGCAAAGCACCTTTTGAAATTGTTGAAGGCGGCAAAAAGGTTCCTCCCATTTTGCACACAACGGACAAGATCTTTGAGGCAGATCGATATGTTGAGAACATGGATGAGATGTATAAGAAGATTAAAGTTGCCTTGGAGAAGACTCAGGCAAAACAGAAAAAGGCTGCTGATCGTCACCGTCGTGAATTGTTACTATCACCTGGTGATTGGGTTCTCTTAAGGTTCGAAAAGGCAAGGTTAAAGAAGATGAAGGGCAAGGAACGGCTGTTTCCTAAGCTCAGCATGCGATACTATGGACCTTTTCAAGTGCTTGACAAGATCGGCGCTGTGGCTTACAGGCTGAAATTGCCTGATGCGTGGAAGATTCATAATGCGTTTCACGTGAGTCTTCTAAGACCCTTCGTGGGTGATGTGCCAGAAGATATGCCAGTTGAGGATCAGCCAGAAGTTGAGGAACTTGATGAGATCCTGGTACCTGAGCAAGTTTTGGCACATAAGGACAGAAAAGTTAAAGGACAAGTTGCAAGACGTTATTTGGTGAAGTTCAAGAACTATCCGCCTATGGATGCAAAGTGGATGGAAGAGCATGAACTGTCAGAGTCACCAAATGTATTGCAGCTTTACCTTGAAGCCTTTGGGTTACAGCCTACTTATGCCCCAACCCCACGTGTGCAAAGGAGGGGTAATGATAGAGCTAGTACATCAAATGTACATATGAATTCAGTGCCATAGATGGAAATGGCAAAAGTATGAAGGCCTCATTAAGTCATTTTTATCTATGTATGTTACGACCTTTCTTGCGGATACATGCGATGATAAAAGAGTGTTAATAGCACAAGATGATCAGTGGCGTGTATTTATGGTATGCAATCGAGGACGTTTGCAATTTCAAGAGGGGGGTATGTCACGAGGACGTGGCAGTTATTAACCATGTCACAGAGATGTGGCAACTGCTAACCTTGGTTGTTGGTTTCTTTCCAATGGGGTTTATTTTATTTGTTTAAGACCCTCTTTTTGAAGTAGCAAACGGTCGGACATTGTATGGCCAATGTGAACGATAGATTCACCCGCAGACGGGAAGTGGTCGGCACTGGAATTCGTATGGTAAGAGGATGTCTAGGCTCAGAGCAAGATCATATAGGTCCCCCCGTCGCACTTAGCAAGTTGGTGGATACTAGGAAGTGAACTCAATTAAGGCGTAAAGTCAAGGTGGGACTACCAACAAAAAGTATCCGACAATTGGGCCACATTGCACTTTTGGATGCGGTCCCAATGAGGATAGATGGTCAAAAGACCAGTGGGAGCCCAGCGGAAGCATCTTCTAAAATTTAGGGAACTGCTATTTTGGGCCATGAAATGTGTTCGCGTCATTACCTCCAGTATGACTAGGGGAACATTTTACAACTCTGCCGCGAAGTCAACTGGGCAACCGGTCAGGATATTTTTAAGCGGCAAGCCCGAAACGGGCAAATGCTTGTAAATGCGCCAAGTGTCAACTTTTCATGCACTTTCCTCTTGCAAAAGAATTGGCGCTGAATTTAGAGAAGGGAGAGGCTTCATTTGCAACCTGTCACAGGTTAAGAGCTATGGAGTGCTTCCTTTCCCTCTCATGTACAGTGTGGTGCTAGGAGTGATGCCTTGCACACTACACACTGCTCTCTCTCTCCCCTACGTGCAGTTATGTGATGCCCCACAAGAGGGCTACTCATTTGACTGATGTACAGTTGTGTGGGTTCATGCTTTTGTGTTGAGGCAAGAGCCTCCTTGAGCAGGAACAGGGGTAGCTAACTGCTGCTCCAAAGCAGGCACTGGTGAGGGTCATAACGTCACCGTACAGGTGCAAAATCAGCGCTGTGTATGCGCTGTAAATTCACTGTTTTTCAGCCGTACGGACGCCAAGATCATTGGGAATCGTGCCCCACTGGCAAAGGACAGTTAGGGGACTGTTTGGGGCTGAAAACAGGGCAAAAACCAATAAATACAGCGTGCTGAATTTACTGTTACTGGACAGGAATCAGAGGGTATACGACAGTGCAAGCGAGTTCCAGCAGGGGAATTGGTTTCGCGCAAGTTTTGGGGCTGTTATGCTGCCGAAATTTGGCCAAATCAAATGGTATCTAGGTGGATACACGTGAAGGATTCTCAGGACCTTACCTTGTAATTTACCCTCCTAAAGAATAAAGAAATACCGAAAGGGGTGCCAATTTTGGGGCCTACAGGTTGTCGGCGTCTGCTCGGAGCATTCTAGCTTCCGAGCCGTGTGTGTATTCAAGTGTTAACTCCCGTCGCAGGTTCTCTTTGCAAAGTGCTCTGTGTGTGTGTATAAAGTAAAGAATTTCGGGTGAAAGCCAACGCCTACCGCCCTACGGGCCGGTTTCACCCCCCCCCCCCCCCCCCCCCCTTCCCCCCCCTTCCACACCCGGTGGCTCCCCGACCTACAGCTCCCACTCTCTTTACCATAGAAATGGCATCCAGAGTCTACAGCACCGCCGCGCCGCAGACCACACTGAGCTTCAAGGTGAGCATTTTATATACGCTACACACACTTTGGCTCCATTGATTGCACACCTGTTCAACAAGGCATTGGCAGAGGGATTTCCAGAGAGCTGGACTATGCATACTATTGTGCCTTTACATAAGGCTGGAGACCGCATGGATCCAGCCAACTACAGGACTATCATGATTGGTCATATGATGGCCAAGACTTATGAAGCAGTTTTAGAGTCAGAGTTGAGCTGATATGCAGAGACCGAGGGGCTACGCGCCTCCGGACAGGCAGACTTCAGACGCACATTCTCTACTGTGGACCACATCTTAACTCTCAGATGCCTGATAGAGCAGTCACGGAGCCGAGGGAGATGCCTCTACTGTTGCTTTGTGAACCTCCGCAAAGCCTGACACAGTCCCCAAAGAGAGACTACTACAGCGACTCATATCGCTTGGGATACCCCCGGACATGATATGGGCCATATATGCTTTGTATGAGAAGTGTCAGGCAAGGTCAGATGCCCAGGAGGACTATCAGATAGCATCACTAGCACCATCGACAAGGGTGTCCACTCTCCCCTACTCTATTTGGTTTGTACATAGATGAGATGGAGGCCTACATCCGACAGAGCAGAGGAGCAGGCGCCAACCTATTAGGCACTTAGGTACACATTATGCTATATGCTGATGACATTATTTTACTCGCAAAGTCACAGGAGGATCTCCAGCTCCACATACAGGCTCTAGACTTATTTTGTACACAGAGAGGAGTGACAGTGAACCTTGGCAAGACCAAGGTTTTAATATTCCGCACATCAAGCATTATTCGGAGGAGATTAGTTTTTCCTTTTGAGGGCAGCCAGATTGAGGTAGTAGAGTCATATGTATACTTGGGCATCACCTTTACAGCCAGGACTGGCCGCTTCACTATAGCACAAGCAGCCCGAGATCGCACCACACGAGCGTATGCGCTCTAGCCATACTTGAGAGGGGATGCCATCAGACACATTTCCAGGAGCCCCGCACGAAGAGCTGGCTATTTGACACTTTGGTGACACCAGCTCTTCTATACGCTGCCCCAGTGTGGACCCCAGGATTATCAGAGCAAGCTTGGAGAAGACTCGAGAGGCCACAGATATTGCTGCTTGCCCGGATGATCCGGAGCAAACCATCAGTCCCACATGATATTGTGAGAGCAGAGTTCGGTGCCCCACCCATGGTAGTGGAGGCGCTATTTCAGACAGTGGGATACCTCCACAGGCTGCGAGACATGAGGGCAGATAGACTACCTCGCCTTGCTCTTGAGGCCTCCCGCGGGCTAGCAGACTCTAGGGATGAAAGATCATGGTATGCGAGTGTGACTAGATGGCTTCAGACATACGGCTACTCTATGGACAGATTGCCTCCCTCACAGTATAATCCAGATGCACCACGCCAGGCCCCCTCACACACTGAGAGGAACACAGTTGTCATATATGAGCTCATACAGAGGTATCTAGAGATGACTTGGCTGCCATTGGCCACGAAGATGGCATATTACAGAGATCATTTCCTTATGCTCACAGAGGACAGGTTCATACAGAGGCCCCACTACATGGATATATATCTACCACATGGCATGAGGGTAGCCATCGGACAGCTCAGTGTATCATCCCTGAGATTGAGAGCGGCAGAGCGGCACGAGACCCACGCGACGCCAGGATATGCAGATTATGCAGGCACGAGGTAGAGTGTGAGAGCCACTTCTTCTGCAGATGCCCTCACTATGCGGAGATCAGATCACGGTACCCCACTCTATTTGATAGGCCAGAGGTCTCATTACAGACAATGATGACATCATTAGATCAGAGACTACTTGGGAGACTCTTGGTGGAGATGCACCAGCATAGAGATAGAGCCCTCCAGACGGGGGAAGGTGGAGGATCGGACAAGCAGACACACCTTACAGACTACTTCCAAACTAGAGTACCCATGCAGCCACAGCCAACCACACATCAGGGGATGTCTTTCATACGAGCTGAGGAGGCCAGAGCTAGGCGACGACCACGACTACCAAGATATCGCTCCAGGGCCTCTCAAAGTGTCACCAGCCAGTGGCAATTCCATTTTTGTTTATTCTCTCTTTCTTTGGGGAATTTTGTTTGTTTTACCTTTTGGAAACACCCCTCTGGAAATCTAACTGCCCTGCATTGCATAGCCAGTGTGGAACTGTTCAGAGAGAGTCTAGGCCTGAGGGCTAAAGAGCACTAAGGTTGGACAAGGACTATGGTTAGCCAAAGTAAGGTCATTGGCCAGCCAAAGCGGAATCCTTTACTACATAGGTTACATTTCAGTTCTGGGTGTGGCTACAGTGTACAAACACGGTCAGATGACCTAGAAGAATGTAATGGCAGAAACTCCTAAATTTTAGGGACTGCTATTTTTGGACGGCAAAATGTCTTCGCGTCATTACGTGCAGTTTGACATGGGGATCATTTTGTTACTCTATGGCCAAGTCAACAGAGGCTGTAGCTGAGATATTTTTAGACCCGAGGGTCTAAAGCGGGAAAATGCACAAATGAGTGACACTTGGCACTCTGAGGCCAGTTTACTACTTAAAGAGAAGGCAAAAACGTGATTTTCAGCTGTGAGCTCGTTTCTGAGTGCTGTCACAGGTGGGAGAGCTGCAATGGAATGCTTGCTTACCCTCTATGTACAGTGAGGTGCAAGATGTCATGACCTGCACACCTCTCACGGCTCTCTCTCTCCCCTATTCTTTATGGTTATGCCCCTCTAGTGGGCTCATCAGATTGACCATGTACAGTCTTGTGGTTTGATGCTCTATTGCTGAGGCAAGAGCCTCCCTGAACAGGAACAGGAGTAGCTAACTGCTACTCCAAAGCAGGGAAACGAGAGGGTGATAACCTCTCAAGTAAACACACAAAAATCAGCACTGTTTTATTGCTGATTTTGGGCTGTTTTGGGACTGTTTTGTGCTCGGAATCATGCCAGAATCAAGGGGCACGTGGTCCAAGGCATTGGGAACAGTACAGGGACAATTGACAGCTAAAATTAGGTCAAAAACAGACCCTAACCAGAAAATACAGCGGTCTGAAATTTACTGTTTTGCAGCCGTATGGATGCCAGATGCATTGGGAACAGTGCCCAATTCTCTGAGAACACTTCTGGGAAGTGTTGGGGCTCAAAACAAGTGAAAAACCAGAAATTTCAGCGAGCTGTAATTGCTCTTTTTGAGTTGGAATCAGAGGGAGGAAGTGAGTTCCAGCAAGGGAATTGGTTTCGTGCAAGTTTTGGGGCTATTATGCTGCCGAAATTTGGCCAAATCAAGTGGTATCTAGTTGGATATAGACAAAGGATTCCCAGGACTCTACTTTGTAAATTTACCCTCTCAAAGTATAGAAAGAAATACCGAAAGGGGGGCCAATTTTGGGGCCTATAGGTTATCGGCGTCTACTCGGGGCATTCTAGCTTCCGAGCCGTGTGTGTATTCAAGTGTTAATTCCTGTCGCAGGTTTCCTTTGCAAAGTGCTTTGTGTGTGTCTCTAAAGTAAAGAATTTCGGGTCAATTTTGGAGCCGTTGTGCTACCAAAATTTAGCCAAAACAGGTGTTGTATTGCTGGATACAGATTAGGATTCCCGGAACTCTGATTTTTGTAGGTTTGGGGCTGTTTCGATGCCCTAAATCCTTCCAGATTCAAGGGGCAACTAGCCCAAGGTACAGGGAATAGTGAAGGGGCTACAGGGAGCTGAAAACAAAGAAAAACCAATCAATAACCAGAAATTACATAGGCTGGTTATGCTCTATTTTGGTCAATTAAAGGTGGAATCGGGACAAGGACAGTGGTCTCCTTAGGATTCCCTACTTGCAGACTACTTTGCGCAGGGTTCTGCGCCGTTATGCTGCCCAAATTCCTCCAAACAGGATAGAAACTGCGGGATACAAGTTAAGAACTGCGAGATACAGGTTTAGTGCTATAAGCACTCTTTGTACTTCCTCTTAACTGTAAAAGAATAAAGAAATACCGAAAGGGGCGCCTATTTAGGGGCCAATCTAGTGTCTGACTCACATACAGATGCATTCTAGCATCTGTATCCCATTCCCCTCTCTTGTGTCATTATAGCACAGGTAGAATAGACGACTAATAATGGGTGAAAGCTAAATCAAGATTTGAAGTAAAGTCTACCGTCCTTTTTGAAGTTAACAGGCCGGTTAAATGGTTCCATCGACGGGATTAAATCACTTTTTCCTCAAAAAGTGAGCCTTGGTCAGTTTGGGTTAAAGACACAGAGAGAGTTTGGGATGACCTTGAAAACACAGAGAATTTGAAAGTAGATAGAGTGGATTTACAGGTGAGAAAGGCTACGAGAGTCTTTCTTTGGATACAGGTGAGAAAGGCTACGAGTCTTTCTTTGGATTTACAGGTGAAAAAGGCTACGAGAGTCTTTCTTTGGATACAGGTGAGAAAGGCTACGAGTCTTTCTTTGGATACAGGATGGATGGCAACAAGGACGAGGGTTTCTCTTCAGAGGATAGACAACCTATTCCAACTGCACATGAAATTGGCGAGAGTTCAGGCCAAGCAGAGAAAGCTTTGCAGGTTGTTACTGCTGTGACCATGTTCAAGCAATTGATGGAGAATCCAAGATTTATGGAGTTCATACAATCTTCATCAACTTCAAGGCAGTTTTGGCATGCCAGGAACAGTGTTTAGGGGTATGCAAGGCATGGTGCCCAACCCCATGTATGCAAACATTGGTTTGCACCCAGGATTTCAGGGCACACAAGGTCAGTTTGGGGTGTCATAAGGCAACTTGGGTATGGCTGGTTTTTCAATCCCATCAGTGAATATGACACCTGCACATCAACATGTTACTGGCCAAGGAGTACAAATGGCTCCCACAGGTGTACCCATTATGCAAACTATCTCTTTTGACAATTTGGAGTCAATGGGTAAGCTAAAGCCATACAAAGAAGATGATCAGTGAGTCCATTGACACATTCAATGGCTTTGATGAGAGGACAAAGGTTTTCTCTTTCCTCGAACAGTTTGACAAAGCATTTGTTGGAAGGAGCATTTAAAGTCAGAAAAGCTGCCACTTTTCTGGAATGGAAAAAAAATGCAAGTCAGTGGTGGAATACACTGTTGTTACAAGGACAGACTCCTTCCACTTGGAATGATTTCATACAGGTACCGAATTAGCTAAAGGCTAATTCAAAACAAGTACATGATGATTTAACAAGATTTCTTGCGAAAAATCTCGTGTAAATCAAAGGGCAAGTAGTCCTACTGATGCAGAAGATCAAACGCTACGAATTGGTGCGATTGGCACGCAAAACAGAGCCCGAAAGAAGAAAATACAGCTTGCTGTATTTTTCTGCAGATTTAGGGTTTTGACCCTATTTGATGCCTTTTTGTCCCAAGAGCTTCGGGGAAGCTAGAGGACAGTAATACAAGTGATCTGGAGCATTTTAGGAGCTAAAAACAGAGAATTCAGCGTGCTGAATTTCCAGGACAGGTTTGCAAAAGTGCTCTATTAAGCGTGGATAATCACTTGGATATGTGAATTTTTTGTGGTGAAGGTTTCTACTACAGTTATGCTGCCAAAATTGGGTGAAAAAGAGAATTCTCGGCCCAATAAAAGTGACAGCATAAGGGTAGATCACAGGTTAATCTCCAAAGATCAAGATGAAGAGCAGAGAAAGATTGTTTTCGATGCTCAGTATGCAAATCAGTGATATTGCATAAAGGCTGAAATTGCCTGAGAGTTGGAAGATTCACAATGCGTTTCACATGAGTCTTCTCAAACCCTATGTGGGTGATGTGCCAGAAGATATGCGAGCTGAAGATCGGCCGGAAGTCGAGGAACTTGACGAGATCTTGGTCCCGGAACAGATTTTGCCACATAAAGAAAGAAAAGAAAAGGCAAGGTTGCAAGGTGCTGTTTGGTAAAGTTCAAAAGCTATCCACCTCTGGATGTCAAGTGGATGGAAAAAAGTGAACTTGCATAGTCACTAAAAGTATGGGAACTTAAAACCTTGGTTTGCAACCTACCTTGGCCCCTTGAGATTCAGAGCTACATGGATTGTCAGTGTGACACTGGCTTCTGAAAGAAATGATGTACATGTTACTTACAGTGAGCTCAAATGAAGTGCATGTTACATGAATGTTAGAGCTGTACAGATTGTCAGTTTGGCAATTGCTCTTATGGAATGTCCAAAAGTTTGTTTAGTGCTATAGAAGTGAGTATTTCTTGTCAATTTGTCAAGGGTACAGCAATTATTTCTATTGAAGAGTACATGTGTAACTGCATTCTTAAACTTTCGGTTTCGGTATGCTCGAAAGGTTACTCGATCCAACGTGTACTAAAAGACAGTGGCAAAATGTGACGCTTCCATTTTGTCATTGGAAAGTTATGGACTCAAAGCAATGGCAGAGTGTCACGCTTCCACTATGTCATTGGGACATGTATCAACGAGGTGTTGACTGTGAGCATGTATGTGTCGTACATATGTCGACAAAGGTGTCCGCACACCCGAGTGCTGACTGTAAGCATGTACGACATAGGTGCAAACGAGCACGTTTGAGATTTCAAGAGGAGGGTATGTCACCAGCCAGTGCGAATTCCATTTTTGTTTAATCTCTCTTTCTTTGGGGAATTTCGTTTGTTTTACCTTTTGGAAACACCCCTCTAGAAATCTAACTGTACTGCATTGCATAGCCAGTGTGGAACTATTCAGAGAGAGTCTAGGCCTGAGGGCTAAAGAGCACTAAGGTTGGACAAGGACTATGGTTAGCCAAAGTAAGGTCATTGGCCAGCCAAAGCGGAATCCTTTACTACATAGGATACATTTCAATTCTGGGTGTGGCTGCAGTGTACAGAGGGTCAGATGACCTAGAAGAATGTAATGGCAGAAACTCCTAAATTTTAGGGACTGCTATTTTTGGATGGCAAAATGTCTTCGCGTCATTACGTGCAGTTTGACATGGGGATCATTTTGTTACTCTATGGCCAAGTCAACAGAGGCTGTAGCTGAGATATTTTTAGACCCGAGGGTCTAAAGCGGGAAAATGCACAAATGAGTGACACTTGGCACTCTGAGGCCAGTTTACTACTTAAAGAGAAGGCAAAAACGTGATTTTCAGCTGTGAGCTCGTTTCTGAGTGCTGTCACAGGTGGGAGAGCTGCAATGGAGTGCTTGCTTACCCTCTATGTACAGTGAGGTGTAAGATGTCATGACCTGCACACCTCTCACGGCTCTCTCTCTCCCCTATTCTTTATGGTTATGCCCCTCTAGTGGGCTCATCAGATTGACCATGTACAGTCTTGTGGTTTGATGCTCTATTGCTGAGGCAAGAGCCTCCCTGAACAGGAACAGGAGTAGCTAACTGCTACTCCAAAGCAGGGAAACGAGAGGGTGATAACCTCTCAAGTAAACACACAAAAATCAGCACTGTTTTATTGCTGATTTTGGGCTGTTTTGGGACTGTTTTGTGCTCGGAATCATGCCAGAATCAAGGGGCACGTGGTCCAAGGCATTGGGAACAGTACAGGGACAGTTGACAGCTAAAATTAGGTCAAAAACAGACCCTAACCAGAAAATACAGCGGTCTGAAATTTACTGTTTTGCAGCCGTATGGATGCCAGATGCATTGGGAACAGTGCCCAATTCTCTGAGAACACTTCTGGGAAGTGTTGGGGCTCAAAACAAGTGAAAAACCAGAAATTTCAGCGAGCTGTAATTGCTCTTTTTGAGTTGGAATCAGAGGGAGGAAATGAGTTCCAGCAGGGGAATTGGTTTCGCGCAAGTTTTGGGGCTATTATGCTGCCGAAATTTGGCCAAATCAACTGGTACCTAGTTGGAAATAGACAAAGGATTCCCAGGACTCTACTTTGTAAATTTACCCTCTCAAAGTATAAAAAGAAATACCGAAAGGGGCGCCAATTTTGGGGCCTATAGGTTGTCGGCGTCTACTCGGGGCATTCTAGCTTCCGAGCCGTGTGTGTATTCAAGTGTTAATTCCTGTCGCAAGTTTCCTTTGCAAAGTGCTTTGTGTGTGTCTCTAAAGTAAAGAATTTCGGGTCAATTTTGGAGCCGTTGTGCTACCAAAATTTAGCCAAAACAGGTGTTGTATTGCTGGATACAGATTAGGATCATAGTTACCGGGGAACGCCCCCTAGCCCCCGTTCCGGCGTTCCGGGGGGCAGTTCTCTTCCCGAACGTTCCGGAACGTCCCGGAATGTCTAACATTCCAGGTGGCCAATGCAAACCGGAATGGCCGTTCCGGAACGTTCCGAAACGCCCCCGGACCGTTCCGGAATGCCCCTGGAACGGCCAACGGCTACAAACAAATTTGGCAAAAATTGAAAAAATTGAAGTAAATGTTTGGGCTTCTTTTGAAAGTGTGCAAGGCCTCAAGGACTCATAAAATGCACCCCCCTTCCCCTTTCTCTTCACAAGCTAATCCTCAAGGCTCAAGCTCTCCCTCTCACTCTCAAGATCTCTCCCTCTCAAGACTCACTCTCTCAAGGCTCAAGGCTTCAAGCCTTCAAGCTCTCTTCCTCTCCCTCCCACTCTCCAAATCTCTCCCTCTCTCTCTCTCTCTCTCTCTCTCTCTCTCTCACATCATCTAGTCATAGCAAGGTTGAATGGTCTTCAAAACGAGTTTTTTGTGAGTATTAGAGTCAAAGCACTCTAATACTCCTTGTATTTAAACACAAGGAGCTAAAAATTGCACTATTTGGGTGTTTTCTATACCTCCCGTTCCGCGACGTTCCCGTTCCGGACCCCTAGCCGTTCCCCCGTTCCGCGGGGATCTCGTTGCCGTTCCCGTTCCGCGTTCCGGGTAACTATGATTAGGATTCCCGGAACTCTGATTTTTGTAGGTTTGGGGCTGTTTCGATGCCCTAAATCTTTCAAGATTCAAGGGGCAACCGGCCCAAGGTACAAGGAACAGTGAAGGGGCTTTAGGGAACAGTGAAGGGGCTACAGGGGCAACTAGCCCAAGGTACAGGGAACAATGAAGGAGCAGTCTTTGTACTTCCTCTTAACTGTAAAAGAATAAAGAAATACCGAAAGAGGCGCCTATTTAGGAGCCAATCTCGTGTCTGAATCACATACAGATGCATTCTAGCATTTGTATCCCATTCCCCTCTCTTGTGTCATTATAGCACAGGTAGAATAGAAGACTAATAATGAAACCGGGGTAGGCGTTGGCTTTCACCCGAAATTCTTTACTTTATACACACACACAGAGCACTTTGCAAAGGAGACTTGTAACGGGAATTAACACTTAATCACACACAAGGCTCAGAAGCTAGAATGCTCCGAGCAGACGCCGACAACCTGTAGGCCCCAAAATTGGCGCCCCTTTCGGTATTTCTTTATTCTTTAGGAGGGTAAATTACAAGGTAAGGTCCTGAGAATCCTTCACGTGTATCCACCTAGATACCATTTGATTTGGCCAAATTTCGGCAACATAACAGCCCCAAAACTTGCGCGAAACTAATTCCCCTGCTGGAACTCGCTTGCACTGTCGTATACCCTCTGATTCCTGTCCAAAAACAGTAAATTCAGCACGCTGTATTTACTGGTTTTTGCCCTGTTTTCAGCCCCAAACAGTCCCCTAACTGTCCTTTGCCAGTGGGGCACGATTCCCAATGATCTTGGCGTCCGTATGGCTGAAAAACAGTGAATTTACAGCGCATACACAGCGCTGATTTTGCACCTGTATGGTGAGGTTATGACCCTCACCAGTGCCTGCTTTGGAACAGCAGTTAGCTACCCCTGTTCCTGCTCAAGGAGGCTCTTGCCTCAGCACAAAAGCATGAACCCACACAACTGTACATTAGTCAAATGAGTAGCCCTCTTGTGGGGCATCACATAACTGCACGTAGGGGAGAGAGAGAGCAGTGTGTAGTGTGCAGGGCATCACTCCTAGCACCACACTGTACATGAGAGGGAAAGGAAGCACTCCATAGCTCTTAACCTGTGACAAAAGCTGAAATGAGGCCTCTCCCAACATAAAAATCAGCGCCCATTTTTCTGCAAGAGGAAAGTTCACCAAAATGTGACACTTGGCGCATTTTCAAGCATTTTCCCGTTTCGGGTTCGCCGCTTAAAAATATCCCAACCGACGCGTCAGTTGACTTCGCGGCACAGTTATAAAGTGTTCCCCTAGTCATACCGGAGGTAATGACGCGAACACATTTCACGGCCCCAAATAGCAGTTCCCTAAATTTTAGGAGATGCTTCCGTTGGGCTCCCAATGGTCTTCTGACCATCTATCCTCATTGGAGCCGCATCCAAAAGTGCAATGTGGCCCAACTGTCGGATACTTTTTGTTGGTAGTCCCACCTTGACTTTACGCCTTAATTGAGTTCACTTCCTAGTATCCACCAACTTGCTAAGTGCGACGGGGGGACCTGTATGATCTTGCTCTGAGCCTAGACATCCTCTTACCATACGAATTCCAGTGCCGACCACCTCCCGTCTGCGGGTGAATCTACCGTTCACATTGGCCATACAATGTCCGACCGTTTGCTACTTCAAAAAGAGGGTCTTAAACAAATAAAATAAACCCCATTGGAAAGAAACCAACAACCAAGGTTAGCAGTTGCCACATCTCTGTGACATGGTTAATAACTGCCACGTCCTCGTGACAAATAATGGGTGAAAGCTAAATCAAGGTTTGAAGTAAAGTCTACCGCCCTTTTTGAAGTTAACATGCCGGTTACACAAAGACACAGACGAGAGGTCCAGGCCATCAGAGATCGACATACAGCATATATTCAGAGGAGGGCAGAGCTGACACTAGACATGGCGGGCATAGCCAGAGTCCTCACATCAGGCTCATGGATGTACCAGATACACCCTGCCATCACTACTGGATGGAGCTGATGTACCACACCACCCCCCTTCCTCCTTCCCTCACTCTCAGTACACACATACATGCCTCTCTCTATGTACACCGGATGTTCTGTTATTACCCGGTCACCCCCACATCTACACACCGGATGCTTTGTTATTACCCGATCACTTACCACACTACAATTTGTACACCGTATGCTATTATTACCCGGTCATTTTGCACATACCAAATATCCAAAGGATATTCACATTTTTGTACATGGATCTATCTCAGGCCAGTTTTCTTTGGCCTTTTGAAGACGTAAATAAAATCTTTCTTTCTTCTCTCTCTCTCTCTCTCTCTCTCTCTCTCTCTCTCTCTCTCTCTCTCTCTCTCTCTCTCTCTCTCTCTCTCTCTCTCTCTCTCTCTCTCTCTCTCTCGGCACTATCAATCATAGTTTTCCACTCTCTTTTGTTTGGTCATTGCACATTCTCTCTCAGTAAAGAAGGCTCTCCTTCCTCTAAGTAAAAGGAACCTTGAGCACTCACTGATCACTCATCCTGAGCATACACCATCACTCAATTCCGCTACACATTACATTTATATGAGAGCTCTTTGGTAGTGTTCGATATCCTCATAAAAGGAAAGAATCATAGGATTTTTTTTTGCTTCTTATCGCACGTAACCCAAGACCACTTGGGCGTGTCGATTCCTAATTTGTGTTTTTGAAGAGTGGCAGGTAACCAAGGAAAGAAGGGCTTGTCCAGTCTCCCCTCGTTCCTCTTTTCCACTCATTGAGAGCAGACCTTGCACTTAGCAGCAGGCCAATCGACGTGAGGTGGGAAAAAGCAACCTTGGGGTGAGCGCAAGGCCGCCAAGGGGGCCACCCGCAGGAAGGAGTTGAGCTTGGGTAAGAGAAAAGCCTTCTTAAACGCAGATTGCAAACCAAGATCCCCAAGTACTCAAGAAGTTAAAACCCCAAGAACCTCGAGTACTTAAGAACCTCAAGAACCCAAGAACCCCAAGTTCGCAAGACCTCCTCAAAGCATGGTCATCACCCAAAGCGGAATGGATACTTTGCGTGAACGTGATGAGAGTGGAGTTGGAGAAGACGAAGTTTCTACACCAAAAGGATTGTTCCCCGATCCTCTCCCTTCCCCATCTACGTCACGGATTGCACCAAACCCTATGAAGACTTTGGTGAAGTCGATGATGGAGATGATGCTACAACAAGAGGCGCAACGCGCCACCATGGAAGTAATAAGGGCAGCTATGGAGCTTGAGCGTGAGCAAGCACGCATAGCGACAGAAGAAAGAAGGGCAACTATCACGAGGACGTGGCAGCTGTTAACTATGTCACGAGGATGTGGCAACTCCTAACCTTAGTTATTGGTTTCTTTCCAACAATTTTTGTTTAATTTTTGACACCCTCTTTTTGAAGTTGCAAATGGTCGGACATTGTATGGCCAATGTGAACAGTAGTTTCACCCGCAGATGGGAAGTTGATCGGCACTGTTCTCGTATGGTAAAAGGATGTCTAGGATCAATTCAAGATCATGTAGGTCCCCCTGTCACACTTAGCAAGTTGGTGGATACTAGGAAGTGAACTCAACAAAGGCACAATGCAAAGGTGGGGTCACCAAAGGAAAGTACCCGACAGCTGGGCTATATTGCATTTTTGGATGCGGTCCAAGTGGGGATAGATGGTCAGATGACCAGTGAGAGTCCAACGGAAGCATCCCCTAAAATTTAGGAAACTGCTATTTTGGACCATGAAATTTGTTCGCGTCATTACCTCCAGAATGACAAGAGGAACATTTTAGAACTCTACTGCAAAGTCAATTGGGCAACCAGTCGGAAGATTTTTAAGCGAGAAGCCCAAAGCGGGAAATTGCTTGTAAATGTGGCAAGTGGCACACTGTGGTGAACTTTCCTCATGCAACAAGAGGTAGCACTCGATTTCTAGCTAGGAGAGCCTCATTTACAAGCTTGTCACAGGTTGAGAGCTACTGACTACAAGCTTTCCCTCTCATGTACAGTGTAGTGCAAGAAGTCATGTCTTTGCACACCTTACATTGCTCTCTCTCTCCCCTACGTGCAGTAATGTGATGTCCTATCACAAAGTGATGACGTGGCCGACAGCAGAAACCCTAAAATTCCTACAAACCCTAATTTCTGCCAAAAACCCTAATTTCCGAAAATCACAGAGGCGGAAAAAAAAAATTAATGATGAGCGACGCAAATCCTAGCTTTTTGCTACGCAAGGATTTTGGATGAGAGAAAGAGTTGAATTGCTTTATTTTAACTCTCATTGAGAGAGAGAGAGAGAGAGAGAGAGAGAGAGAGAGAGAGAGAATTTGCTTTTGCTTTCAAGCTTTTGGGGCTCTGCTTTTGGGGATCCCTTGAAACCTTTAAATTAGTGGTGAGGGCCTCATTTCTCAGAGCATCTGGACGCAGAGTCTGAGAGTGAATCCTGACCCACTCTCTTGTACTTTGAACTGATTAATATAAAAAGAAATACCGAAAGGGACGCCAGTCTTTGGGGCCAATATCTCTAGGCACGGAACTCCACCGGGCCAGTGCAAATTTATTGTGATCTGTGAATTGTTTTGAAGTGGTTATTTGGTGCTGTTGCGGTTGATTCTTGACTTGGAGTGTCCAAGTCTGTTACAATGGTATCAGAGCACGGCCGATTTCTCTTCTACGGGAAATCCGATCCCCAATTTTTTTTCCGCGGCACCTATGGCTTCACGCAAGGATCAGTCGACTCCCTCTGCATCTGGAGATGCGGGTAGGGATCACAACGAAGATTCAGAAAGAGAGTATGGCCCGCCTCGGCCTACTCAGGCGGAGCAAAGAGAGATGAAGCGCCGTCAATTGATCGGCGATGCAACAAAGATGATGCTCAATTTTGCGAAGGATCCGAAATTGGCAAAATATATGAGCGAGACTTCTTTTCAAGAAGTGCATGCACAGTGGTAGAAAACCACTATACCACCCTTGAAACCCGCTCTCAAGAAACCTTCTGATCACAAATAGTATAAAGAGATGGAATTACAAGAGGTGGTTGATGCACGGATTGCTCAGCTTTTTGACGCGCAAAAGAAAGCCAAAAAAGCACGGCAAAAAGCAGAAGAAAAGCACTGACTTCCCGGGATGTTTGGGTCGTCAGTCGACTTTTGACAAGGCAAAGAAACGGAGGAAGCGTGTTCGATTTGAAGGAGTACCCAATTCTTCTTCTTCTTCTTCTTCTTCTTCTGACAGTTCCTCTAGCTCTTCAGATACAAGCAAAGAAGACAGAAAAAGTAAAAAGCGAAGCAAGAAACAAAGCTTCAGAAAGAGCAAGAAAAAGGCAAAGAAGACTAAATCTCGCCCAGAGACTGACAGTTCTACTGAGGACTCGTCTACAGACAGCTCAGATTCTGATGATGGAAACTTCTATGCGAACAAGAAGAATTTTTACAAAGCCAACCAGTATGACTTTCTCGAAGATAAAAGCAAGAAAGTCGGGAGAGTTTAAGGAAGGTGGCCACTCGATCAAGTTTGATACTTTTTCAGGATACTCAGATGCTTCGATGCCTTTTGGCTTAACCAATGCTCCTGCGACATTTAACCGGATGATGGACAGGATTTTTCAAGAGTACAAGCTATTTGTTGACACTTTCTTTGATGATATCATTGTTTTCTCCAAGAATGAAGCAGAATACACAGATTATATGCTTCCAAGATACATTTTTTTTGGGACAATTTGTCTCAACAACAGGAGTGCAAATGGATCCGGCAAAGGTAAACACTATCCGTGATTGGACCGATTTGAAGAATGTCTGAAACCGGCCCGTAGGGCGGTAGGCGTTGGCTTTCACCCGAAATTCTTTACTTTATACACACACAGAGCACTTTGCAAAGAGAACCTCCGACGGGAGTTAACACTTGAATACACACACGGCTCGGAAGCTAGAATGCTCCAAGCAGACGCCGACAACCTCTAGGCCCCAAAATTGGCGCCCCTTTCGGTATTTCTTTATTCTTTAGGAGGGTAAATTACAAGGTAAGGTCCTGGGAATCCTTCACGTGTATCCACCTAGATACCATTTGATTTGGCCAAATTTCGGCAACATAACAGCCCCAAAACTTGCACGAAACCAATTCCCCTGCTGGAACTCGCTTGCAATGTCGTATACCCTCTGATTCCTGTCCAAAAACAGTAAATTCAGCACGCTGTATTTACTGGTTTTTGCCCTGTTTTCAGCCCCAAACAGTCCCCTAACTCTCCTCTGCCAGTGGGGCACGATTCCCAATGGTCCTGGCATCCGTATGGCTGAAAAACAGTGAATTTACAGCGCATACACAGCGCTGATTTTGCACCTGTACGGTGAGGTTATGACCCTCACCAGTGCCTGCTTTGGAGCAGCAGTTAGCTACCCTGTTCCTGCTCAAGGAGGCTCTTGCCTCAGCACAAAAGCATGAACCCACACAACTGTACATCAGTCAAATGAGTAGCCCTCTTGTGGGGCATCACATAACTGCACGTAGGGGAGAGAGAGAGAGAGCAGTGTGTAGTGTGCAGGGCATCACTCCTAGCACCACACTGTACATCAGAGGGAAAGGAAGCACTCCATAGCTCTTAACCTGTGACAGGTTGCAAATGAGGCCTCTCCCAGCATAAAAATCAGCGCCCATTTTTCTGCAAGAGGAAAGTTCACGAAAATGTGACACTTGGCGCATTTTCAAGCATTTTCCCGTTTCGGGTTTGTCGCTTAAAAATATCCTGACCGGTTGCCCAGTTGACTTCGCGGCACTGGTCTTCTGACCATCTATCCTCATTGGGACCGCATCCAAAAGTGCAATGTGGCCCAAATGTCGGATACTTTTTGTTGGTAGTCCCACCTTGACTTTACGCCTTAATTGAGTTCACTTCCTAGTATCCACCAACTTGCTAAGTGCGACGGGGGAACCTATATGATCTTGCTCTGAGCCTAGACATCCTCTTACCATACGAATTCCAGTGCCGACCACTTCCCGTCTGCGGGTGAATCTACCGTTCACATTGGCCATACAATGTCCGACCGTTTGCTACTTCAAAAAGAGGGTCTCAAAACAAATAAAATAAACCCCATTGGAAAGAAACCAACAACCAAGGTTAGCAGTTACCACATCTCTATGACATGGTTAATAACTGCCACGTCCTCGTGACAATGTCCATGAAGTTGAAAGCTTCTTGCGACTGTGTTCGTACTACAGACGGTTCATTCGAAAGTTTGCAGAGGTTGCTTCCCCTTTGCATATCTTGATACAGAAAGGAGTCTCTTTCTCGTGGGGATCCACAGAGGTGACTGCCTTTCAGACATTGAAAGAGAAATTGACTATAGGACCAGATTTGACTTTGCCGGACTTGCAGAAGTCATTTGAAGTATTTTGTGATGCTTATGGTCGTAGTCTGGGTGCAGTCTTGATGCAAGAAGGCCATGTCATTGCTTACAAAAGCCAATTGTTCTCTAGGCCGGAGATGACAGCACAGATTTATGAGAAAGAGCTTTTGGTGGTTATCCATGCTCTTACTCAGTGGCCACATTACCTACTCAAAGGGGATTTTACTGTCTTTACAGACCATCAGAGTTTACGCTACTTCTTGCCATAGAAGCAGCTTTCGGAAAAGCAGATGCGGTGGGCGAACATTTTGTCACAGTTTCACTTCCAGATTGTCCACGTGCAGGGACAGAAGAATGTGGTGGAAGATGCTTTGTCTCGGAAGCCGTTGGTTCTGGCTATTTCCTCGATACATCATAGGAGCTTCGAGGATATGGTCGATCAGTATGCCACAGATACAGATTTTGCAGATATTTTCACACGGATACGGAATGGGGAGACAGTAGTTGGATACTCCCTTCGGGAAGGCTACTTGATGAGAAAGACTATGGTGTGCGTTACACAGCCGTTGCGGGAAAAGGTTATGACTGAATGCCACTGTCCACCTCTTACGGGTCACCGCGGCATTGCTACCACCATGAAGGGGTAGAGAGATACTTCTTTTGGCCGAGACTCAAAAAGGATGTGGAAGAGTTTGTGCGCAGTATGAAAGAAGGTCAAGTTTGACAGGCATAAGGCACAGGAATTGTTACAGCCTTTACCCATACCCACCCGCCCCTGGGAAAATATTGAAATGGTTTTCATTTTTGATCTCCCTAGAACACAGAATGACCACAATGATTTTCCGATTACATGGCACGCCTGAGACGATTGTCTCCGACAGAAACCCCTAGATTTATGAGTTTGTTTTGGAAGGCAATTTGGGAGAACATTGGCACGCGGTTGTAATTCTCGTCGTCATTCCACTTGCAGACTGACGCGCAATCTGAGATTGCCAATTCAGTGGTTTTAGATTTATTGAAGTCTTGTATCTAGGATCAAAAGACTCAATGTGAAAAGAACTTACCTTTGATGGAATTTGCCTACAATAACAAGATACACTCTTCGATGGGGAAGACGCCATTTGAGATTGTTGAAAGTGCTGCGAAGGTTCCATCCTTCCTGAGCACGAAAGATTAGATATTTGAAGGGGATGAATATTCGCGAGATTTGGATATGGCTTTTGCCAAGGTTCGTGAGACTTTGCAAAAGTCTCAAGAGCGATAGAAAAAGGCAGCGGATCGCCATCGTCGTGACTTGAAACTGAAGGAGGATGATTGGGTGTTCTTACATTTTGAGAAGGCACGCCTACGAAAGAAAAAGGGAAAGGAGAGGCTTTTTCCAAAGCTCAGTATGTGATACTACGGACCTTTCCAGATAACTGAAAAGATAAATGATGTCTCCTTCCGATTGAAACTGCCAGATACTTGGAGGATTCACAATGCATTGCATGTGAGTCTCTTGAAACCTGTTAAGGGTGATGTGCCTGATGATGGGGAGCCTGATGAGCAACCCGAAGTGGAAGAAAACGAGGAGATCCTTGTTCCTGAACAGATTTGGCACATAAGGATACGAAGACTAAAGGTAAAGTCCGAAGGCGGTTCTTGGTTAAGTTCAAGAACTTTCCTGCATTTGATGCGAAGTGGATGGAGGAGAAGGACCTAGCAGATACTCCTCGGATTGTGAAACTTTACCTCGATGTTTTGGTTTAGCAGTCTACTCCAAACGGAACCCAAAGATGCACAAGAGGGGAGTTACTCCGCTCTTTTGTCAACAGATGCCTTGATTTTGATACTAAAGTCACTCATGTCTCTTTGAGCTTCAGGGATACTGAGAGCTGATAGTATTCTGCTGGATGACTTTATGAAATGGAATTCCTGATAATGATACTGATTTGTTCTTGACTTCTTTTGAGTGCAGGAACTGATAGACGAAATGACTGCAGCATTTTGGTCTGATTGATCTAGAATAGACATGGTTGCAATAGGGCTTAGTCAATCGGACATCGATGAGGTCCCGATTGGACCTAGATGTGATTGCTAGCTACATTGCCGATAAATCATGGTCTAAGATCCGAATGAATGTTGAATGTCATGTGATGTCCTGTGATGTCTGGTGATGTCTGGTGATGTCCTGTGATGTGACTGTCGATTTTGTACATGTGCTAGATGTGTGTTCCTAGTACGTAGGTACTAACAGTCAGTGTCTGCTAAGACGGTTTATAGCTTTTGTCGGTTTTGCAGGCGTAATCGCGGTCGATTACAATGCTTTCAAGAGGGAGGTATGTGTAACCGGCCTGTTAACTTCAAAAAGGGCGGTAGACTTTACTTCAAACCTTGATTTAGCTTTCACCCATTATTAGTCGTCTATTCTACCTGTGCTATAATGACACAAGAGAGGGGAATGGGATACAGATGCTAGAATGCATCTGTATGCGAGTCAGACACCAGATTGGCCCCTAAATAGGCGCCCCTTTCGGTATTTCTTTATTCTTTAAAAGAGGGAATAAAAGTTGTGGTTCCCTACAAGCTGCCCCACACAATCTTGGCTGAATTTCAACTGTTCTGGCCTGATTTCGACTCTTCACAGTCACTATTCCCACGCATTGGATGACTTTCCCGACGCATACGGACACTTTGCAAAACCTGGCGAGAATCTGCAACACGCTGAATTCTCTGTTTTCTGCCCCGAAAATGTGCCAGATCACCTGTACAACGGTCCCCTTGCGTCCTCGAACCTCCTGGGGGTATTAGGATCCGTTAAGGGCCAAAACCCTAAACCTGCAAAAATACACAGCAGGCTGTAATTCACTGTTTCGGGCTCCGTTTCGCGTGCCGGTCGCATCCGTAGCAAGACCTCGAGCTCCCGCACCTGTAGGGCTACTTGCCCTTTGAATCGGACAAGATTTCTCACGTGAAACCTCTCCGAATTCACCTGTACCTGCGGGGGATTAGCCGCTAGCTAATCCAGTACCTGTGCAAGAGGCTCTTGCCTCGGCAATCGCGCATGAACCCACACAATTGTACATTGGTCAATTGAAAAGCCCACTAGAGGGGCATAACATATTGCCATACGGGTGAGAGAGAGCAATGAGAGGTGTGCAGGTCATGACATCCTGCACTTCACTATACATAGAGGGTAAGCCAGCACTCCATTGAAGCTCTCCCACCTGTGACAGCACTCAAAAACGAGCTCACAGCTGAAAATCACGTTTTTGATTTCTCTTTAAGTAGTAAACTGGCCTCAAAGTGCCAAGTGTCACTCATTTGTGCATTTTCCCGCTTTAGACCCTCGGGTCTTAAAATATCTCACTTGCAGCCTCTGTTGACTTGGCCACAGAGTAACCAAATAATCCCCATGTCAAACTGCACGTAATGATGCGAAGACATTTTGCCGTCCAAAAATAGCAATCCCTAAAATTTAGGAGTTTCTGCCATTACATTCTTCTAGGTCATCTGACCCTCTTTGTACACTAAAGCCACACCCAGAACTGAAATGTAGCCTATGTAGCAAAGGATTCTGCTTTGGCTGGCCAATGACCCCACTTTGGCTAACCATAGTCCTTGTCCAACCTTAGTGCTCTTTAGTCCTCAGGCCTGGACTCTCTCTGAACAGTTCCACACTGGCTATGCAATGCAGGGCAATTAGATTTCCAGAGGGGTGTTTCCAAAAGGTAAAACAAACGAAATTCCCCAAAGAAAGAGAAAATAAACAAAAATGGAATTGCCACTCGCTGGTGACAGTATGTCACAAAGTGATGACGTGGCGGACAGCAAAAACCCTAATTTCTGCCAGAAACCCTAATTTCCGAAAATCGCGGAGGTGGAAAAAACAAATTTAAATGATGAGCGACGCAAATCCTAGCTTTTTGCTACGCAAGGATTTTGGATGAGAGAAAGAATTGAATTGCTTTATTTTAACTCTCATTGAGAGAGAGGGAGAATTTGCTTTTGCTTTCAAGCTTTTGGGGCTCTGCTTTTAGGGATCCCTTGTAACCTTTAAATTAGTGGTGAGAGCCTCACTTATCAGAGCATCTAGACGCAGAGTTTGAGAGTGAATCCCGACCCACTCTCTTGTACTTTGAACTGATTAATATAAAAAGAAATACCGAAAGGGGCGCCAATCTTTGGGGCCGCTATCTCTAGGCACGGAACTCCGCCGGGCCAGTGCAAATTTATTGTGATCTGTGAATTGTTTAGAAGTGGTTATTTGGTGCTGTCGCGGTTGATTCTTGACTTGGAGTGTCCAAGTCTGTTACATGCCCCACATGAGGGCTCTTCATTTGACTCATGTACAGTTGTGTGGACATATGCGTTTTTGCTGAGACAAGAGCCTCTCTGAGCAGGAACAAGAGTAGCTAACTGCTGCTCAAAAGCAGAAACCGTGGAGGGTGATAACCTCACCGTACAAGTGCGATTTCAGCGTTGGTTATGCGCTGAATTTAGAGTGTTTTTCAGCCATACGCATGCCACAACAATTGGGAACAGTGCCCCACTGTTAGAGGACAGTTCAAGGACTGTTAAACAGGGTAAAAACCAATAAATACAGCGTGCTGTATTTATTGTTTATTAGAAATCAAAGAATTTACGTTAGTGGAAGAGAGTTCCAACAGAGGAATCGGTTTCGGGCAAGTTTTGGGGCTGTTATGCTGCCAAAATTTTGCCAAAACAGGTGGTATTGTCAAAAGGCGGGCACTGCGTGCCAATAGAAAAGAACAGACTGAACATATTTTTAGCACTTCATTAACAATTGAACTGAGAGAGAGAGAGACGACACGCGACACGCAGTGGCGGAATTCCACCCCAGAGAGTATTGGCCCCAATCCTTGGCGCCCCTTTCGGTATTTCTTTATATTGCATCAACACAGTACAAGCCGGTACTCCAGACTCTGCACCTTCTCCAAGAAGCATGCCAGAGAATTAACCTCATATTTAAAGGCCCTTGGCCTGAAAAGCAATTACAGTGAAAAGCCTTCAAAACTCAAAAGCTCCTAATCCAAAAAGCAATGCCAAAAGCTACAAGCTTTTCCTAAATCACGTAGGTGTCCGTACAGCAGGCCACGTGTCAGCCCGCCACGTAAGCAAATCAGGGTTAGGGTTAGGATTAGGGTTTTTGATTTTAGGGTTAGGATTTCGGGCAGAATTAGGGTTTCTGATTTTAGGGTTAGGGTTTCAACAGAATTAGGATTTTGGGCAGAATTAGGGTTTTTGATTTTAGGGTGAGGGTTTCAAGAGAATTAGGGTTTTGGACAGAATTAGGGTTTTTGATTTTAGGATTACGGTTTCAGCAGAATTAGGGTTTCGACACGTCAACAGTTTGTTACAAGTATCTAGTTGGATACAAGTAAAGAATTCCCAGGACTCTTCTTTGAAAGTTACCCTCTTAAGGAATAAAGAAATACCGAAAGGGGCGCAGCCTACAGGTTGTCGGCGTCTGCTCGGAGCATTCTAGCTTCCGAGCCGTGTGTGTGCTTTAAGTGTTAATTCCCGTCGCAGGTTACCTTTGCAAAGTTCTCTTTCTGTGTAAAAATCTAAAGTAAAGTAAAGAATTTCAGGTGTCACCAGGAGGTGTATTTTTCCTGTTGCCTTCCGTAAATAATTACTAGATATTTTTATTTATTTTTATTTTTACTTGTTTTCCCCGGAACCCTTGAAAAGGTGCAAGTGGACATTGCATGGCCAGTGTGAAACGGCTGCGGCCGAATAGGTTTCTCACAGCAGGAGTCTGGGTCGGTCGGTCTGGGACTGGTCGGGCTAGTTAGCACTGAATTCTGATGAGTATGGAAGCCTATGTGCGCCAAATGAAGTCTGGGCCACTCGGAAAGTCACTTATAACTTTATAAGTCAGTGGGAACTAGAGAATTAACTCAAAAGGGGCAAACTGGACACATGGCGGCTCCAGGCAGTTTTGCCACTTCCAGCATGAAGAGGGGGCACCCAATTTGAGAGAGGAGGCTGATTTTTTATCATAAGTGACCTACAGTGTGTGTGTGAGTAGTGGGTGCAGGTCTACAGCTTTAATGGAAAGCTTGCCTTCTCCTCTGTCTCATGTAGGGGAATGATTTGCTCTCGTGCATCTCTCTCCCCCCTTTGACACATATGGTAATGCCCCACTAGTTGGGCTACTCAGTTGAACATGTACAGTTCTGGGGGTTTATGCGCGTTTGCCAAGGCAAGAGCCTTCTGAACAGGAACCGGATTAGCTAATTGCTAATCCCCCACAGGTACGCACAGTTCCATCGCGAAAGATTGCGAGTTCGGAGAGTTTTCTCGTGTGAAAACTTGTCCAATTCACAGGGGAACTGTCCCATTGCGTGCGGGAGTCCTTGGGACACTCGTAGGCGTGTTCGATCCGCTAAAAACGATCCGAAACAGCGAATTACAGCCTGCTGTGTTTTTCTGCAGGTTTAGGGTTTCGCACCTAAACTGCAAGGGAACACCGGGGGAGCCTTGTGAGAGCCTTGGGATGCGTGTACAGGCTTTTGGGCACCCAGCAGTGAAAAACAGGGAATTACAGCCCGCTGAATTTCTGTGACAGCTCACCAGAAAGCTTCCAGATAGCGAGGGAATCCGTCCTAGACAGGTGCTTTTGACCTACAGGGGTTCTTGCGCCGTTATGCTGCCAAAATCAGGTCGAAAACCTGCGTTTTCAGCCCTCGCCAGGTTTGGACAGCTTTGTGAAAGCTTGTGCGAAGTGGTCGGATCGTCTACCTTAATTTGAATAAAGAAATACCGAAAGGGGCGCCAATCTTTGGGCGCCTACAGGGTGTCGGTCTCGTGTGCACAGTGACATTCTAGTCGCTGGACGCAACTGTGTTCTCTTCCCTTCTCAGTGCTCTATGTAAAGTTAACAGGTAATTGAAATAGTACCGCCCTCTACGTTGTACAGGCCAGTTATATCAGGTGAAAGCCATAGCCTACCGCCCTACAGGCCGGTTTCATGGTTCCATTGCCGAGACTAAATCACTTTTCCTCAAGAAGTGAGCCTCAGTTGTTTTGGGAAAAGACACAGAGTATAGGAACGTGGAATTACACTATGGCCGACAAAGGAAAAGGCATTATGGAAGAGGGTTCCTCTCCGCAGGACAGGCAAGAAATTCTTATGTCCTACGAAAATTCTTATGGTGTTCGAGGTTGGCGAGAGTTCACGGCCACCCCTGTCTGTACCTTTTCCCGATGTGAATGCTCCTTCAATGCAGGGCGTTATGACTGGGCAACTTGAGGATGATGCGTTCAGGACTCGGTTAGTTGCGCAGTGAATGTGTTTTCGCAACTGTTGCAGAACCCAAGGTTTATGGAGTTCTTGCAAGCGCCATGAGTGCCGCAGCAAATAAGGCAACCTACATCGCGAACAGAGCCTGTTGAGGCTCCAAGCCCGAGTACTTCGTGCATGTTGCGGAGTCAGGGGCTCCAAAACAGGTTCCTCTTGTCCTTGAACAAGAGGTTAGGACGTCGATTCCACAGGCTATGCCAATTCAGCCCGCCACCTATCAGAGCCCGCATGCTATCTTAAATGGACTTACCAGGCAATGCATCAAGTTTTTCCACCAGCCACGGTACATCCTGGGTATTTCGAGGGTGGATCTATGTTCCAGAGTATGGCTGGTTATGCGCTGGAAGCCAGCCGTACATGCCAGGAACAGTGTTTGGGGGTATGCAAGGCATGATACCAAACCCCATGTATGGTAGCATCGACATGCAGCAAGGCTTTCAGAGCAACCAAGGCCAGTTTGGGGTGCCACAGGGTAATTTTGGCATGGCTAGTTTTTCTGGACAGCAGCCAAATATGGCACCTATGACGCAAAATGTCAATGGCCAAAACGCGCCGATCATGCCTACTACAAAGCCCATGTTGCAGACAATTTCTTATGACAATTTGGGGCACGGGAAAAGCCGAAAGCTTACAAAGAAGGTGGTGCAGCTGTAAAGTTAAGCACTTTCAACGGCTTTAAGAATAAGGCAAAGGCTCTTACTTTCCTCCAGCAGTTTGATACAGCTTATGCAGGAGGGAATTTTACAGAGGCCTCTAAGGTCAGGAAAGCTTCCACTTTCTTGAGAGACAATACGCTTACATGGTGGACGACATTGTTTATGCAAGGACAGGCACCCGCCACATGGGTCTACTTCAAGCAAATGTTTGCATCTGCTTGGCTGTCAAATGAATTTGAAGCCGACGTCATGACAGATTGGCACCAGCTTACTGTAGCTACTTGTAAGTACAATCGGAGGTTTTGTTAAGCGTTACTCTCAGTAACCTCCTACAGATTTGTGCCATTGACAGAGCAGATAGAGAAGCATTTTTGTGGACTGCCTAAAGGGCTTCGGGACTACTATACCAAGAATAGAGTGGCTACCCTCACCCAGCTTATGAAAGTTGCTAACACTGGTCTTGCCTTGTTGAAAGGAGAGGACAGTGGGTTTCCGAGCAATGAAAAAGGAGGGCAGCATAAGAAAAATTAAGCGAAGAAGCCCTTTGTGAAAAGGGCTCCTGAAGTGTCATAGGGGTTAGAAAAGGTCAATAAGGATAAGGACTCAGCAAGGACTTCTAGAGCGCAGGCAAAGAAACAGAAAAGCTTCAGCCTTTTGTGCGTAAGTCGCTCGAAGAAAAGAAGGTCTTAATGCTTTATATGCGAGCAGCCTGGTCACTAGCTACAAATTGTCTACAAAGGAAAAGACCAGCTGACTCAGATGATAAAGAGGACCAAAAGGGCAAGAAGCCTAAACCCACAGTAGGTTTGGTGCCAGATATGGTGGGTGACGGGCCCAGTACAGATGCCAGCGAGTTATGCAGAGCACAGGGCAAAGTTAGAGATCAGACGGCACTCATCTTCTTTAATCCAGGTGCCAAAGCAAACTTTATCTCTCCAGAGTTAGCTATGAAGTTGGGCATCAAAGCTAAAGAGATGGAGTACACGACAGAGGCAAGGTTGGCATGTCTTGGCCACTCGGAGTGTGTTACTCCCATTAATGGAAAGCTGTGTTTGCATATTCAGTCATATGTAGACACAGAAGAATTTTATATCATGCCATTGGAAGGGTGTGATACGCTACTTAGAATTCCGTGGATGTTCAGAGTACATGGCGTGCTGGATGCCTTCAACAAGACGATCACCCTTCAGCATAGGGGCAAAACTCATGTTTTGGATGTAAAGCTCAAAGGGGAGTTTGTCCCTATTGTGTTTGCTTCGGCTATCACTTCTGTAATAAAGAATCATCTTTCTGTGTACTTGATTTTTGCACGTGATGTCTCAGATAATTGTCATTCAACTTTATCTGTGTTAGATAATGAAAGATCAGCATTTTTGCGAGAGTTTAGTGACTGTTTTTCTGATTACTTACCGTCGCAATTGCCGCCACAGAGACCTTAGGACCATCGGATAGATTTGATGCCAGGGTGTAACCCACCAAATAGACCTCCCTACAAGGTTAGTGTGGTGCAACAGAAAGAGATTGTGGGCTAGGTTGAGGAGTTATTAGAGAAGGGGCTGATACAGCCTAGCTCTTCACCCTCTTGCTCCCCAGTGCTCCTAGTACAGAAAAAGGATGGCTCAAGGCGCATGTGTATTGATTATTGTGCGTTGAATAAGAATACCATCAAGAATAGGTTTCCTATTCCAAGGATTGATGATATTCTTGATCGTTTAGAGGGTGCTGCAATTTTCAACAGGATAGACCTAAAGAGTGGGTACCATCATATTCGTATAAGGCCAAAGGATGTGCACAAGACTGCGTTTAGAACGACATTTGGTCTTTATGAGTTCCCAGTGATGTCGTTTGGTCTAACAAATGCTCCTGCCACGTTCAACAGGATGATGGACCAGATTTTCCACTCGCATCAACAGTTTGTTGGGACATTCTTCGATGACACACGTTCAACAAGATAATGGACCAGATTTTCCGCTCGCATCAACAGTTTGTTGGGACATTCTTCGATGACATGATAGTCTATTCGAAGAATGAAGAGGAGCATAGGCATCACCTTGACCATTGTGTTCAAAGAGTTGCGCAGTCACAGCTTACTTGTCAATCCTAAGAAAAGTGAATTCTTCTTGGAAGAGCTCCACTTTCTTGGCCACATAGTGTCAAAGGATGGTGTCAGAATGGATCCCACAAAGGTTGAAGCTATTAAGACATGGCCAAACTTGAAGACTATGCACGATGTCAGAAGCTTCTTGGGATTGTGTTCCTACTATAGAAGGTTTATCAGTTATTTTGCAGAGATAGCATCACCTCTTCACGCTTTGCAAAAGAAAGAAGTCACTTTCAGATGGACACAAAAAAGATTTCAGCTTTTAGTCTCTTAAAGGAAAAGTTAACTTCAGATCCAGTAATTGTTTTGCCAGATCTCAGGATGTCATTTGTGGTCCAGTGTGACACGTGTGGCAATAGCATCGGAGTAGTGCTAATGCAAGATGGATGGGTAGTAGCTTATGAAAGCCAAATTTTGCAAGGGCCAGAGAAGACTATGCAAGTCTATGAGAAAGAGAATTCGCCATGATTCATGTGCTTTCTAGTTGAAAGCACTACCTCTTAGGTGCTGATTTTGTTGTCCAAACAGACCATCAGACCTTGTGATACTTCTTGAAACAGTCAAAGCTATCCGAAAAGCGTATGCGATGGGCAAACATTCTTTCTATGTTTCACTTCCAAATTATGCATGTGGAAGGCAAGAAGAATGTTGTGGCTGATGCGTTATCAAGAAAGCCACAAATTTCAGCTGTGTCAATTCCTTATCATCATAAGCTTGATGACATGAAGGAACAATATGCTACAAATGAAGACTTCACAAGGATTTTTGAACAATTGCTAGAGGGACAACATCATGGACACTACCTCCTCAGAGATGATTTTATGATGATGCATGGCAAACTTTGTGTCACTAGGCCATTGCGCATAACATCATGGTAGAAAGTCATGTCCCACCGTATGCAGGGCATCGTGGTATTGATGCGACAATTAAAGCAGTAGAGACATTCTTTTATTGGCCTACCTTGAGGAGAGATGCTGCCAGGCGAGTTGCCACCAACTCGTCCTGAGGATCGTACCATTGATCTGATACCTGGAAGCACACCACCGAACCGGTCACCTTACCGTGTGAACCGAGCCCAGAATGAAGAGATTATGAACCAAGTAAAAGACCTCTTCGAAAAGGGTCTTATCCAGCCGAGTACTTCACCTTACTGCCCCCCGGTGTTGTTGGTTTTGAAGAAAGACGGATCTTGGAGAATGTGCATTGATTATAGAGCTCTCAATAAAATCACCATCAAGATCAGATTTCCGATTCCTAGGATCGATGATATTCTAGACCGACTACAAGGATCCTCTTGTTTCAGCAGGATCAATTTGAAGAGCGGATATCATCAGATCCGAATCGCATCGGGAGATGTCTACAAGACAGCTTTTTGGACAACCTTCGGTTTATTCGAATTTTCGGTGATGCCTTTTGGCCTTACCAGTGCTCCAGCGACCTTTAACCGAATGATGGACAGAATTTTCAGAGAGTACAAATCTTTTGTGGGCACTTTCTTTGATGACATTATTGTCTTCTCTAAGGATGAGTCAGAGCATAGAGAACATCTGCTCCAAGTCTTTCAGGCATTGAGAGATCACAAGTTGGTGATTAACGCAAAGAAGAGTGAACTTTTCCTACCAGAGATACACTTTTTGGGACACATCGTCTCAGCAGCAAGAGTGAGACTATACGTGATGGACCCGGCCAAGATTGAGACTATACGTGATTGGCCCAATTCGAAGAATGTTGTCACAAAGTGATGACGTGGCTACCTGACTGCTGAAACCCTAACCCTAATCTGCAAAAACCCTAACCCTAACCCTAAATGGCTGCAAGTTGCATTGCTGACGTGACATGCAGCAAGGAAAAACAACCAGAAAATGCACAGACATGATGACATGGCACCGTACGGCAGATTCCGAAAAACGCGGCGCATTTCACGCTAGACTATATGGCAGACTTTCCGCTTTTTGCGCTGCGAAAAGCAGTAGGAAACTCTACGCAATTATTGGGCAGCTTTTGAACTTTGCTTTAATTTTTCAAGCAAGGCTTATGAGACAAATTGCTTTATTTTTAAAAAGATGGCAGCTTTTGGGGCTCTGCTTTTGGGCATCCCTTGTAAACAAATAACTAAGTGGTTTGGGCTCCCACTCTGCAGAGCATCTGGACGTAGAGTCTGAGAGTGAGACCCAACCACTCTTGTACTTTGAACTCAGATTAATACAAAAAGAAATACCGAAAGGGGCGCCAGTCTTTGGGGCCAATATATCTAGGCACAAAACTCCGTCGGGCAAGTGTAAATCGATTGTCAACTGTGAACTGTTTTGAAGTTGTTATTTGGTGCTGTCGCGGTCGATTCTTGACTTGGAGTGTCCAAGTCTGTTACAGTGGTATCAGAGCACGGCCGATTTCTCTTTTGCGGGAAATCCGATCCCAAATTTTTTTCCACGGCGCTCATGGCTTCACGCAAGGATCAGTCGACTCCCTCTACATCCGGAGATGCGAGATGGGATCACAATGAAGATTCCGGTAAGGAGTATGGCTCGCCTTGGCCTACTCAGGCGGAGCAACGAGAGATGGAGCGTCGTCAATTGCTCGACGATGCAACAAAGATGATGCTCACTTTTGCCAAGGACCCAAATTTGCAAAATATACGAGCGAGACTTCTTTTCAAGAAGTGCACGAGCAGTGGCAAAAAACCACAGAACCACCCCCGAAACCCGCTCTCAAGAAACCTTCTGCTCATAAGAAATATTCAGAGAAGGAATTAGAAGAGGTGGTTGATGCACGAATTGCTCAGCTTTGTGACGCGCAAAACAAAGCTAAAAAGCACGGCAAAAAGCAGAGGGAAGGCACTGACTTCCCGGGTTATTTGGGTCGTCAGTCGACATTTGAAAAGGCAAAGAAACAGAAGAAGCGTGTTCGATTTGAAGAAGTACCCAATTCTTCTTCTTCTTCTTCTTCTAACAATTCTTCTAGCTCTTCTGACTCGAGCGAAGAAGACCGCAAAGCAAAAAGCGAAGCAAGAAACAACGCTTTGGAAAAGGCGGCAAAGAAGTCTAAATCTCGCCCGATGAGTGACAGTTCTACAGAGGAATCGTCTATATACAGTTCAGACTCTGATGACGGCAACTTTTATGCAAAGAAGAAGAATTTTTATATAGCCAACCAATATGACTTTCTAGAAGATAAAAGCAAGAAAGTCCGAGAGTTTAAGGAAGGTGGACAGTCAATTAAATTTGACACGTTTTCGGGATATAGAGATGCTTCAAAGGCTTTGTCTTTTATACAGCAGTTTGACATCGCTTTCGCTACTCAAAGCACTCTAAGATTCGAAGAGTTGCCTCTTATTTTAAGGGGAATGCTCGACCTTGGTGGTCCACGCTTCTTTTAAACAAGACTGCGCCAGTTAAATGGCTGAAATTTAAGAAGCTTTTTATTTCTTCTTGGCTGACTCAAGAGTATGAATGCAATATACGAGCTGCTTGGAACCATCTTCGGATGACCAAGAAAGATACAGTGGATGCTTATTGTGAGAGATTCTGGAGCTCTTTTCTACCCGCCTCTTCATTCAAGAAGATCTCGTTCAGAGAACGGATTGAGCGGTTTACCTTGGGTCTACCTACAGAGATCCAAGATCACTGCTTGAAACAGAAGTCAGCTTCTATTCAGGAGTTGATGAGTCATGCGAAACTGGGTTTTGCCATTCACTCTCGCAGTTTGACCTACCCCACCGATGAGGTCATGACACAACAAGCCGAACAAACTTCAGCGAATGAAAGTAGAAAGAGAAAGAGCAACTCAGAAAAGAAGGAGGCCCTGATCTTCTTTGATGGAGGAGCCAAGGCCAACTTCATTTCACCAGGAATTGGCGGCGCGGCTCGAGATCACTCCCGATCAGATGGGACCACTTGCGGAGGCAATTCTAGCGCCACCCGACAGGGACGTAGCCATTACACCTGTCATTGGCAAACTTCAGTTGCATTGTCAGGGGTATTTGGGGCATGAGGACTTTTACATAATGCCTTTGGAAGTTTGTGATATTCTCTTGGGAATTTCCTGGTACCACAAGAACAACGCCGTGGTCGATTATCGGGCGAGGAAAGCGACTTTGACTACAGAGAAGGAAAGAACCATTGTACTTGACATTAAACTGAAGGGCGACTCTGTCCCTATTGTATGGGCTTCGGCCATTTCTAAATTAATGAAATCCAGTCTGTCTGTTTACTCGATCTTTAAGAAAGAATTGAGTGATGAGGATAAGACAAATATGTCTAAACTTGATAAAGAACGCCAAGATTTTCTCCACTCTCACGCCGATTTCTTCTCAGAGGGCCTACCAGGCGGGTTACCACATGCTTGTCTTGAAGATCATACCATTGATCTGATACCTGGAAGCACACCACCGAACCAGCCACCTTACCGTGTGAGCCGAGCACAGAATGAAGAGATTATGAACCAAGTGAAAGACCTCTTGGAAAAGGGTCTTGTCTAGCCTAGTACTTCACCGTACTGCTCTCCAGTGTTGTTGGTTTTGAAGAAAGACAGATCTTGGAGAATGTGCATCGATTATAGAGCTCTCAACAAAATCACCATCAAGAACAGATTTCCGATTCCTAGGATCGATGATATACTCGACAAATTACAGGGATCCTCATGCTTTAGCAGGATTGATTTGAAGAGTGGATATCATCAGATCAGAATCGCGTCGGGAGACGTTACAAGACAGCTTTCCGGACGACTTTTGGGTTATTTGAGTTTTTGGTGATGCCTTTTGGCTTAACCAATGCTCCTGCGACATTTAACCGGATGATGGACAGGATTTTTCGAGAGTACAGGCTATTTGTTGACACTTTCTTTGACGATATCATTGTTTTCTCCAAGAATGAGGCAGAACATAGAGATCATCTGCTTCGGGTCTTTCAGGCATTACGAGATCACAAGTTAGTGATTAATGCAAAGAAAAGTGAATTTTTCCTACCAGAGATACACTTTTTGGGACACATTGTGTCAGCAGCAGGAGTATAAATGGATCCGGCCAAGATAGAGACTATCCGTAATTGGTCCGATTTGAAGAATGTCCATAAAGTTAGAAGCTTCTTGGGACTGTGTTCGTAGTACAGGCGGTTCATTCGAAAGTTTGCAGAGGTTGCTTCCCCTTTGCATATCTTGACACAGAAAGGAGTCCCTTTCTCATGGGGACCCACAGAGGTGACTGCCTTTCAGACATTGAACAAGAAATTGACTATGGGACCAGTTTTGACTTTGTCGGACTTGCAGAAGTCTTTTGAAGTATATTGTGATGCTTGTGGTCGTAGTCTGGGTGCGGTCTTAATGCAAGAAGGCCAAAACATTGCTTACGAGAGCCGATTGTTCTCAAGGCCGGAAATGACAGCACAGATTTATGAGAGAGAGCTTTTGGCGGTTATCCATGCAAGAACGACAGAAAAAGGCAGCGGATCGCCATTGTCGCGATTTGAAATTGAAGGAGGATGATTGGGTGCTCTTACGTTTTGAGAAGGCACGCCTGAGAAAGAAAAAGGGAAAGGAGAGACTTTTTCCAAAGCTTGGTATGAGATACTACGGACCTTTCCAGATCTTTGAAAAGATCAATGATGTCTCCTTCCGACTGAAACTGCCTGACACTTGGAGGATTCACAATGCATTCCATGTGAGTCTCTTGAAACCTTTTAAAGGTGATGTGCCTGATGATGGGGAACCTGATGAGCAACCGGAAGTGGAAGAAAACGAGGAGATTCTTGTTCCTGAACAGAATTTGGCACATAAGGATACAAAGAATAAAGGTAAAGTCCGAAGGCGGTTCTTGGTTAAGTTCAAGAACTATCCTACATTGGATGCGAAGTCACAAGTGGATGGAGGAGGAGGACCTAGCAGATACTCCTCAGATTGTGAAACTTTACCTGAAGCTTTTGGTTTAGCATAGTCTACTCCAATGGAACCCAGAATTCAGCTTGGCTGGAGATCTGGTGCAGTGGGATGCACAAGAGGGGAGTTACTCCGCTCCTTTGTCAACAGATGCCTCGATTTTGATACTAGAGTCACTGATGTCTCTTTGAGCTTCAGGGTTACTAAGAGCGGACAGTATTCTACTGTATGACTTTATGAAATGGAATTCCTGAATATGAAACTGATTTGTTCTTGACTTGTTTTTAAGTGCAGGAAATGATAGACGAAATGACTGCAGCATTTTGGTCTACTTGATCTCGAATAGACATGGTTGCAATAGGGGTTAGTCAATCGGGCATCGATGAGGTCCCGACTGGATCTAGATGCGATTGCTAGCTACATTGCCGATAAATCATGGTCTACAATCCGAATGAATGTTGAATGTCATGTGATGTAAGAGTAAGCAAATGTACAAATTTCTTTTAAATGACCAATGTTTTTGTTTTATAAGACTAATTCTCTCTTTATTGTGCACAAATTTAAATAGTATGCATGCTTTCAATCATGTTTGTGATAACGATGTCTCTCAAACACCAAGTAGCATTTGTCACTCTACTTTGGGAAAATGAGATGGACTAAAGAGCAAACACGCTTGTGGTAGCTATGTCTCCCAAGCACCAAATGGTTAGTCATCCATCTTGGTATGATGTCGTACGGTAAAAAGGGATCCTCTACCCGTTAAGAAACATTGACTAATGACTAAGGCTTTATCTCTTCTACCTCATAGTCGAGGACGACTATGATTTCAAGGAAGAAGTAATGCCATAAAATCTAATATCTAACCAATCGTCAGTGTCTACTAAGACGGTTTATGGCCTGTCTTTTTTGCAGGTGTAATCGAGGGCGATTACAATGCTTTCAAGAGGGGGTATGTCACAAAGTGATGATGTGGCTACCCGACTGCTGAAACCCTAACCCTAATCTGCAAAAACCCTAACCCCAACCCTAACCTTAACCCTAAATGGCTACAGGCTGCATTGCTGACGAGGCAGGTAGCAGGGAAAAACAACTAGAAAATGCACAGGCATGATGACGTGGCACCGTACGGCAGATTCCGGAAAACACGGCGCATTTCACACTCGACTGTACGGCAAATTTTTCGCTTTTTTCGCTGCAAAAAGCAGTAGGAAACTCTACGCAATTGTTGAGCAGCTTTTGAACTTTGCTTTAATTTTTCAAGCAAGGCTTATGAGACAAATTGCTTTATTTTTAAAAAGATGGCAGCTTTTGCTTTTGGGCATCCCTTGTAAACAAATAAATAAGTGGTTTGGGCTCCCACTCTGCAGAGCATCTCCACGCAGAGTCCGAGAGTGAGACCAACCACTCTTGTACTTTGAACTCAGATTTATACAAAAAGAAATACCGAAAGGGGCGCCAGTCTTTGGGGCCAATATCTCTAGGCACGGAACTCCGCCGAGCCAGTGTAAATCAATTGTGAACTGTGAACTGTTTTGAAGTTGTTATTTGGTGCTGACGCGGTCGATTCTTGACTTGGAGTGTCCAAGTCTGTTACAAATGTCCATGAAGTTAGAAGTTTTTTGGGCTAATGTTCTTACTACCGACGGTTCATGCGAAAGTTTGCAGAGGTTGCTTCCCCTTTGCATATCTTGACACAGAAAGGAGTCCCTTTCTCGTGGGGACTCACAGAGGTGACTGCCTTTCAGACATTGAAAGAGAAATTGACTACATAACTAGTTTTGACTTTACCGGATTTGCAGAAGTCATTCGAAGTATAATGTGATGCTTGTGGTCGTAGTCTGGGTGCGGTCTTAATGCAAGAAGGCCATGTCATTGCCTATGAGAGCAGATTGTTTTCAAGGCCGGAATTGACAGCACAAATTTATGAGAAAGAGCTTTTGGCGGTTATCCATGCTCTTACTCGGTGGCGACATTACCTACTCGGAGCCGATTTTACGGTCTTCACAGATCACCAGAGTTTACGCTACTTCTTGTCACAGAAACAGCTATTGGAAAAGCAGATGCGGTGGGCAAACATCTTGTCACGATTTCACTTCCAGATTGTCCATGTGCAGGGACAGAAGAACTTTGTGGCAGATGCTTTGTCCCGGAAGCCGTTGGTTCTGACTATTTCCGCGATACACCATAGAAGCTTCGAGGATATGGTCGATCAGTATGCCATAGATACAGAATTTGTAGATATATTCACTCGAATACAGAATGGGGAGGTAGTAGCGGGATATTCCATTCGGGATGGCTACTTGATGAAGAAAACGACGTTGTGCGCTACACAGCCATTGAGGAAAAAGGTTTTAACCGAATGCCATTGTCCACCATTTACGGGTCACCGCGGCATTGATACCACCTTGAAAGGTGTGGAGAAGTACTTCTTTTGGCCGAGACTCAAAAGGATGTGGACGATTTTGTACGCAGTTGCTTGGTATGCTAGAAGGTCAAGTTTGACAGGCATAAAGCACAAGGATTGTTATTAGCCTTTACCCATACCAACCCGCCCCTGGGAAAGTATTACAATGGATTTCATTTTTTATCTTTCGAAGACACAGAGTGGGCACGATGGTATATGGACTGTTATTGACAGAGTTAACAAACAAGCTCATTTCATTCCCATGAATAAAACAGTCAAGCCAGATCACTTAGCGAGACTGTTCATTGCCCAGATATTCAGATTACATGGCTTGCCTGAGACAATCGTCTCTAACAGAGATCCCCGATTCACGAGTTTGTTTTGAAAGGCTATTTGGGAGAACATTGGCACACGGTTGCAGTTCTCGTCATTTTTCCACCCGCAGACAGATGGGAAATTTGAGATTGCAAATTCAGTCGTACTGGATTTATTGAAGTCTTACATTTCATATCAAAAGACTCAATGGGAGAAGCATTTGCCCTTGGTGGAATTTGCCTACAATAACACGATACACTCTTCGACGAGGAAGACGCCATTTGAGATTATTGAAGGTGCTCCGAAGGTTCCGCCCTTCTCAAGCACGAAAGATAAGATTTTTGAAGCCGACAAGTACACGAGGGACTTGGACACAGCTTTTGCCAAGGTCCGGGAGGCTTTAGAGAAATCTCAGGAAAGACACAAAACGGTAACAAAACGACACCGTCGTGATTTGAAATTAAAGGAGAACGATTGGGTGCTCTTATGTTTGGAGAAGGCACGCCTGAGAAAGAAAAAGGGAAAGGAGCGGCTTTTTCCAAAGCTTAGCATGAGATGACCTTTCCAAAGAAAAGATAAATGATGTCTCTTTTACAGTTAAGCTGCCCGATACTTGGAGAATTCTTTTCATGTGAGTCTCTTGAAGCCTTTTGAAGGCGATGTGCCCGATGATGGGGAGCCAGATGAGCAACCCGAAGTGGAGGAAAGTGAGGAGATACTCATTCCAAAACAGATACTGGCACATAAAGTGAGAAAGATAAAAGGTAAAGTGATAAGGCGGTTCTTCGTTAAATTCAATAACTATCCCGCATCGGATGCGAAGTGGATGGAGGAGGAGGACCTAGCAGATACTCCTCAGATTGTGAACCTTTACCTTGAAGCATTCGGTTTAGCATAGTCTACTCCGATAGAACCCCGACTTCAGCATGGGCGATGTCACAAGACGGGCACCGCGTGCCAATAGAAAAGAACAGACTGAATGAATAACAACTAAACTGAAAGAGAGAGACGACACGCGACATGGAGTGGCAGAATTCCACCCCAGAGAGTATTGGCCCCAAACCTTGGCGCCCCTTTCGGTATTTCTTTATATTCCATCAACACGGTACAAGCCGGTACTCCAGACTCTACACCTTCTCCAGGAAGCATGCCAGAGAATGAGCCCATGGCCTCATATTTAAAGGCCCTAGGCCCCAAAAGCAATTTACAGTGAAAAGCCTTCAAACTCAAAAGCATATGGTCCAAAAGCAATGCCAAAAAGCTGTCAGCATAAATCATGAAATTCCATACAGCAGTCAGTGCAAAACGCGGAAATCCGTACAATCTGCCACGTCATTATGTCAGCGCAATTTCCGGATTTTCCGTACAATTGCCACGTCATCAACTGCTACGCAATTCTCTCTGCGTGTGTATGGGTCCTCCTTTATTTTAATCGTTTATGTCACTTGGCGCCCCATCGAACGGGGTCCCCATAAGTTGGTAGGACTTCTTCTTTTGTTACTTGTTCTTCTTAGGGTTTAAACCCCTCGGCCAGCATCTGCAAGTTGGCTCCATTCTTCAGGGCTTTGACACGTCAACAGTTTGTGACATCTCCCCTTCTTGAAAGAGAGTAATTGTCCGCGATTACAGCATATCTGCAAAACAACTCAAGTTAGCTCAAAAAATTTGAATGAATTTGTCACGTGATGTCCTGTGATGTCAGTGATGTCTGTGATGTCCTGTGATGTGACTATCATTTGGTACATGTACTAGATGTGTGTTCCTAGTGCCTCGGTACTAACAGTCGGTGTCTGCTAAGACAGTTTATGGCCTCTGTCTGTTTTGCAGGCGTAATCGAGGGCGATTACAATGCTTTCAAGAGGGGGATATGTCACAAACCGGTGACGTGGCTGCCCAGTACGCACACACCCGCTGTTGAAGTGATGACGTGGCAGGTCCGCAGATTGCGGTGCAAATCCCAGAAGGCTGTACGGACAGTCACGTGGCAGCAGCGTACGGAAAAGCAGGTTGTACGGCAATGTTTTTTTTTAATGCAGCAAGCTGGGAATTTTTACGCTAAGGCTTTTTAGAGGTTGCTTTATTTGCCAAGCTAGCCTTGTGAGATGAAGGGCTTTACTTTTAAATGCTTTACATTGGCAGCTTTTGGGGCTCTGCTTTTGGCATCCCTTGTAAAACCTTTATAAGTGTGGGTAGGGCTCCCACTTCTCATAGCATCTCGACGCAGAGTCTGAGAGTGAGACCCTCCCACGCCCTTGTACTTTGAGTTGCAGATTAATACAAAAAGAAATACCGAAAGGGACGCTAGTCTTTGGGGCCAATATCTCTAGGCACGGAACTTCGTCGGGCTGTGTCGAATCAATTGTAAACTGTGAACAGTTTTGAAGTGAATTCTAGTCGTGTCGCGGTAGAATCTTGACTTGGGAGTGTCCAAGTTTGTTACAGTTGGCTTCTCCTTTCGGCTCTTTTGATCAAGGAGTTGGCTTCTCCTTTCGGCCAGATAGGAACTCTTGATATTCCGGCATAGTAAAATTAGCCATCACACCCAGACCGCGCTTATCTTCCACTGATGTCTTGATGCACTAAAATTACATACCCAACCAATCTCATCCAATTAGGAATATTCAGTGGTTGGCACATCACAATGCAACACAAATGCTCACATATGCATGTTACAAGACATAGAAACATAAAGTCACAGATGAACACTCCTCCCGCATAACCTAACAAGATCCGGGCTAGGAGATATTCAACGACTCCCTCATCACTCCTCCTGCATAACCTAAAAAGGTCTAGGCCAGGAGATATAGAGGCCTTTTACAACCAAACGCCCCCCGAACCGCAGCCTGCATCATTTGGAGGTGCTGAGAGTAACCACTCAGCACTGCTCAGACTTCTTAATACTCCTCCCGCATAACCATCCAAGTCGGGGCCGGGAGTCACAACAATTATTTTACAAGCATACAACCAAACGCTCCCTAGGCATCAACCTGCGTCGTTCGGAGGTTTTCTAGCATACAACAGAGCGCTCCCCAGACATCGGCCTACATCGTTTCGTGGTTTTGAAACATACAATGAAACGCTCCCCAAGCATCGGCCTGCATCGTTCCGAGGTTCAAACAATACCAAAATAGTATTTTTCACTTCTCCACGCGAGGGTAAAATCACCAATCAATAAAACCAATATTAAAACCAAAGTCAAACATTTCAAATCGGCACCAAAACAAGTTCAAAACAGATACATTCCATTTCAAGCAAACTCCAACAGGATCACCAAACAAGTTCTCAAACTGATTTCAAACCTGCACCAAAAATTAGAGTTAGGTTCATTCCATAAGGTCGTAGCCGTGCAGGGCATGGTCCATCAGCTCTAGGACAGATAGTGTTTTCTTTGGCGGCGATGTTAGTCCCAAGATAGCAATCGCACTAGACCTCCAAGGTCATCTTCTCATGAAGAGACATCTACTGAGAGATGTCGAGAAATTTCAAGTTATAATATGCTAGGGTTTCCATGGCAAGAATTTCAGGATACCGCACTCTGCTAGAAGTTGCTTTTCGGAAGAGGAAGATGTCAGAAACCATTTAACTTCGGGCAAAATTTTTCTTGAAAGCTTGCCAAGTCCTTGGAAGTGTGCGGCTTAATAGCTTTACGCATCAACATCTGCATGGCACTGCTTTCAAGAAAAACAGTGACTCGAGAGTCGAAACAAATCTTGGATTCTTCTCTTGCAAGTGAACTTTTTGGCTTATGCCCTGTAAGACATGAGCGGTGAAGACGGGAGCGCGCCTGATGCGCGATGAAGTAAGGGTGGGAGTGGCTAATAAGTCTGGGGTCAGAGCACAAAGCTAAAATTTCCAATGAACTTTGGAAGTGCGATCTTGCTCTGTGTGCTCTTTGGTGGGACCTGTATGCTTTCAGAAAAGCACACACCTGATGCTCTGATCCCACTGTCACAAGACAGGCACCACGTGCCAATAGAAAAGAACAGACTAAACAAACTTTTAGCACTTCAATAACAATTAACTGAAAGAGAGACGACACGCGACACGGAGTGGTGGAATTCCACCCCATAGAGTATTGGCCCCAAACCTTGGCGCCCTTTTCGGTATTTCTTTATATTCCATCAACACGGCACAAGCCAGTACTCCACACTCTGCACCTTCTCCACGAAGCATGCCAGAGAATGAGCCCATGGCCTCATATTTAAAGGCCCTAGGCCCCAAAAGCGGTTTACAGTGAAAAGCCTTTAAACTCAAAAGCATATGATCCAAAAGCAATGCCAAAAAGCTGCCAACATAAATTACGGAATTCCGTACAGCAGTCAGTGCAAAACGCAGAAATCCGTACAGTCTGCCGCGTCATCATGTCAGTGCAATTTCCGGATTTTCCGTACACTTGCCACGTCATCAACTGCTACGCAATTCTCTCTCTCTCTCTGTGGGTCCTGCTTTATTTTAATCCTTTATGTCACTTGGGGACCCTTGGGGCCCCATCGAACAGTGTCCCAATAAGTTAGTAGGACTTCTTCTTTTGTTACTTGTTCTTCTTAAGGTTTAGGCCCCTCGGCCAACATCTGCAAGTTGGCTCCATTCTTCAGGGCTTTGACAAGTTGGCTCCACTCTTGCCTCGGCAATCGCGCATGAACCCACACAACTGTACATTGGTCAATTGAAAAGCCCACTAGAGGGGCATAACATACTGCCATAGGGGAGAGAGAGGGCAGTGCGTAGCGTGCAGGGCATCACTCCTGGCACCGCACTGTACATAAGAGGGAAAGGAAGCACTCCATAGCTCTTAACCTATGACAAAATCTGCAAATGAGCCCCTCCCTCCTTCAAATTCAGCGCCACTTCTTCATGCATGAGAAAGTGCACAGAAATGTGCCACTTGGCACATTTACAGCCTATTTTTCGTTTCGGGGTTGCCGCCTAAAAATCTCCCAACCGGTTGCCCAGTTGACTTCACGGCAGAGTAATAAACTGTTCCCCTTGTCATTCTGGAGGTAATGACGCAAACACATTTTCAGGTCCCAAAATAGCAGTTCCCTAAATTTTAGGAGATGTTGCCATTGTATCTTTCTAGGTCATCTGACCCCCTTTGTACACTGCAGCCACACCCAAAATTGAAATGTAGCCTCTGTAGCAAAGGATTCCACTTTGGCTAGTCAATGACCCCACTTTGGCTAACCATAGTCCTTGTCCAACCTTAGCGCTCTCTTGCCCTCAGGCCTGGACTCCCTCTGAACAATTCCACACTAGCTATGCAATGCAGGTGTAACAGACTTGGACACTCCAAGTCAAGAATCAACCGCGACAGGACCAAATAACCACTTCAAAAGAATTCACAGATTACAATAGATTTGCACTGGCCCGGCGGAGTTCCGTGCCTAGAGATATTGGCCCCAAAGACTGGCGCCCCTTTCGGTATTTCTTTTTATATTAATCAATCATCAAAGTACAAGAGAGCGGTTAGGGTTTCACTCTCAGACTCTGCGTCCAGATGCCCTGAGAAGTGAGGCCCTCACCACTAATTTAAAGGTTACAAGGGATGCCCAAAAGCAGAGCCCCAAAAGCTTTTAAAATCAAAAGCATCAGTTCTCTCTCTCTCTTAGAGAGTCTTTTCTCTTTTTTTTATAAAAAAAAAGCAAAAGCAAAATTCGCGTCGCTCATCATTTTCCAAAAAAAAAAAAAATATTTTATTTTTTTTTTAATAATCCGCCTCCGCAATTTCCGGAATTTAGGGTTTTTGGCAAAAATTAGGGTTTGCAGGAATTTTAGGGTTTCTGGCAGAAATTAGGGTTTCTGCTGTCCGCCACGTCATCACTTTGTGACATACCCCCCTCTTGAAAGCATTGTAATCGACCGCGATTACGGCTGCAAAACCGACAAAAGCCATAAACCGTCTTAGCAGACACTGACTGTTAGTACCTACGTACTAGGAACACACATCTAGCACATGTACAAAATCGACAGTCACATCACACGACATCACAGGACATCACCAGACATCACAGGACATCACATGACATTCAACATTCATTCGGATCTTAGACCATGATTTATCGGCAATGTAGCTAGCAATCACATCTAGGTCCAATCGGGACCTCCTCCATGTCCGATTGACTAACCCCTATTGCAACCATGTCTATTCGAGATCAAGTAGACCAAAATGCTGCAGTCATTTCGTCTATCAGTTCCTGCACTCACAAGAAGTCAAGAACAAATCAGTATCATAATCAGGAATTCCATTTCATAAAGTCATCCAGCAGAATACTGTCAGCTCTCAGTATCCCTGAATCTCAAAGAGACATCAGTGACTTTAGTATCAAAATCGAGGCATCTGTTGACAAAGGAGCGGAGTAACTCCCCTCTTGTGCATCCCACTGCACCAGATCTTCGGCCAAGCTGAGTTTCTAGGTTCCGTTTGGAGTAGACTATGCTAAACCAAAACATCGAGGTAAAGTTTCACAATCCGAGGAGTATCTGCTAGGTCCTCCTCCTCCATCCACTTCGCATCAAATGCAGGAAAGTTCTTAAACTTAACCAAGAACCGCCTTCGGACTTTACCTTTCTTCGTATCATTATGTGCCAAAATCTGTTCAGGAACAAGGATCTCCTTGTTTTCTTCCACTTTGGGTTGCTCATCGGGCTCCCCATCATCAGGCACATCACCCTTAACAGGTTTCAAGAGACTCACATGCAATGCATTGTGAATCCTCCAAGTATCTGGCAGTTTCAATCGGAAGGAGACATCATTTATCTTGTCAGTAATCTGGAAAGGTCCGTAGTATCACATACTAAGCTTTGGAAAAAGCCTCTCCTTTCCCTTTTTCTTTCTTAGGCGTGCCTTCTCAAAAGTAAGAGAACCCAATCATCCTCCTTCAATTTCCAGTCGCGACGATGGCGATCCGCTGCCTTTTTCTGTCGTTCTTGAGACTCCTGCAAAGTCTCGCGAACCTTGGCAAAAGCCGTATCCAAATCTCACGAATATTCATCCGCTCCAAATTTCTAATCTTTCGTGCTCAGGAAGGATGGAACCTTCGCAGCAGTTTCAACAATCTCACATGGCGTCTTCCCTGTCGAAGAGTGTATCGTGTTATTGTAGGCAAATTCCACCAAAGGTAAGTTCTTTTCCCATTGAGTCTTCTGATGCGAGATAGAAGACTTCAATAAATCTAAAATCACTGAATTGGCAATCTCAGATTGCCCGTCAGTCTGCAAGTGGAACGATGACGAGAACTGCAACCGCGTGCCAATGTTCTCCCAAATTGCCTTCCAAAACAAACTCATAAATCTGGGGTCTCTGTCGGAGACAATCGTCTCAGGCGTGCCATGTAATCGGAAAATCATCGTGATCATTCTGTATTCTCGGGAGATCAAAAAAAAAATGAAATCCATTTCAATATTTTCCCAGGGGCGGGTGGGTATGGGTAAAGGCTGTAACAATCCCTGTGCCTTATGCCTGTCAAACTTGACCTTCTGGCATACCAAGCAACTGCGCACAAACTCTTCCACATCCTTCTTCAGTCTCCGCCAAAAGAAATCTCTCTCTACCCCTTTCATGGTGGTAGCAATGCCGCGGTGACCCGTAAAAGATGGACAGTGGCAATCAGTCATAACCTTTTCCCTCAACGGCTGTGTAACGCACAACATAGTCTTTTTCATCAAGTAGCCTTCCCGAAGGGAGTATCCAGCTACTGTCTCCCCATCCCGTATCCGTGTGAAAATATCTGCAAAATCTGTATCTGTGGCACACTGATCGACCATATCCTCGAAGCTCCTATGATGTATCGCGGAAATAGCCAGAACCAACGGTTTCCGAGACAAAGCATCTGCCACCACATTCTTCTGACCCTGCACATGGACAATCTGGAAGTGGAACTGTGACAAGATGTTCACCCACCACATCTGCTTTTCCGAAAGCTGCTTCTGTGACAAGAAGTAGCGCAAACTCTGATGGTCTGTAAAGACAGTAAAATCCGCTCCGAGTAGGTAATGCCGCCACTGAGTAAGAGCGTGGATAACCGCCAAAAGCTCTTTCCCATAGATCTGTGCTGTCATCTCCGGCCTAGAGAACAAACGGCTCTCGTAAGCTATGACATGGCCTTCTTGCATCAAGACCGCACCCAGACTACGACCACAAGCATCACAAAATACTTCAAATGACTTTTGCAAGTCCGGCAAAGTCAAATCTGGTCCTGTAGTGAATTTCTCTTTCAATGTCCGAAAGGCAGTCACCTCTGTGGGTCCCCACGAAAAAAGGTACTCCTTTCTGTGTCAAGGTATGCAAAGGGGAAGCAACCTCTGCAAACTTTCGTATGAACCGCCTGTAGTACGAACACAGTCCCAAGAAGCTTCTAACTTCATGGACATTCCTCAAATCGGGCCAATCACGGATAGTCTCTATCTTGGCCGGGTCCATTTGCACTCCTGCTGCTGACACAATGTGTCCCAAAAAGTGTATCCATGGTAGGAAAAATTCACTTTTCTTTGCATTAATCACTAGCGTGTGATCTCGTAATGCCTAAAAGACTTGAAGCAGATGATCTCTGTGTTCTGCCTCATTCTTGGAGAAAACAATGATGTCGTCAAAGAAAGTGCCAACAAATAGCCTGTACTCTCGAAAAATCCTGTCCATCATCCGGTTAAATGTCGCAGGAGCATTGGTTAAGCCAAAAGGCATCACCAAAAACTCAAATAACCCAAAAGTCGTCCGAAAAGCTGTCTTGTAGACATCTCCTAGTGCTATCTTGATCTGATGATATCCACTCTTCAAGTCAATCCTGCTAAAGCACGAGGATCCCTGTAACCTGTCGAGTATATCATCGATCCTAGGAATCGGAAATCTGTTCTTGATGGTGATTTCGTTGAGAGTGCTATAATCGATGCACATTCTCCAAGATCCGTCTTTCTTCAAAACCAACAACATTGGAGAGCAATACGGTGAAGTACTAGGCTGGACAAGACCCTTTTCCAAGAGGTCTTTCACTGAGTTCATAATCTTTTCATTCTGTACTCGGCTCACACGATAAGGTGGCCGATTCGGTGGCATGCTTCCAGATATCAGATCAATGGTATGATCGTCAGGCCCTCTCAAAAGCAATCGGCATGAGCGTGGAGAAAAAAAAAAATCTTGGCGTTCTTTTCTTCAGGTCAAAACATATTCAATTTTTATCCATCGTTCAATTCTCCCAAAAGGATGAGTAAGAAAACTAAAGCTCATCAAGTACAATCTCTAAGCCCTTCATTTATCAAAGTCGCTTTCTCGGCCCGGTAGTCAACCACGGCGTAGTTCTTGTGGTACCAAGGGATCCCGAGTAGAACGTCACTCGCGTGCCCTGAACACCCCTGTCTTTGCAAACGAAGTTTGCCAATGCTCGGTGTAATGGCAACATCCCATCCGGGTGCCAGTCGAACTACCTCCGCCTGTGGCGTCAGTCTGTCGGGCGTAGTTCCAAATCGAGCCGCCAATTCCAAGTGAAAAGAAGTTGGCCTTGGCTCCTTCAAAAGAGCTTCCTGATCCTTCGCTTTGCCCCGAAAGCGGCAAAGTTTGTACTTTCATTCATTAGATTCGGTGCAGGTCCCACGCCATGTGGTACCAGTTCTGCTTTTCTATCTGCCTTTTCTGCCACATTCCTCAGCTGCTCTCGAACTCTCAGACCTGTCGTCGTTTTTATCATGCTGTTCTTTCTTTGCCGTATTAAGGCACTTCGCGAAAATATGTCCATGTTCCCCGCATCCAAAGCACTTCCCCTCTCTGATGAAGCGAGCTCTCTCCTCAGGAGTAAGCTTGGGTCGTGCATCCTTTTTTTTCTCTAGGTTGCTCTTTTTCATTCTACTTTCATTCCCAGAAGTCTGTTCGGCTCGTTGTGTCATGGCCTCATCTGTGGGGTAGGTCAGACTGCCAGAGTGAATGGAAAAGCCCCGCTTCGCATGACTCATCAACTCCTGAATAGAAGCTGACTTCTGTTCCAAGCAGTGATCTCGGATCTCTGTAGGTAGACCCAAGGTAAACCGCTCAATCTGTTCTCTGAACGAGATGTTCTTGAATGAAGAGGCGGGTAGAAAAGAGCTCCAGAATCTTTCACAATAAGCATTGATTGTATCCTTCTTGGTCATCCGAAGATGGTTCCAAGCAGCTCGTATATCTCGCTCAAACTCTTGAGTCAACAAAGAAGAAATAAAAAGCCTCTTGAATTTCAGCCATGTAACTGGCACAGTCTTGCTTAATAGAAGCGTGGACCACCAAGTGCGAGCATTCCCCTTAAAGTAAGAGGCAGCTCTCCGAATCTTGGAGTGCTCTGAATAGCGTCCTCCCGCGAAAGCGATGTCAAACTGCTGTATAAAAGACAAAGCCTTCAAAGCATCTGAGTATCCTGAAAAGTATCAAACTTGATCGAGTGGCCACCTTCCTTAAACTCTCGGACTTTCTTGCTTTTATCTTCGAGAAAGTCATACTGGTTGGCTTTGTAAAAATCCTTCTTGTTCGCATAAAACTTTTCGTCATCGGAATCTGAGCTGTTTGTAGACGAGTCCTCAGTAGAACTGTCAGTCTCTGGGTGAGATGTAGCCTTCTTTGCCTTTTTCTTGCCCGTTCTGAAGCTTTGTGTCTTGCTTCGCTTTTTGCTTTTTTCTGTCTTCTTTGCTCTAATCCGAGGAGCTAGAAGAACTGTCAGAAGAAGAAGAAGAAGAACTGGTTACTCCTTCAAATCGAACACGCTTCTTCCGTTTCTTTGCTTTGTCGAATGTCGACTGACGACCCAAATATCCCAGGAAGTCAGTACCTTTGTTCTGCTTTTTGCCGTGCTTTTTGCCTTTCTTTTGCACGTCGAAAAGCTGAGCAATCCGTGCATCAACCACGTTCTCCAGTTCCTTCTCCGTATATTTCTTGGAGGCAGAAGGTTTCTTGAGAGCGGGTTTCGGGAGTGGTGTTGTGGTTCTCTGCCACTCCATCTGTACCTCTTTCAAAGAGGTCTGGTTCATATATTTTGCCATCTTCGGGTCCTTGGCAAAATTGAGCATCATCTTTGTTGCATCGCTGATCGACTGGCGACGCTCTATCTCTCGCCGCTCCGCCTAAGTAGGCCAAGGCGGGCCATACTTCTGCCTGAATCTTCGTTGTGATCCCAGCCCACATCTCCAGATGCAGAGGGAGTCCACTGATCATTGCCTGAAGCCATAGGTGCCGCGGAAAAAAATTCGGGGATCGGATTTCCCGTAGAAGAGAAATCGGCTGTGCTCTGATACCACTGTAACAGACTTGGACACTCCAAGTCAAGAATCAACCGCGATAGCACCAAATAACCACTTCAAAAGAATTCACAGATCACAATAGATTTGCACTGGCCCGGCGGAGTTCCGTGCCTAGAGATATTGGCCCCAAAGACTGGCGCCCCTTTCGGTATTTCTTTTTATATTAATCAATCATCAAAGTACAAGAGAGCGGTTAGGGTTTCACTCTCAGACTCTGCGTCCAGATGCCCTGAGAAGTGAGGCCCTCACCACTAATTTAAAGGTTACAAGGGATGCCCAAAAGCAGAGCCCCAAAAGCTTTTAAAATCAAAAGCATCAGTTCTCTCTCTCTCTTAGAGAGTCTTTTCTCTTTTTTTTATAAAAAAAAAGCAAAAGCAAAATTCGCGTCGCTCATCATTTTCCACAAAATATATATATATATTTATTTATTTATTTTTTTAATAATCCGCCTCCGCGATTTCCAGAATTTAGGGTTTTTGGCAAAAATTAGGGTTTGCAGGAATTTTAGGGTTTCTCGCAGAAATTAGGGTTTCTGCTGTCCGCCACGTCATCACTTTGTGACAGCAGGGCAGTTAGATTTCCCGAGGGGTGTTTCCAAAAAGTGAAAGTAAATAAATAATAAGAAAGAAATCAACAAAAAGGATACATAGTAGTCACACGCTGGTGACATACCCCCCTCTTGAAATCTCAAATGTCCTCGTTTGCATCTATGTCGTATATGCTCACAGTCAACACTAATGTATTCAACACCTGTCGACACATGTACGACACATACATGCTCATTGTCAACCCTGGTGTGTTCAACACCTCGTCGACACATGTATTGCCTGCGTGTGAATCCTGTCCCAATGACATAGTGGTAGCTTCGCACTCTGCCATTGCTTTGAGTCACTAACTTTCCAATGACAAAATGGTAGCCACACATTTTGCCATTGTCTTATAGTACACGTTGGGCCCAGTAACACTTTCGACCATACCCAAACCGACAGTTTAAGAATGCAGTTACACATGTACCCTTTAATAGAAGCAATTACTGTATCCTTGACAAACTGACAAGAAATACTCACTTCTATAGCACTAACCAAACTTTTGGACATTCCATAAGAGCAATTGCCAAACTGACAATCTATACAGGTCTAACATTCATGTAACATGTACTTGATTTGAGCTCACTTTAAATACGATGTACATCATTTGTTTCAGAAGCCATTGTCACATTGACAATCCATGTAGCTTTGAAACTCAAGGGGTCAAGGTAGGTTGCAAATCGAAGGCTTCAAGGTAAAGTGATAACACAGTTGGTGACTCTGCAAGTTCACCTTCTTCCATCCACTTAGCATCCATTGGTGGATAGTTTCTGAACTTCACCAAGTAACGCCTAGCAACCTTGCCTTTCACTTTTCTTTCTTTATGTGCCAAAATCTTTTCCGGGACCAAGATCTCGTCAAGTTCCTCGACTTCCGGCTGATCTTCAGCTGGTATATCCTCTGGCACATCACCCACATAGGGTCTGAGAAGACTCACATGAAACGCATTGTGAATCTTCCAACTGTCAAGCAATTTCAGCCTAAATGCAACATCACTGATTATGTCGCACACTTGAAAAGGCCCATAGTAACGCATGCTGAGCTTTGGAAACAGTCTTTCCTTGCCCTTCATCTTCTTTAACCTTGCCTTTTCAAAGCGTAGAAGCACCCAATCACCAAGTGAAAATACCACTTCACAACGGTGACGATCAGCTGCTTTCTTTTGCTTTGCCTGAGTCTTTTCTAAGGCCACTTTGACCTTCTTGTACATTTCATCCATGTCCTGAACATACTTATCTGCTTCAAATATCTTGTCCTTTGTATGCAGTATGGGAGGAACTTTCTTGCCACCTACAACTATCTCAAAAGGTGCCTTGCCAGTTGATGAATGCACTGTATTATTGTATGCATACTCCACCAATGGCAAATACTGCTCCCACTTTCCTTTATGCTCTGACACGTAGCACTTCAGCAGATCTAGGACAGTAGAATTTGCCTCTTCTGACTGCCCATTTGTTTGAGGATGAAATGACGAAGAGAATTTGAGCGTTGTGCCCATATTCTCAAACAAGCCTCTCCAGAACAAACTTGTCATGCATGGATCACGGTCGCTAACAATCGACTGTGGCATGCCATGATACTTGAAAATATTGCTCATAAACAAGCGTGCCATCTGATCTGGCTTTATCTTCTTCCTGCTTGCTGAATCTACAAATGATGGTCCAAATACCATCGTTTCCTGTCTGCGTTCTTGGAAGATCAAAGATAAAATCCATAGCAATACTTTTCCATGGTTTATCTGGAATAGGTAGTGGTTGCAATAACCCTAGTGCCTTTTGCCTGTCAAACTTGACCTTCTGGCAAATTACGCATTCTCGCACAAAGGCATCCACATCTCTTCTCAATGTAGGCCGGTAGAAGAATGTCTCAACCGCTTTAACTGTAGCATCGATACCACGATGCCCTGCATACGGTGGGACATGACTCTCTTCCATAACTTTGCGTCGCAATGGCTTTGTGACACACAATCTGCCATGCATCATCATGAACCCATCTTTGAGAAGATAGTGTTCATGACGTTGTCCATCCATTAGTTGCTCGAAGACCCTCGCAAAATCTTCATCATTTGCATATTGTTCCCTCGTATCATCAAGTTCATGATGATAAGGAACTGACACAACTAAAATTTGTGGCTTCCTTGACAAGGCATCAACCACAGCGTTCTTCTTGCCTTCCACATGCACAATCTGAAAGTGGAACATGGACAAGATATTTGCCCATCGCATATGCTTCTCAGATAACTTTGCCTGTGTCAAGAAGTATCGCAAGGTCTGATGGTCCGTTTGGACAACAAAGTCTGCACCTGGCAGGTAGTGTTTCCAACTTAAGAGTGCATGAATCACGACCTGCAGTTCTTTTTCATAGACTTGCATAGTCTTTTCTGGCCCTTGCAAGATTCTACTCTCATAGGCTACTACCCTGCCATCTTGCATTAGCACTGCACCAATGCTACTACCGCAGGCGTCGCACTAGACCACAAATGACTTCCTAAGATCTGGCAACCCAATGACTGGATCTGAAGTCATCTTTTCCTTTAAGAGATTAAAAGTTGAAATCTCTTTCTGTGTCCATCTAAAGGTGACTGCCTTCTTTTAAGAGCATGTAAAGGTGAAGCAATCTCAGCGAAATTTCGGATAAACCTTCTGTAATAGGAGCATAGTCCCAAGAAACTTCGGACATCGTGCACCGTGTTCAAATCTGGCCATGACTTGATCGCTTCAACTTTAGCAGGATCCATTCTGACACCATCCTTTGAGACAATGTGTCCGAGAAAATGAATCTCTTCCAGAAAAAATTCACTTTTCTTTGCATTGATGAGCAACCTATGACTGCGTAGCTCTTTGAACACAATGGCCAAGTGATGCCTATGCTCCTCTTTATTCTTTGAGTAGACTATCTATCATGTCATCAAAGAATGTACCAACAAACTGCTGGTGTGGACGGAAAATTATGTCCATCATCTTATTGAACGTAGCAGGAGCATTTGTGAGACCAAAGGGCATCACTAAAAATTCGTAAAGACCAAACGTCGTTCTAAAAGCAGTCTTGTGCACATCCTCTGATCTAATGCGGATCTGATGGTACCCACTCTTTAGATCTATCCTGCTAAACATAGCTGCTCCTTCTAATTTGTCTAGAATATCATCAATTCTAGGTATAGGGAACCTATTCTTGATGGTATTCTTGTTCAATGCACGGTAGTCGATGCACATACGCCATGAGCCATCCTTTTTCTGCACCAACAACACTAGAGAACAGAATGAGGATGAACTGGGCTGAATCAGCCCCTTTTCTAACAGCTCCTGTACTTGGCTCATTATCTCTTTCTGCTGAGCCGCACTAACCCTGTACAGAGGCTTATTTGGTGGGCTACTGCCTGGCACCAAATCTATAGCATGGTCCTCGGGTCTCTCTGGCGGTAATTGAGACGGTAATGAATCGGAAAAACAATCACTATACTGTTGTAAAAACATTGACCTTTCTTTATCTAGCACAAATAAATTTGATTCATCACAATCTGACACTTCACGTGCAAAAACCAAGTACGCAGAAAGATGCTTTTTCATTACAGAAGTAATAGCAGAAGCTGATACAGTGGGAATAAACTCCCCTTTAAGCTTTACATCCATAATGTGAGTCTTTCCCCTGCTCTGTACAGTGATCTTTTTGTTGTAGGCATCCATGATTCCCTGTACACGAAATAACCAAGGAATACCTAACAACACATCACATCCGTCCAGTGGCATGATGTAAAATTCTTCAGCATCTACATAGGACTGGATATGTAGGCGCAACTTTCCAATGATGGGTGTCACAGCCTCTGTATGGCCAGGACATGCCAAAGCTGCCTCTGCTGTATACCCCATCTCTTCAGGTCTGCTTCCCAACTTTGAAGCCAATTCTGGGGAAATGAAGTTGGCTTTGGCACCTGGATCAAAGAAGATAAGCACTGTTTGATCCCTGACCTTTCCCCATGCTCTGCAAAGCTCACTTGCATCTGAATTTGGCTTGTCGCCCACCATATCTGGCACTAGACCAGCCATGGGCTTCTTTCCTTTCCTGTCCTCCTTGTCTTCAGAATCAGTTGGCCTTTTCTTTGTAGGACAATTGTAAGCAATGTGGCCAGGCTACTCACAGATGAAGCATTTGTTCTCTGACCTCAGGACCTTCGTTTGCTCTTCTGACTTGCGAGGAAAACGTCTTCCATTTCTTTGCTGGTCCCTTTTCTGATTCAGCCGTAGCTTTGCCTTTCCCTGCATTGGCTGGCTCCTGAGTCCCTTTAGGAACCTCATTGTGAACGTGCTTCTTCGCTGAATTTTTCTTGGTTGATCCCTCCTTGACGCCAGTATTGAATTCACAATCTTCTCCCTTGAGCAAACCATTGCCAGTGTTTGCTACCTCGATGAGCTGTCAAAGTAGTGACTTTGAAGTTTGGTCTTCATGCAGTACTTTCTCAATCCTTTGGGTAGGCCACAACAATATTTTTCAATGTGTTCTGTCAATGGCACAAACCTATAGGAAGTTATTGGAAGTAGATCTTTCCAAAACTTCCGATTGTAGTCATCGAGATTCTTGCAAGTGGCAACATTAACCTGGTGCCATTCTGTCATGAAATCTGCTTCAAAGTCATCAGATAACCATGCTGCTGCAAAAATCTGCTTGAAGTAAATCCATGTGGACGGAGCTTGCCCTTGTAGCAATAAAGTTGTCCACCATTGTCCCGCATTCCCTGTCAAGAAAGTGGTTGCCTTGCGGACCTTTGAGCCTCGGTAAAGTTTCCCCTTGCATAGGCCTTGTCAAACTGCTGGAGGAATAAGAGAGCCTTCTTCCTGTCATCAAACCTTGTAAAGGTCGTGAATGTCACACCTTTGCCACCTTCTTTGTACGGAGTTGGCCTCTCCAGCGGCGTTAAGTTGTCATATGGAAGTGACTGAAACATGGGAACACTGTTAGGCTTCATTTGTGTTCCTTGACCGCAATTAAGTTGACCTGGAAATGCCATATTTGGCTGCTGATTTGTAATTCCAGCCATACCAAAATTTGTCTATGGCATCCCAAATTGGCCCTGAGTGCTTTGAAACCCTGGTAGCATGCCTGTGACACCATACATGGGGTTAGGCATCATCGTTTGCGCACCCCCAAACACTGTTCCTGGCGTGTAAAACTGATTTCCAGGTGCATGACCAGCCATGCTCTGGAATACCGATCCACCTCCAAAATAGCCAAGGTGTACTGAAGGTGGTAGGAAGACTTGTTGCATAGCCTGTAGGTTGCTTCCCTGCCCATTAGAACCAGCTATAGGCTGCTGAAAAGTGGCTGGCTGAACTGGTACAACTTGAAAGACTGGGATCTCAGCCACCTGTTCTTGCACCTTAGGCACATGTTGTGGAGACTGCATGTTCTCCGTTAAGTGTACAGGTGTTTCCATTGACTCTGCAGTATGAATCACGTGTGCTTGAGCCTTAACAGGCTTTTGAATATGATCCAGTGACCGAACTTGCTGAGACGGAAGAGAAGGTTGCAGAAAGGCTAAAAACCTAGGGTTCTGCATTACTTGTGTGAACATAGCCACAGCAGAAGCCAACTGGGTCCTGAATATATCATCATCCGTCTGTGGTGGTCTTGAAGACTCACCCACTCCATGTGTCTGTTGACCCTGTGAAGAGGAAACCTCTTCAGTCACATCATCTGGTCTGTCAGTCATAATTGCAATTTCCTGTGTCTGGTCTATAATCCCCTGTGTCTTAAAGCCCAAACTGACCAAGGCTCACTTCTATGGGAAAAAGTGATTTAGTCCCGGAACCAGCCTGTTTAATTCAAAAAGGGCGATAGACCTTAGACTTAAACCTTATTTGCTTTCACCCATTTAATTTGTCACCCACTTTACCTGTACTTTCAAGACACAACAAAGGGGAGAGGGATACAGGCTGCTAGATTGCACCTGTAGGAGAAGACCGACACCAGATTGGCCCCTAACTTAGGCGCCCTTTTTGGTATTTCTTTATTGTTTAAAAGAGGGAATAAACGCTGTGGTTCCCTACAAGCTGCCCCGCACAAACTTGGCTGAATTTCAACTATTCCGGCCCGATTTCGGCAACATAACTGTACCAGGACCCTTCACAGTCAGTATTCCCACGCATTGAATGACTTTCCCGACGCATACGGGCACTTTGCAAAACCTGACGAGAATCTGCAGCATGCTGAATTCTCTGTTTTCAGCCCCCAAAATGCGCCAGATCACCTGTACAGTGGTCCCCTCGTGTCCCCGAACCTCCTGGGGGTATTAGGGTCCGTTTAGGGCCAAAACCCTAAACCTGCAAAAATACACAGCAGGCTGTAATTTACTGTTTCGGGCTCCGTTTCGCGTGCCTGTCGCCTCCGTAGCAAGTCCTCGAGCTCCCGCACCTGTAGGGCTACTTGCCCTTTGAATCGGACGAGATTTCTGGCGTGAAACCTCTCCGAATTCACCTGTACCTGCGGGGGATTAGCCGCTAGCTAATCCCGTACCTCTGCAAGAGGCTCTTGCCTCAGCAATCGCGCATGAACCCACACAACTGTACATTGGTCAATTGAAAAGCCCACTAGAGGGGCATAACATACTGCCATAGGGGAGAGAGAGGGCAGTGCGTAGCGTGCAGGGCATCACTCTTGGCACCGCACTGTACATAAGAGGGAAAGGAAGCACTCCATAGCTCTTAACCTATGACAAAATCTGCAAATGAGCCCCTCCCTCCTTCAAATTCAGTGCCACTTCTTCATGCATGAGGAAAGTGCACAGAAATGTGCCACTTGGCACATTTACAGCCTATTTCCCGTTTCGGGGTTGCCGCCTAAAAATCTCCCAACCGGTTGCCCAATTGACTTCACGGCAGAGTAATAAAATGTTCCCCTTGTCATTCCGGAGGTAATGACGCAAACACATTTTCAGGTCCCAAAATAGCAGTTCCCTAAATTTTAGGAGATGCTGCCATTGTATCTTTCTAGGTCATCTGACCCCCTTTGTACACTGCAGCCACACCCAAAATTGAAATGTAGCCTCTGTAGCAAAGGATTCCACTTTGGCTAGTAAATGACCCCACTTTGGCTAACCATAGTCCTTGTCCAACCTTAGTGCTCTCTTGCCCTCAAGCCTAGACTCCCTCTGAACAGTTCCACACTAGCTATGCAATGCAGGGCAGTTAGATTTCCCGAGGGGTGTTTCCAAAAAGTGAAAGTAAATAAATAATAAGAAAGAAATCAACAAAAAGGATAGATAGTAGTCACACGCTGGTGACAGTACTTGACTTGTTTGAGTGCAGGAACTGATAGACGAAGTGACTGCAACATTTCGGTCTGATAAATCTCTATAGACATGATTGCCATAAGGATTAGTTAATCGGGCATCTGAGAGATCCCGATTGGATCTAGATGCGATTGCTAAATACGTAGCTGATTAATCATGGTCTGAGATTGGAATAATTGTTGAATGTGATTTATCGTGTGATGTCCTGTGATGTGACTGTCGATTGGTACATGTGCTAAATGTGTTTTTCCTAGTGCGTCGGTACTAACAGTCAGTGTCTGCTAAGACAGTTTATGGCCTCTGTCTGTTTTGCAGGCGTAATCACGAGCGATTACAATGCTTTTAAGAGGGGGGGTATGTCACAAACTGGTGACGTGGCATGGCCTGGACATGGGGCAACAGAGCACCCACAAACACACCCCGGCTCCCAGGCCCGTGAAATGCGGAGACAGGTTGATGTGGCAGATTCCGAAAAATGCGACGGGTTGGTGACGTGGCATGCCGTATGGGCTTCCGTGATTTGCGTCGTAAAAAGCGGCCTAGCTGTACAGAATTCTTGAAAAAGCGCTAGCTGATTTGCAAGAATTGCTTTATTTTGAAAAACTTGAGAGCTTTTGGATTACTAATTTTGGGGCTCTGCTATTGGGCATCTCTTGTAAACATATACATTAGTGGGCAGGGCCCTCACAACTCAGAGCATCTGGACGCGGAGTCTGAGAGTGAGAACCCTCCCACTCTCTTGTACTTTGCGCACAGATTAATACAAAAAGAAATATCGAAAGGGGCGCCAGTTTTTGGGGCCAATATCTCTAGGCACGAAACTCCGACGGGCCATGTCGAATCAATTGTGAATTGAGAACTGTTTTGAAGTGAATCTCTGCCGTGTCGCGATAGAATCTTGACTTGGGAGTGTCCAAGTTTGTTACATACCCCCAAACACTGTTCCTAGCATATATTGATGGTTTCCAGGCGCATAACCAGCCATGCTTTGAAACACTAATCCACCCCCAAAATACCTAGGATGCACAAGAGGCATGGGCTTGAGCCTCAACAAGCTCTACTACATGAGATGGTTGCCTTGTCTACTGTGGCACTGGCGGCGCTTGCAGATGTTCCAGGATTTTGCACCAACCGAGAGAACACATTCACAACAGCAACTAACCGTGTCCTAAACTCATCCTCATCTAGTTGCCCGGTCATATACCCTTGACCTTGTGGAGCATTCAAATCAACAAAAGGTACAGACAAGGGTGACCCTGAACTCTTGCCAACCTCGAACACTCGAGGAATAGCCTGTCTGTCATGTGAAGAGGAACCTTGTCCTATTAGTCATAGTGTAATTCCGAGTTCCTATGCTCTGTGTCTTCGTCGCAAACCAACCAAGGCTCACTCTTTAAGGAAAAAGTGATTTTGTCCCAGCGACGGAACCATAAAACCGGCCCATAGAGCGGTAGACTTTAGCTTTCACTCGATTCTTTACTTGAACTTTACGACACAAAGGAACTTCACAAATCACCAATAAACCTGTGACTAGAATTAACACTTCAAATAAACCACAGCCTAGCAGCTAGAGCACTACCAAGCAGACAACGACACCCTGTAGGCCCCAAAGATTGGCGCCCCTTTCAGTATTTCTTTATTCTTATTGCGAATAGACGATCCGAACACTTTCACCTAATTCTCACCAAGCTGTCCAAACCTGTCCATGGTTGTAATTGCAGGTTTTTGACCCAATTCGCCAACATTAGACCCAATTTCGCCAACATGACGGCGCAAAAACCTTTGTAGGTCAAAAGTACACGTCAAGAACACTTTCCCTTGCCGTTTGGAAGCTTTCCAGTGAGCTGCAGATCAATTTCAGCATGTTGTAATTCCTTGTTTTGACATTGTCAGGTGCCCAAAGCCCTGTTTAAGCATTCCGAGGACTTTTCGAGGCTCCCTTGGCGATGTCCTACGGTTTAGATGTGAAACCCTAAACCTGCAAAAAAACGCAGCAGGCTGTAATTTTCTGTTTTGGATCCTTTTGGGGAGAGCAAACACGTCTACGCGTGTCTCAGATGCTCCCGCAAGCAATGGGACACTTCCGCTTTGAAGCGGACAAGTTTTCACGCAAGAAAACTCTGTTTTCGCAGTTCCCCTTTGAAATGGACGAGTTTTCACAAGAGAAAACAGAGTTTTCTCTCCGTTTTCGCAATCCTTCACAATGGAACTATGCATACCTATGGGGGATTAGCAATTAGCTACTCCAATACCTGTTCAAAAGGCTCTTGCCTTGGCAAACGCGCATAAAACCCCCAGAATTGTACATGGTCAGTTGAGAAGCCCAACTAATGGGGCATTACTATACGTGCAAAGGGGAGAGAGAGATGCACGAGAGCAAATCATCGCGCTACATAGAGCAAAGAAGAAGGCAAGCTTTCCATTAAAGTTGTGATCACCTACAACCACTACTCTCTCTCTCTCTCTCTCTCACACACACACACACACACACACACACACAATGAGTAAAAATCAGCCTTCTTCTCAGATTTGGGCGCCCCCTCCAACTAACGGATCTACAAACAGCCATGGAGCCGCCTTATAGGTGTTGCGATGCAAGAGCTCTCTTGTATGCCGAGGATGTGTGATTCGTCCGGTGAGGGTGAGGGTGCGGGTAGGGGTTACATGCGTCGACTACACATCGCCTGTAGGATTCGCCTTTCTATTTCCTCCATGAAACTCCGGGAAGAGGATTAAGAGGCTAGCGGCGAGGGTGAGAGGCTCAAAACCCACAGGGCCGGGAAAAAATTGTTTTGATACCACTGTAAGGATTCTAGTTACTAATCCTTAATTAAGTACTTAAACTCGTGATTAAGACTTAAGAAACTTGAACTTGACTCAGAGACAAGACTCGGAAGACTGTGTGTTTGATTGCTTGAATGAATGAATGACTGCTTGAAACTAGTACAATAGGCTCCTTATATAGGAGACGAAGAGACACAAATGAAAAGACATGACTTTAGACGTAAAGACACATCCTTTCGACGAAGAGCTGCAACCATTGGGTGAAGAGTCGCACCCGTAGAGCCAAGGGGTGTGACCATTCGTCGAAGGAGTGTGGCTTTTGGCGAAGAGGCACGTCTCTTGAGCGAAGGGTCGTGACCATCCAAGCATAGGGGTTCTCCTTGGCATGGCACTTCGCGTAACTGCAACTAGAAGTAGATGAAATAGTGCAACATAGTCACAATCATGACAATTGATTTCTCACTTGGAGTGTCCAAGCCTGTTACGGGGGAGGCACGCACTATATATATAGATGCACGAAAAATGTGCCCTACGGCCGAACTCCTAATAATGTGTAAATTAAAAGTGACCTACTACCACATTTAACAGAACACTAGAGACTTTGACGCGCACAAAACCCCAAGAAAAGGGAGGCACGCGCTACATATATAGATACACCAAAAATGTGCCCTACCTTCAACAAAAAAACCCCACGACCCAAAATATGGCCAAGCTCCTAATAAATGTGTAAATTAAAAGTGACCCACTACCCACATTTAACAGAACACTAGAGACTTTGACCCCCACGAAACCCCAAGAACAGGGTCCGGCCTCATGCCAGCCTACCGGGTGAGCAATACAATGGAATGCACCGCCAAGAAGGTATGTCTACCTCATGTAGAGCCGGGCACAGCCACAAAGCAGTCCCCCACCCCTCCTTAGAGATGCTCGAGCCACCACCGGATACTACAGCCCCCCCTTGCATCAAGGAATAGGAAACAAAAGAAAACTAAGGCCCGTTCCATTGGCTGTTTTGTGGGCATTCAGCTCCTCTCGAGTAGAGACCATAGCCTCTACCCCTTGGTTCCAAAAAGATCTCAAAGCGCTTTTCTTGCCTCCGCAATACTTGAAAAGAACGAAAGAAAAATTTATGCGTTTGATACAAAATGGTAAACATGTTATGCCTTTTGCTAACCGAGTGTCACAGCTAGGTAGCAATCGAGGAAGAGAAATACGTCCATTCAATTAATTGAACATTCAATTTAGTGAATGTTTGTGACAGATGTGTGCAAGCTGAGTCCATTCTTGTGGCAAACCCTGATATTGGAGTGGCCAATATAGGTGTCGACAGTCCCCTAAATCGTCGGGCCGCACACCATTGATCACTAATGACATGCCACATCATTTTCAAATCCTGGATCAAGCAACACAATCACTCGCTCATCATTCACATAACCGATGCATTTAAGTAAATGCACCTTCTTCTGGTACTTCTACTTCCTGCTTTCGTTAAGTATGACATTAACTTGAGCAGTAGGCCGCCAATTGCTGTCAAACTAGAGCTAAGGTTTAGACACTCCTTCATGTGCCCTAAGATGTGGCAATAAAAACACCTATCATTCTTTATGTATTGTGTAACTTCACCCTCTGTGAATCTACCTCCTAAAATGTTTTATGAAATTCTCTGGTCGTGTTCCTTTTTTTTTCTCCTCCTTGTACTTGTTCTTTTTCTTAGACGTGTTTAAATCAGGGGGCAAATATTTTTCTTACAATTACCATTACTTGTGATCTCGGACGAATCTGTTGAAGATGAATCCTTGGCTACCTTCAACTTGTACTCTTGTTGTTCATTATTTCTTGAAATCGGGCCAATCTGATAGCATCGGCAAATGTTTGTGGTTCATTCGGCCTCCACGCCAATCTTGATTGAGTGGCCCAACCAAAAGAGAAATGCCTCCAATCTCTCTTGTACTTCTAGGCATTATAATGGTTTACAAAGTATACTACTCAAGTTAATTGCATTAACTTTAACTTGAGCATTGTACACTAAACAAGCGTGCTATCTTACAAGTGAGGACGCATGCAATCTTTTCAAGGTTCTGCCTAGAAAGCAACTCATATGCAATCTCTTCCTACCTACACTTTTGATCTGCGCTTCCACGCGCTTTTGTGATACTACCCCCAGCTGATTGAGCTGCAATCTGCTGCTATCACACCATAAACTGCCACATGGCAGTGCCACATTAATGATTATCCCCCTGGAGCCAACCGGTGAAATTATCAGTGAAGCTTACTCTAATGTCCTTTGTTGTCGCTATGCAGGACTGACTGTTAACTCACTCTTGATCAAGCAATGTCTTTTGCAGTTTCATGTGGCCAAAGTAAAATGCACATGATGGCTGATTCTTAGGGACTGTAATAGAGGCCGATCTAGCACTATGAGAGGCAAAAGAAGGTACTGTGACAGCACAGTTGCCGGGTTTGGACTACTCTTATGGGTGTTAGCACCAAAACTCTCTGCTTCTCCATTGTCATTGTTGCTACAAATGCAGAGCCATATTATATAGAAAATTTAGTGATGAAGGGTGAAAACATCTGCATGAAGAGACTAGTACTGCATGACACCGGCATACCTGCTGTGAGGGCATGTTCATCACCACGGAAGAGACAGATTGACCAGAAGTTGTCAAAATTTCTTTCACAATGCTACTTATCTTCATTTCTAAAAGGCTCTCTGCTGCCACTGATGAGCCACTGGCACATATTGACAACAATCGGACCAGGCCCTGCAAAATAATCCCAGCAAGTCAATAATCACCACAACTCTTGAAATATGTTCAAAGATAATGTCAAAAAGCCCACCGTATACGTTGAACTGCTGAGCGATGCTTGAGGAGCTATGTCCCCCACAGTGTGGTCAACAGATAGAAGACGCAAAGCTGCAGGAATCAAGCCATGCATACAAAGAATGTCCAATTTCTCCCAAGATGTTGCAAAGGACTCAGCTATACGTATCAAACAAACTGATACATGCTCTACCACCTTTAAAAAAATAAGTAAGCCATTATTGTTGATTGACCTGCAACTTAATCTTTGTAGTATTATCACTAATATCTGTCACAAACTCATAAGTACCTTGGAGTCTGGATACTCAAGGAGGTTGGTCAAAATCGGCAAAGCATCGCTCACATAGTTAAAGGCATCGGGAGGCATGCGCTTACACATGTTAGCGGCTGTAGAAACAGCAACTCTCTATCAAAAAATCAAAAGTATGAACTTACATCAAAACATGGCGTCTGAGAGCAGAAGACATCGTGTGAAAGGGTTATTTGTTACCTGGACTCCTGTGGAGTAAAAGTCGAAGTTTGACAACACTGCAGTGAGCCCACCTGCTCGCAAGCAGGGACCTGGATGCTCACGGGAGATTTTAAAAAGCCCTTGCAAAGACTGCAAAAATAATATAATTAGTTCCATGTCATTCTTGTAACTGTATATGTGGTTGTATCTCTGAATGTGAAACTGGGACCCGCCGTGTGTGTGTGTGTGTGTGTGTGTGTGTGTGTGTGTGTGTGTTTTGGGGGGGGGGGGCCTGCATTTCTCAAAAACTAAATCCAGCATTTCTAAAAGCACCAAAACCCTGACACGAACTGTGGAAGAACGGACTCAATATTTCTTTGTTGAAAAATAAACCTTGAGCTAAGAACCGAGCAGTCTCACCTGCTCAGCAACATCGATATATTGGATGGACTGCAATATTCCACAGAAGTACGGAACAGCCCCCTGATTTACAAGAGCATTGCAAGAGATTGGAATCATCTCACAGAGTTGAGTAAGAGCTCGGGCTGCTAAAAGCATGAGTTCTGGGTTGTCATTGTTTAGGATTTTGACCAACTCTGTAACAAATGAATTTACAGGTACACTGGACAGGGTATTCTCATTCCCCATGCAGAGCACTTCACATAGCTGTGTAAGACTGTCGATTTGCATCAAGTCATTTCCTGATTTGAGGTTCGAAAGAATGTTCATAATTACATTCATATTGTAAGACCCGCCTAAGTAAACATAGCGAGCCTTCTCAACTTTAATTGTTGCCTGTGTATTGTGTGGATATTCAGTATCTTTCTCAGAAACGAACTCCTTGGCTTTGCCCTTATCTTTCGATTCTGGTAGGACCTCTTTTTCTTTGCCTTTCTCAGAGGGTTTATGCACATTCTCCTCCATTTGAGAAGAGTCAGTTTCGTGTTGGGCAGTGTCCTCAATAAGATTGTCAGCTGAGTGTTTTTTCTTAGACCGCATTGTTCGCCTTGGGAGGCTGTCTTGATGTGAGTTGCTGGTCTGATGACGTCCTTGGCTTGATCTACGAGTTGGGTAGCGATGTTCACGGATGCGTGCAGCTGCTGTTGATGATGCAGAGGACCTATTAGGTTTCTTCTTTTCTCTGGCAGGAGAAGACTGAGCCTGCTCGAAAGCCTGTGCCCTCTTCCGACTTCGCGTTTCCATGTAAGCAAAAATGCGCGCCCACACCCCACTTTGATCAAACTTGGGTTGTTCCTGGATAGCGGAGTTTAGAGTGTTTTCTTTACAGATTCTGGGAGCGTTACCATCACCTGTATTACGCAGGTGCGCCTCCAACTGCTCTAAAGGAGTAGCAAGCATGCAGTTTCTCTTTAGCAATCACTTACCTGATGCGATGGTGTACGTATTCGCTTTGAACCTCTGCGATGGCCTAAAAATCGCGATTCCCAGCGCGAGACAGACTGATTCTTGCCTTCGCCTGGCTCTCCCTATGCAGCTCGGCTCTGGGAAGGAATACGTGAGCGGTCCTTTTTCTCAAAAGCTTTAAGTATAAAGCGGAAAAATAATTTTTTTCGTATGACAATTTTGAGCATAGATTTAACAAGCGCCACTAGCGTTTGGTCGGGAAATTTTGATTTCCTAAGAATACTACATATACAATCTATCTATCTATTTACTCTATTACGGAGAAGGGAAGGGGATTCAGGTAGTGCCACGTGGTACTAAATGCGAAATTGCAGCTACAAGGTACCATTAGAAGCCAGAAATCAACGAGTGAGAGCTAGGATTCGTTAGTCGGAAGGTACGCATGCAAGGGTTAGGAGTTGAAGGTGAAAAGGCGAGAGATGAATCGACTCCCCGGGGGGGGGGAGGGGATTACCATGTCGTTCTACGAGCATACATGCAAGTGGGGAGGCCTACTATCGGCAGGAGTTGAAGGGTCATGGGGGGGAAGAGGTAGCGGAGTAGCGCACGCTAAGAGGCACTTGAGAGAGAGAGAGAGAGAGAGAGAGAGACTCTCCAAGAGGCAGGTCCTTGCAATGCAAAAACACAGCAAAGCAAGCCGGATGGCTCTAGGTGGTGAGCGTCAGTGAGTTGCACGGTTGATGTTGGTGCATTATGCAGGCAAGCATGCATGCTCTCTCACAAGCGAGGTCGTAGCGCCCTTGGAGAGGACTTCATCTGCTCTTTGTGGTGAACCCTCTCTCTCTCTCTCTCTCTCTCTCTCTCTCTCTCTCTCTCTCTCTCTCTCTCTCTCTCTCTCTCTTACACACACACACACACACACAAATGTTCAACTCTCTTCATGGAAATCACTTGTGTCAAATTGTTCATAATCTCTCTCTCTCTCTCTCTCTCTCTCTCTCTCTCTCTCTCTCTCTCTCTCTCTCTCTCTCTGTGTGTGTGTGTGTGTGTGTATAGTATTCAATAGGCATTTAATGATGGTGTATTGTAAAAAATGTTTCAGGAAAATTTCAAGGGGTCAAGACCATGGCACGCACTAATTATTAGCACAAAGAGGGGGGCGGGGGGGGGGGGGGGGGGGCAGGGGAGACGACGCAGAAAAGGAGAGAATCTTAAATGTTGTAGCAACAATCACAAGGGACCTCACAGACCTACTTAACAAGCCTTGAGTTGAAGACATGCCCTCACGAGGGAAATGAAATATCAAGACTACAACAAGTTTTATTGGTAATGGGTGATAAAAAGATTGTTCAAGTTTCCTCTTTTTATGAGAAGAGCATTCCAAACAATCCCAAAAGACTTCAAAGATCTATACCCTCAATTCTGAGGGCAAGGCACTTACTCATCGAAAGAAGTGAAGTACCCATTGACAAAACGAGAAAGAGAAAGAGAGAGAGAGAGAGAGAGAGAGAGAGAGAGAGAGAGAGAGAGAGAGTGGTTCTCATTGTGGGCCCTAACAAGAAGCTCAAGGCTTCCATTCTCTACCTTGCCTCCACAAGTAGGAACTTTCCTGAGATCCTCCCCGTCTCCCTCTCCATCTCAAGCTTCCCAATAGCTCCCCATCAAATTGTGAACCCTTCACGCCCCCTACCAATATTGTTGGCATACCCCAAAACCACAATGCCACCCCATCTGCAAGCTATTAGCCCTAAAACTGTTAGAAAATTATCGCAACTAGAGGTTCAAATTACAATAGAATATTGTGTTGACAATGGACAACGACTCAAATTTGTAAAGCTTTGTACGATCATTTTGGTGTATACATTGAGAGAGAGAGAGTCGGCCATGGTTGTGAGCTAGCGTAATGCACTGTAAAAGGGGCATGCACGCGCACACACACACACAATCGACCATGGTTGTGAGCTAGTGTGCGCTATAGAAGGGGACCGAGGTAGAGAGAGATCGAAGGTCTAGAGAGAAAGTCAGAGGCTTCATTTAAAAACATGTGGCCTCCAGAACACTCCCCCTTGACTGTTGGATAACCTCTACTTGTGTTGCTAACGGTGTGATAAGCCTCGGTTATGCCTGAAAAGCCGATGTAGTATTCGTGCCCCAATCAAGTCAACTTCCGATGTATTAACATTGGTATGCTAGTGCATAGACAACTATTATGCATTGTCCTCGTAGGGAAATGCTAACACCATTCGCTTAACATACAACCAATCCTTGAAATTGCTGCTTTGCATTCTTGTGCAATTCTGCTTTCATCACAACAATATCATCTTTATAAGCTACTAGACCTTGAATATCCATTTTGTTCTCTGTCTTTGACATTCAATGCTTGGATTAGATTCGGCAAAAACCCATTATGTACATGCATCTTGTACAAGTTGTCCTACCAAATGCCTTCCCTTTTTCTTAATATATTGTTGAAAACTCTATGAACATTCATAGTAAATCTTTATGGAGCTCTGAGGCTGAAATAAAGTCTGCCTCATCTTGCACATTTTCACAGCATGCTCCTCCATTTGTTTCCTAAAATCTGTCAATTCACTTGGAACCTTCTTCAAATTCATAGAGTCCACCAATTGATGCTTCAACTCTACGATCTTGACCCTCAAGGTCACGTCCTCTACACCTTGCTCAAGCATATAGTGTTGTAATGTTGTCATGTGGCCAAAGGCAATTTCAGACCTTGCATCAATTCATTGAGGCTGCAACACCTTCTTGCTTAAATCTCTGACCATCATTATGCATCAAAAAACATTGCTTCACCACTTGCTTAGCCACCTCTATATCAGCTAGGGCATTATTTTTAATATCTAAAGCTTCTTCCCCACCTTCAAATGTGCAATCGGCTCTTCATCCACATCGATAGCATCTCACATTGCCTTTAACTCTTTGGATCTACCTTTTGCAGCCTGGATAGCTCTTCTAGACGATGGAATCCCTCAAGCTCAAATCACACACCATATCTCTATGTTGCTTTCCTCTTCTCTTGAACCATTTCATAACATGGATGTCCTTAGTATTATGTAGATAGTGTCACAAGACGACAATGGCTTGAACTTGGTGGTGGAAGTGTACTACAGTGTTTGGCCTTTTGTGGGGGCTGGCTTTTTACGGGCTAAACACCTATCAAACTCTGTAGAGTTAGGGTGCCAACAAGCCCCAACAAAAGGACAAACTTTGAGGTCAATGGTGTTCCTACACGAGGGCATCAAGGCACAAGTGGTGGGACGGTTTAGCTAAAATGAGAATTTTTTATTGGATGAGATGCTAGTTCAATACACGTTTGCGGCTGTGATTTTCCAACCACAAGGGTGTGTCCACTTATCAGGGCTCTCGTTTTTTTACATATGGCTTGAGAAACTTGTATTGCCTTTTGTCTACAGAGTGTCAGGGATAAAAATGCCAACATTGCTTGAAACTAGAGATGTTGAGTAATTATTCAAGCAATAGATTACCTCAAACGGTGCATCACACACCACACACAATTCATTTTTTGCTTTGTTGTCCTTGACACGGGGCTTTTACCCTAGCTAGTGGTGAGTTAAAAGACGAGTAGAGTTTTGGAGCGAGCTTTAGAGGGATCTTTTTTTAGAAAAATGCTCTACTAACCAAATATATTAAAAAAGATCACTTTGAAAGATTGCTCCAAGCAAGGCTTTTTGAGCGAGCTTTTGTTTCTCTCCCTCTCCCCTCTCTCTCACTCCCCTTTTGTCTCCCTCTCTCTCTCTCTCTCTCTCTCTCTCTCTCACACACACACACACACACACACACACACCCAAGTGTGGTAGATTGGTTATGCCATTTCCTTCTTGAATAACAGGTCTTGAGTTCACCTCTCCTCGTCGGATAGATCTTCAAGGACATCTTTGTATGTTCTGCATAGCTCCACAATGCATCATGCTAGTGTCAATCATTGTACGACTAACAATACTTGGTGAAAATGCTCTCACTAAAGCTGTTAGGCCAAACCTCAACACTTATAGATGAGATGTCCAAATGCTGACAATATCTGCACAATCTTGGATGTACCCACCGCCTCAACGCTATTTGCATACACTGCATCTCAAGACTAATAATCACATATGGATGTGTCATCACTCGCTGACATCAAGATGGCCACGTCTTTGTCATCCATAGGTAGCACCATGTGTCCTTGCGTCACCTCGTTAGCCTCTAGCATGACATATCGAAGAACTCCATGTCCATCATCTCTACGTGTGTCTTTAGGGAGCACACCTGCTCTATCTTTGTTTGCATTGACTCTGATGACACATATTGTGTCGCACTCGAGCAATACTACTCCACCTCTACCTCTTCAAATTCCAGTAAAATACAATGCACAGTCGATAGACACCGGACATCCAATCTCAAGGCAAGGCACATGCCGCCTTTACCCCATCGATATCTCCCCCCTCCCTAGAGGATTCTATATCTGTAATAAGACTAAATGATTCATCTAGTTTCCTTTGAAGGTGTTCCCTATTCTAGCAACATTCTACATGAAAATGCATTATTGAATCATTCTTAACCATATCTTGCCACATCGCCCTATTAGTACTTGAGGTTTGATTGAGCCCAAACTTGGGAGTACTTGTTTCCAATATGAAGCTATATGAAGTAAAAAAGCACCTACGTTAGACCTAGATGTATCTTGTGCATCGTTTGAAAGTGCCTTGTTAGCTGGATCCATCCCAACCTATGCAAGCTAGCAGAACTTTATCTAAGTTAGAAGGGATGCCACATACCTTGACTAGCTTTAGTCCATTCTCAATTTTTTGAAAAAATGACAAGAGCATGTTGAAGCTTAGCCATGTGTGATTGATAGTAGCTTTGTACTCATCTAGCACATTACAAGTATTGTAGCTGGTTGAGCTGGTTACTTCTCCAAAAAATATCTTTGCAAACAGTCCTACCTCAATAGACTTCATGCCAAGTATGATCCGCTTTGGTCTTGTTTTGGAAGTCCTTGACTCGATCTTTAATCCTCTAGTAATTTTGTTAATGAATGGAATGAGCAGAGTTGCACTCATATGCTGAAAGAGTGGTGTAAGTCTAACACCCTCAGCACTTGATGCTGAACAAACTGCATGAAGCCGAAGATGTGAGGCAAATGATGAAGATGTCTACTACGATGTCCACTGAAGAACACTCCATGAGTGTAGCAGCAGTCTGGGGTGTCACAACCACCAAGAAATCTCCATGGTAAAGTGGCGTCACGAGTAGTGTAGCAAATCGTTGTACTCCATCGATACAATGTGAAGGTACTGCATGAAGGTCTCAAACTGAGTGTGAAAACAACTCCTTGTCATGAAAGAAGTGCCAATAGATGTGCAAGTATCCTGCCCAAAAGGATTTGTGTTGTTTGTACTCCAGGAACCATCTGGAGAAAATGGGAAAGCCCAGGAACCTTCATGAGTATGATCGGAAGCCTGTCAATGCATGAACCTGTAACCCAAGGTGGCCAGGTGGCTAAGTTTAGCTCAGCTCACATGGATATTATGGTTTTACATCCACAATATTCCAAGTAAAATATGTTCTACTAGCTTTCTTGCAGGCAATGCATAAAACTTGTGCAAAGCAATGCAATAAAACTTTTACCTTGAGCATTAGCAATCCAAGAACAAGAGTATTTCTCCCACAAAATTCTTGATGTTTGGTTTTCTTTGGTTTGGTAAAGTTGATTTTCCTAGTATTTTCCACCTCTAAAAGCTCATGAGATTAAAAGAAACTCCCCTCCATCAAGGTAAGCATGAACAATGAGTGTATCATGTCCCATGCCTATTTTAATGTATGGTTCATCCTTTGAACTTTTATCCACGTGGTCACTACCACTAAAGCATAATTTCATATCCTTCTTCATCACAAAATATAATTGGTGTAGACTCTTTTAGCATAGACATCCATTGTTGCAAGGATACAAGCCATACAGGTGGTTTAAATAGGTGCTCAGGGAAAGGCTTAAGTCTATAGGTCTCATCCTTAACATCACTATCCAACATGTACTCTTTTTTTTGTAGACCCCTCTTACTAAATGCTCCACACAACCACAACTCTATCTTTTACAAGATTAAGTGTAGATTCCTTACATCCAAAATTTCTTTGATAGTACGTAATTTTGTGGATTTTCATAAAACCTCTCCTCGTATTCCCCTAAATGATGGTAAGGTTTTCAATGTGTTGGCCTTTGAAGCATCTAACTTTTTTGAACCTGCATATAGAGATTGCATTTCTAAGTCCAACGGAGGGGGCTCTAGGCAAAGCTCTTTGAAGGCCTCTAATGCACCATTGATTGGCTCAAAGTCTTTGTCCCTTAGTCTATTGGTGATTTGTTGACCTCACTTGAGTATGCTTCCTTGGTATTTTCTAGTTGTTCTAGAGCTTAGCTTATTTAGCCGACTTTTGTGTCTTTTCGGATTGTCTCTGCCTCTTAGCTCTTTTGGAGACTTTCTACTTCTCTTTGAGCTGTCGATGTCATTTTGTTTATGGAGCTCTTGACTGGCACTATTGGTTCACCCTTAAATGAGGTTGAAAAGATCACATCTTCCACATTTAATGATGTTTTGTTTCTATTGTTTGGGTTTCTTGGACAATCCTCTAGAAATTGGTGCCCTTTCTAATCACAATCCTGACAATATACAATAATAGGTACAGATTTTTGATCTGGCTCAAGATACTCACTTTTCCAATGATTATGGACTCCACCATGTTGACAATCCCCCAACCGTTTTGGGTGAGTCTTAGGAGGTGACGTCTCCTTTCCTTCGTCTACTTTGAAGTGAGTGAATTGGATTCACTTTTTCTGCCATATAGTTGGATGGTTCTATCATAAGAGATGGCATGTACCGACATTCATTAGTTGGCATAGAAGAGATTATCCCTCCATAGCTTGTGATAGGAATCATTGCACGTTCTTCTACTCGCTCTTTGGGTTATCCTTTTAATGTAAAGGGAATTCTGCCAGGTAATTGAGATTGTTGTCCTAAAGTAGATTGCGGCCAATCCATTCCTAGTCTTCGCTTTGTCATTTGAGTAACATTTTGTGGATATCTATATGTTGGTTGCCCTTGTGGCTCCGATGGCATGTAGTGAAAATTCCCATCATACTTTGGCCTATAGTAATACTACAATGTTTCATAATTTTTCCATTTTCCTTCTATAACACTTTGGTTGTTTTTGTTGAGCCATAAGCTATCCTTGAAGAGGTTTTGTCAAGGCATTTGAAGAGGTGGCTATCTTTAAAGACTAGCCATCGATTGTCTTTGAAGAATAGCCATCAATTGATTCATTTTCCTTAATGCTTCTTCTTACTCTATCGTAGTGAAATTCACTATTGGACCCACTTGTGCAGGTATAGCAAACCCCCATCTAACTTGTTGTATCTGTTTTTTGGAAAATTTCCCCATAGATCTCACAATTGTCCCCTAGGTCAATGACATTGTATTGCAAGCCTTCAATGTAGCATGCATCAATCTATATTGGTTTGTGTGTAACTTCTTATTTGATAAGTCTTGTAGGAAGAGTGAAACAAGTCTCTCTCATTCATAGATTTTTATATGTGGTCATCTCACTACATATTATCTCATTCAACTTGCACAATCTCCCATTGTTTCTCCTTTGCCAATGTGTTTTGTTAAATCCTTGTTTTAGCAAATGAGTCTATGGATCTTTTGGCTAGCCCACTAGTTGGCTAGAGTTTGAGGGTCTATAATATTCTCAGATTCTAGCGTTGGAACCAATTTAAGGCCTTGCTCTCTCGTGTCATTCCAAAATGCTCATATTGTAAGTGAAAATTGTAGACTTTTTCAACTCTTAGCACTTTGATGGAGCTTGCTAGGTGATCATAAGCACCCCTAACCCATTGCACCTTTTCAACCAATTTTGTAAATTTATCAGTCTTACTTTTTGTGTGTTATCAGACCTAGTTCTTCTAATATTTGGTGTTATCAATCCTAGATCTCCAAAGTTGGTTGTATTAAAGTGTGACCCATTTGGCCCTTTGTTGTTTTGTTGGTGACTTTGTTTATCTAGCTTTATGTTGTTGTTTCCTTGGTTGATCCAATCTTTCAATATAAAATCTTTGCTCTCGCTCATCAAGGTAGAATGATATAGTGGTTGGCATGCCTCTATATGAGCAGGACAACCACTCATTAAAGATCTATAAACCAAGCTCTATGGAATCCCTTAATATGATGAATACATCTTCTGGTTTGCTCTCAAATCCATTCTTAAAGTTGTCACAATTTTCCCATTGCTTGCATATCTAGCATGTCTCTTAGGTGAGTGGGAAATCCTTGTGAACCTTTGTAACACAAAGTTGAATGTAATTTACCCCTAAAAAACCATTAGATTTTGTCTCGTTTGTTTTGTAAATGCGGGATTTAGGGCTATGAGCTTCCAATTTGTATTAATAGATAAACATTTTGCTAAAATCACTTACTCATTATTTGGAGTAGAAACATCCCTTGTACATTTGAGACTCTTAGCCACGGTATATTTTGTAAGTTCAATCGATAAAGTTTTAGCACCCTCTTGTTGTCAAGATTTCATCCCTTTGCACTACACCACACGGTTACTGTATCAACAAGTCAAGAATATCAGCACGTTAGCCTCAAAGAGCTCTACACGTCGATATCTACATTGCAAGCGTTTCGCATGAGCATCGACTCCCACAACCTTCCAGGTGACATATCTCAATATACGTGCATTGTTTTGAGATTTCGTCCATTGCATCTGCTGTTGAGTGTGAGAGCGCTAGGTGCAAAAGCAATGTGCGGTGCGTGCGGAGTGCGAGGGAGGAGAAGAATAGAAGACACACTGTGTGGGTGGAGCAACCTCTAAGAATGTGGTGAGGAGCTCCTTATTCTTTGTGTATATGAAGAATAAGGGATGTGTATGTACTTACAATGGGCGGGTGAACACTGGACATCCAACCCCAAGCAAAGGTGCAATGCCTTTATCCCAACAATCTCCTACTTAAAAGCAATGCATGAATAAGTGAGTGCTACTCGCTAAACTACTAGTATGTACAAGAAAATAGGTGAGAGACGCTCTCAACCTATGTCCACTGGCTCGCTCAATCAATCTACATGCACCCATATCCTCTCTAGAGATAGACGAGCATGCGTAATCATGCTAGAGCATGCATGTAAATCCCGCAGACAACTCTGTATGGTCTGCAAAACTCCATTATGCATCATGCTAGAGTCAGTCATCGTACAAATGACAATCCCTACTGCAAATGCTCCCACTGCAGCTGCTAGACACTAGTAGGTCGTACATGAGACGCTCAAACAATGATAAAATATGCACAAACCTAGTTGCCCTAGCCTCCCCTATGATATCTGCATGTACTGAATCATTAGGACTACCCATCACATATGGATGTGTCAATGCCAACACTGGAATGGCTACGTCTCTCTCACCCATAGGCAAAACTGTGTGTCTTGACACCAACTCATCATTCTCTAGCATGAACGTTTTAAAGAACTCCATGTTCGTTATCTCTGCATGTGTCTCTAAGGAGCAGACCTGCTCTATCTCTACCTACATAGACCTTGAAAACACCTGTTGTGCCTCATTAGAGCATTGCCGCTCTACCTCTCTCTCTACAAAGTCTATTGGCACATCCTACATGACTAAATACTATGTCTTGTGAGCGTGGTAGGTCACCCACGAAGGAGACGCATCTCGTCTCTCACTCAAAGCATGACAACAACAAAACCGAGACCATGTCGTCTTAAACCTCAGATACATACATAGGATATACCAAGGCACTGCGGGCTCCTCTGGCAATCACTAATGAGCCACAATGCATCTGGAAAGACTACGCTCTAAGTAGTATTTGCTAACTGTCTCACTGAGATCAAGCTCTATCTCAATTGAGAAACATAGCATACATGTCATAGCATATATGATGCACCATTGGGCAATGACAAACAAACATCTCGTGCACTTGCAATGTCAAACATTGAACCATTGGCCAAGGGTAGACAACCAAAGCTCCCACTAGAGAAGGTGCTAAACCATTCACGATGTGGTGTGACATGGAAAGTTGCATCCTCGTCTAGCAACCAACGTGGAGAAGTGTCACCTCTCAAAGACATGTAAGCAGAAGGAGAGCTAAAGGGAAACGTGACATCACCGTCATTGGCATATGAAACCACCACTCTAGCATGTGTCAAACCTCATTTGTATCTCGCATATATATATCAATTGCTATCTCATACATCTAAAACAACGGCATCTAATGTGCCATTGTGACCACAATACCAACATCGCATGTATCAGCAACTACGAGATCGTCGTCTCTCACGAATCATCACTGTAGACTCTAAAATGTCACATATGTTTGCAACAATAAGTGAATGTCAAGAAAACAAAATATCGCAAGAAAACTTGGGAGGAATTTGGGCGGAGTCTCCCCTATAAAATGAGCAAAAACTCAAGGACAATCTCTACCATAAACCATGCCAAACTGGCAACAAAGTGGAAGATAACTCGACCATTACGCATCATAAAGCCCATGATCAAACGCATCAAAACCGATGCTTGCATATGCATTAAACAAATCCACAATCTGCAAACTTCAAGCACACAATCTGGGACAACAAACAGCTCAACTGAGCATAAAGCGCATAACCATATACGCAAGTAGTGAGCAAACTAGCTCAAAACGCATCCCACAAGAGAAAATGCCTGCAAAAATCCACAAAAAAACATGTGAAACCTGTTATTGTCTTTCTGTAGCCACACAAGCATGCGCAAGCCTCACTCTTGCGAGAGTGGATACAAGAACCCTAAATTGTGTCCAAGTTGACAAAACCTGTCAAAGTGGGAGTCAAACTCGACCACTAAACCATCAGAGAGTAAAACTGCGATAGGCTCAACATCTTAGCCATAAACAATCGGCAACACAAACAATGTGTAAAATGCATCAATGAAGCCGCTTGGGTAATGCATAAAACAGAGACTCAATCTCTCATCCACAGATGTCATACACCAAGTCAAAAGTGACTAAACGCTCTCCAACCACGATGGAGAGAAGCAAGACAAAACCTATGGACCGTAATAAAAAAGCGCATAAATCTTTTCGAGAACAATCCATCTCAATCACAAATCGACATATGGCATACATGAACCATAAGCATGGCAACTGAGCTCACTCCTACACGAGTAGCTCTACGGACAACTCCACCCATCCAAAACACATGTATACCTGTGAACCTATTACCTGCAAGCTATACCTAGCTCAAGCTGTATCCACAAATGCATATATAGCATAAATTGCACAAAACCGTGCTAAAACCACTCTCTAGAACTCCCCACACAGTCATACAATGCGTACAAAAACACATCCGGATGTATAACAATCTGAAAGTCATCCCAAAACATCACTTGTATACACAAAAGAAAGGTGAATTTTCTCTCAAATAGCACCACAGTGCGACATACATTTCCATACATGCAAACCGCACAATGCTCTGCAATGTAGGAATCAAACTGCCAAGCTTCGACATGTCAAGGTTGCTGCAGGCTACTACAAAAAAATTGGTGCTCAAAATTTCAAAATTTTGATGCAACCAACACATCTGGAACGTGCCAAAATCCTAGGATAGACTCCTGGATCACATATATCCGAGTTTGGGTGTGAGAGATATGCCAAAAAGATCCGTTTTCGGCCCAAAAACATAGCACAAACTTGCTATTGTTGCATCTCTTGTAGTTTTTATCAGAATTTTAGAAAATTGACATCCCCATCATGTTTCAAATGTGCCAAAATCCCAACCTAGACTCTTGGATCATATCTATCCGACTCCGAATGATGGAGATATGCAAAAAACATTGTTTCGGGAGTCGAAAATAGCAAAAACGAGCAGCAGCACTTTCTGCTCTTGCTTCTTCTCTACAAAATTCAGCAATGGCTTCCTATAATATCTCTATACAAGCAAATTTGAGCTTCTCTTGCATTGCAATCTGTGTGCACACAATGCCGGTGAAGAAGCTTCCGTGTACATGAGCAAAACCGCTCGCAAACCTGTGATGCGCACTCGTTGCCAAGCTGCTCCCTTCTCTTGAATCGAATGCCATAAACACACTTGTTGTTACAAAAACATCAACTCAACCGTTGCACTACACCCGCGCAAAACCGAAGCTCTGATACCACTTGTGAGAGCGCTAGGTGCGGAAGCGATGCGCGATGCGTGCAGAGTGTGAGGGAGGAAAAGAGTAGAAGACACACTATGTGGGTGGAGAAACCTCTAAGAATGTGGTGAGGAGCTCCTTGTTCTTTGTGTATATGAAGAATAAGGAATGTGTATGTACATATTGTGGGCGGTCGGACATCGAACGTCCGGCCCCGGGCAAAGGCGCAATGCCTTTACCCCAACATCAAGCGATTATTAGGAGCACTTATTAGATGTGTTTGACATCAGATTTAATGACCTACACTTTTGTTGTTGTAGAAAATTACAATTTTTATTCAATGTACAGATTTTAGGTTTACTGGTCCAAAAGTGTTTTATATCTAATTAGGATTGTGCCTACCAAGTTTGATGCTGATCGGAGTTGATTTGATATTGGTTTTGCATGTGGATCTGTGATTGGATTAGAGAGGTAGAAATCATGATTTCCACGGTTAGAGTGTTCATTGACTGTTTCCACAAAGTGTATTTTGTTCAACCAAGAGATTGACAATCTTTTGGCGTGCCTCTATGCCCTAATCGAGTCACTTGTTCCCTAGGATTGACATTTTAATCTTGGGACCGTCTCTTTGTGAGATGTGATGAATGCTATAGAAAGATCCCAGAGACATTGGCACCGTTGTCAGAGAATGAGTGCCTAGAATAGCGCGAACATAGACAAAAACCGACAAAAGTTACCTTAGATAAACTAGTTAGATAAAGTAGAATATAAGTGGAGATCAAGGGAAAAAAGGAGTGAAAACTTTGAAAAAAAGTGCTACTGCATGAGTTTTGAGTGAATTGTATGTTCCATGTATGTTAAAGAGTCAAGTGAAAGTGTTGGTAGACTCATAGAAATCCGATTTTAATATTTTACAATTTTGAAATAAATGAGATTTTTTTAGAAAGGGCCAAATTTTGGGTAGTTTTTGTGCAAAGATATAATCTGCATGTGTAACATGATCAGTCCTAGCCATATATCCATATTAAAGCTTTGCTTGTTGCTTGTTGCTTGTTAAAGATTGATTTTAGAGAGAAACAGAGTTAGAAGTGCCAACAACACTAAAATTGGCCCCTAGAACACTCAAAAGAGGTCAAAACTTGACCAAAATTGAAAGGTAAGATCTACAAAGAGTGAAAAACTTGGTCAAAATTGAAAGGTAAGATCTACAAAGAGTGAGAAACCTAACAAAATAGAAAAAACTTCATTCTGACAACTCTGTGTTGATCTTGGGGAAAAAACGCATTTTTTTCTTCTTGAAAGTTGCTAGAAACAGGTGAAGTTGTTGAAACACCGACAAGGTTGAGAGAAGAACTGAGCATTCAAAGAATAGATTCTACCACAAGAACAAATTGAGTGGACGATACTCATTCAGAGAGAACTACAGATAGAGGTGGCTTTCCGACTATTGCAAGGTCATCTATGCCAAATCGTATCGAGCGAGTAGTGCCAGATGTGACTCTGAAGGAAGTACCGAGAGCTGTACCTAGAGCGCGAACACCTACTGTGTTTGAGAATACTTTCCTAGGAGCTTTGGAGGTGATGAGACATGTCATTGAGCCAAGACCTATGCGTCTATCTCAAGTTGAAAAATGCATGGCATCAAATTATAACGGATCAAGGGATCCCCATGCACATTCCACATCGTTTAGACATGTGTTGAGAGCGAAAGACGTCATGAATCCCCACATTCAATTTGAAGGTTTTGGATTAACTTTGGAGGGCACCACCCTTGCATGGTTCCAGCCTTTGAAAAAGGAAGACTATGGAAACATACAAGGACTATTGCAAGACTTTGTGGAGGAGTTTTCCATGAGAAGAATTAAGCGTAATACAAGGTTGCAAATCCATTCTTTCAAGTAGAAAGACAATGAGAGAGTATGAGAGGAAGGAAGACTATGGAAACATAGAAGCCTTATTGCAAGAATTTGTGGAGGAGTTTTCCATGAGAGGAATTAAGCATGATATAGGGTTGCAAATCCATTCTTTCAAGTAGAAAGACAATGAGAGAGTATGAGAGGCTGCCTTGCAATTTAAGCAATATGTTGAGAGATGTCCAACATGAGAGAAACCCCAGGAGAACATGCCAGTAGTGTTGTTCATTAAGGGGATTAATAATGAGCACCTTAGGAAGGATTTGCATTTGAAAAAGCATATGACATTAGATGAGGTCACTAGAGAAGCTATCTATTTAGTAGACAATTGCACGATCTATGGAGAGTTATCACAGGATATAGGTATCTTTAAATGACTCACGAGCTACAACTAGTGATGGAAATACAATGAGGACAACACCGATACAGTAGCAAGTGAATATGGTTCATCTTGCATATGAATTTATGAAGAGAATGAATCAGACTTTGAGAGCCCAAAACCATAGAATACCACCGTAAAGACATTGCTTGACATGTGGAGGAGATATTCCGATGACACATCAGTGTCCCATGTTTCCACAACAATATCCTAAACATAAGTGGTGTGCCATTGAGAATATGGACAAATCATACCACTGAGGAATGTTACTACAATAGGAATCAAGTTAGCAAAAGGCCTTATCAGCCTAACCTACAATACCAGCCTAACCCGCGAGTGAATCCCCAATATCAACAAAATAGGCCAGCACCACCACCAAGGTATGCTTCTAGACCAAAGAATTCTCAGTTATTAGGATTTGAAAGACCAAGACCAGTGTTGGGGCACTAACTGCCACTGCTAGGTGGAGACTAGGTAGTTGTGAGGTATGTGTATCTAGACCAATACCAAGAAAAGAATGCCATAGTGCTAGTACACAATTATTACAAAGAGGAAAGCTATGGGTATCACCATGCATACGATAGGCTAAATCACTAGTGATTATGGAGTCATATGCCCATGAGAATATTGCTTCATCCTTTAGTAATTCTTGGTCAAGAATAGGTAGCGTATCTCCTAGTGAAGGGTTTATGTTGGGTCAGGGAACACTAATGCTCATAGCCAATCAAGGAAAGGCTAACTAAAATGCATATTGTAGCGAGAACCACGAACATAAATGTCAATCCATGGGACGAAGTTGACTCGACTAGTGCATAGAGGCTACAAGAGGGCGTCAATCTCTTGGAAAACAATAGACAACTCAGATCTAACACAAGCTACACTCAAATGACCTAAGTTAATTGCTTTTGATGACCTAATTCATCAAAAGCTAATCGCTAATCGAAAAACAAAACATGACCGTTACCTCAATAAGATTGTCAGCTGAGTGTTTTTTCTTAGACCGCATTGTTCGCCTTGGGATGTTGTCTTGATGCGAGTTGCCGGTTTGAGGACGTCCTTGGCTTGATCTACGAGTTGGGTAGCAATGTTCACAGATGCGTGCAACTATTGTTGATGATGCAGAGGACCTATTAGGTTTTTTCTTTTCTCTGGCAGGAGGAGACTGAGCCTACTCGAAGGCCTGTGCCCTCTTCCGACTTCGCATTTCCATGTAAGCAAAAAGCACGCCCACACCCCCACTTTGATCAAACTTGGCTTGTTCCTGGATAGCGGAGTTTAGAGTGTTTTCTTTACAGATTCTGGGTGCGTTACCATCACCTGTATTACACAGGTGCACCTCCAACTGCTCTAAAGGAGTAGCAAGCATGCAGTTTCTCCCTAGCAATCACTTACCTGATGCGATGGTGTACGTATTCGCTTTGAACCTCTGCGATGGCCTAAAAATTGAGATTCCAAGCGCCAGACAGACTGATTCTTGCCTTCACCTGGCTCTCCCTATGCAGCTCGGCTATGGGAAGGAAGATGTGAGCGGTCTTTTTCTCAAAATCTTTAAGTATAAAGCGGAAAAATAATTTCTTTCGTATGACAATTTTGAGCATAGATTTAACAAGCGCCACTAGCGTTTGGTCGGGAAATTTTGATTTCCTAAAAATACTACATATACAATCTATCTATCTATTTACTCTATTACGGAGAAGGGAAGGGGATTCAGGTAGTGCCACTTGGCACTAAATGCGAAATTGCAGCTACAAGGTACCATCAGAAGCTAGAAATCAACGAGCGAGAGCTAGGATTCGTTAGTTGGAAGGTACACATGCAAGGGTCAGGAGCTGAAGGTGAAAGGTGAGAGATAAATCGACTCGCCGGGGGGGGGGGGGGGGGGGGGGGCGGGGGGCTTGCCATGTGGTTCTACGAGCATGCATAAGGTGGGGAGGCCTGCTATCGGCGGGAGTCGAAGGATCATGAGGGGGAAGAGGTAGCGGAGCAGCGCAGGCTAAGAGTCACTTGTGTGTGTGTGTGTGTGTGTGTGTGAGAGAGAGAGAGAGAGAGAGAGAGAGAGAGAGAGAGAGAGAGAGAGAGAGAGAGAGAGAGAGAGAGAGAGAGAGAGAGAGAGAGAGAGGCGAGTCCTTGCAATGCAGAAACGTAGCAGAGCAAGCCGGATGGCTCTAGGTGGTGAGCGCCAGTGAGCTGGACGGTTGATGTTGGTGCATTATGCAGGCAAGCGCGCATGCTCTCTTACAAGCGAGGTTGTAGTGCCCTTGGGGAGGACTTCAGCTGCTCTGTCTGGTGAACCCTCTCTCTCTCTCTCTCTCACACACACACACACACACACACGCACACACACACACACACACGTGTTCAACTCTCCACATGGAGATCACTTGCATTAAATCTCTCTCTCTCTCTCTCTCTCTCTCTCTCTCTCTCTCTCTCTCTCCTTCTCTCTCTCTCTCTCACACACACACACACACACACACACAAATGTTCAACTCTCTCCATGGAAATCACTTGCATCAAATTGTTCATAATCTCTCTCTCTCTCTCTCTCTCTCTCTCTCTCTCTCTCTCTCTCTCTCTCTCTCTATGTCTCTCTCAACTTGTATAGCATTCAATAGGCACTTAATGATGGTGTATTGTAAAAAAATGTTTTAGGAAAATTTCAAGGGGTCAAGACCATGGCAAGCACTAATTATTAGCACAAAGAAGGAGGAAGAGGGGGGGGGGGAGACGACACAGAAAAGGAGAGAATCTTAATTGTTGTAGCAACAATTACATACCTACCTAACAAGCCTTGAGTTGAAGACCTGCCCTCACGAGGGAAATGAAACATCATGCCTACAACAAGTTTCCTTGGTAATGGGTGATAAAAAGATTGTTCAAGTTTCTTACTACTGTCATTTACCATGCCGTGAGGCGTATGAGTTAACCTACTATGCCAGATGACATCGTGGGCGGCTACTCTTCCACATTTCCCCAGGGAGAGCTGGATCTACTCAGTATACACTGCAAGCAATTTAGCCATGAGTGAGGGAGGCCGTCCTTCTTCTATTTAAAGAGGTGAGAGCGCATTTTGCCGCTCACTTAGCTTTGCATGTAATTTACTTGCGTTAAGAGTGAGGACTGTGTGTTTTTCACCTCTGTTGCACCAAGCATGGTGCTTAGAACTCAACCAACTCAGGTTGGTCACTAAGCTTAGCATCAATAATCTCGTTACTATCATTTTTTTTATTAAATGGTAAAGCGCCGTCTCATAAAAATAACAAGTTTTTTAAAAACCTTCAAGCCTTAGTCCAAAGTATTTATTTTATCACCCAAAGTGTAAAGGTTTTTAGAATGTCATACTAGCTCCATTGATGAGGCTTCATATTCACTTTGCTATAAAGCAGAAGCAGTATAAATGACATTTCCAAATAATCAACAAGTTTTTTTATTATTTATAGATAAAGTTTAACCCTAATTAGGGTTTATGCCCTTTTCCTTCCTCAAATGTTACTTACCTTCATTCTCTAATGAGTAAGCCAATTACCAAAGATCTTTAGATATAAACACGATATCTAGCTAGACCAAGTGTAAAAAATTAAGTGTGTGTGTTTACTATGTGCTTTTTATAAAAAAAAATCCTTTGTTTACAGGACTGTTGAAACAATATAGCATCAAAAAACCACCAAGTCTAGCGGTAGTACGCATACGGTGAGGATCTCACCCAATTACATCCCCTGGTTGAACTTTTATTAGAAAGTCCGTTACATAATTGGGAAACACCCCCGCTTTTCAACAGTAATTCATGCGCTAAGTGAGAGAGAGCAACGGGCATATTTGCCAAGTCCAAAAAAGACTAGTAAACAATAAGGTATAGCTAGTATGCCACAAGCCAATCGGGTAACCCCCAATCCATGTACAATGTAGTGCCACTGTAAGCAATAGCGATATCATTATCTTATGCTTGTTTAGGCCATCCAACCCTTACCATATAACTTAGTCAACCCATATGATGGATTTTACATGGTCTAAGCAAGGAACATTAATCCTCAGAAGTGCCATATTTTGCCATGGCCAACCACATGGTGGTTTTATTTCATCAGGCTACGCGGCCGATTATGCCGCAAAATAATTACAATTTTTTGCTAAAATGCCGTTATCAACAGTAAAAAATAGTGAATACCGGGTACATAAAAATCCCGTATATAAAAAAAAATCATGTACCTGCAAATTGAATAATGACAAGCTTTGAAAAAACCTAGTAATAGCTTGTCAACAACTCTAAGGAAGGGGTGGCAAGGTCATCTGAATTCTTTGAAAACATTCCTGCCCTGACACTTGCTCACAAAGGAGAGTTAACCAAGTTCTCTTCTGATTATTGCAGGAACATGTTACTTTTAAACAAACTACACATACAAGGATTCCTATGGGATCAGGAGCAAAAGTATAAAATATATCATTGAGAGACTATGAATGCCAAGCATACTTTTTTCAAACTGGCTGCTAAAGCCTTAAAACTCCTAGAGGAGTAATGTCTTCTATGAAGACAATATCAGATACTGAGTTGATAAGATTGATTTTACACTCTTCAAGGAAAATTTGACTTGACACATCTTTGCTAAATGCTTCATTCTTGACTTTTGCTACTATCGTCTACTTCACAAGGGAGTAGGCCTATACACAATGGGCCTACTGCCAACTCATTGTGTATGGCGCCTGGGTTAGGGTGGGTACACACACACACACACACACACACACACACACACACACACACACACACACACACACACGAGGCTTATAGACTAGACAATTACTCCACTTGCCCTTAGCCAATTATAGCTAAGCCTTTCACGCCTTCCGTTTGAAGGAAGTCTATGACAAACACGGCCTATGATCCTTGTCCCACTCAGCAAAAAATGTTGGAACTCTCTACAAAGTGATTTCCATGTAACTACCCTACCTACCTTCCATGTGGTCCTAGTTCATAAGGCCTTGTTTGGCAATTGGTAGATAAAACCAAATGTTCATTTACTTCCCATGTGCATGCATCTACACACGCACACACACCCTCCACAAGACTCACAAGGAGGAATTTATGGGACCTCAGTGTCACTCCCTATCTTCTCTTTGTGAACCATATCAATAGCGGTTTTTATCCCTGGCTATGCATGCTCATCCTATTAATAGCACCGCGTTCTATGTAATAGCACTGCATTCTTTGTGATAGCCCTACACATTGTGCTCTACAAAGCCATGGATGCACTTCTCTAGCCTCTTGCTTACCCGGCCTCAGGGTGTTTAAAGATCACCATCTCCACTCGCCCTAGCCGGCTTAGCTGATGCACGAGGGTTGTTCAACACACACACACACACACACACACGCACGCATGCACGCACACGTGCACACACACACACACACGCGTACTCTGGCTCAATGAGGACCTTTTGCGAGGTCTTGGCAGCTCTATTGGAGAGTTATGCACACAACAGACACACATGATCAACATAAATATGACTTCCTTCAGCGGGCGAATGAAGGGATACATCACCCAATGCTGGAGCTCTAGCGTCCTCACAACCTCATACCCAATTTTTTCTCTCTCAAACCTCAGGCTCTGGAATCATCATCCAATTTCCAGGTTGCCCCCTTGGAAACTGTCGGGCCGACATTCATGTAGGTGCTTATGCACCTACTCAGTACGTAAGTTTTGTAAAAATGTTGATTTTAAATGATACTATGGTATTGGAGAGTCGAACTTAAGTGTATCTCTATGTGTTGCTAATGCTAGATCTAAATCTTTTGAGGTTCCATTTGTGTGAGTACATCTTACCAGATCTCTCGCTTTGTAGGTGCTTATGCTCTGACTCACTACATTTGGCTTTTGTGTATTCATAAATAGATGTAAGTAATGGTGAGCATAATGTTTGGTTACTGTAATTGTTAGGATTTGGCCTTTTGTATACATAAGAGCTGGTAAATTCATCATGTAAACATACACCCTGGCTAATCAACGCTCACTTGGAGATTGTCTTCTCAAGACATGCCCTAGGGTTGTCTAAAAGATCCTTACACAGTCCTTGATGGACAACTCACAAATTCTTTGCTTAAACAAACTCGCAGTCATGCTGGGTTATCACAATGATTTTGGATTGATTGTGGACTGAGTTTTCAGGGTTCTCTTGATGTAAATAGTAACCCTATCTGACTAGCAGATTCTTCATGTGATGTTACCATTATCAACATCTGACTTGGAAACTTATACTCAGTAGATATACGATGTTGAGCATCAAATTGTGGAGTGGTTTAGATCCTAAAACATGCCTTTGTATAGCCACTTAAGGTACTATACTTTGGTATCGCATTTATAGGTATATATGTATATAAATGACATTATATAGGGTATATCTTCTGGAAGCGGTTTGTGATTGTATAATATACTATGAGATGCGAAAGCATTGAATCATTTCAAGGCTACCTTATCCAACTTTATTAGCTTGGAGCTAACTTATCTTGTGTTCAAGGCTAGCAAGAATAATGCATAGCTGTAACATTGTAGAAGAAGGATGCAATATGACTGACTGCCAAAACTAGTAAAAACCAATTCTCTTAAATTGTACTTCTATGCGGGAACTCACTTTTGATGAAGGTAAGTATATAGTGTTGAATTCACAGAGCTGTTTGAAGCTATCCTTTCTTGATGGATAAATGCATAATTTTTGAACAAAGGTTTGTAATTTTCTTTGAAATTAATCCAATGATTGTTAAAAGAGCCTTAATCCTCAAGTGGGGGTCTCAGATGAGATGGCATTAAACTGGACTTTTGAGAATTGATCCAATTTACAAAGGAAAAGCTGACCGATTTTTTTTGGAATTAAATGATGTAAACAATATCGAACATAAATTGCTCAATCTTTTAATATAATATTTGATCTATGTTATGTTGTTAGTTTTTGTTGTAATTTTTGACACCAATAACAAGGGGAGGGAGTCGTTGACACCTGTCTTCCCAAGTAATGCCAGTTTTGACGGGCGTGTGTTTCTTGGATGGTGACAGGTAAGAGATTCTTTCCTCGGAATTACAACGACAATTGCAGCAATGACGGAAGATCATCCAATGTTTGGTTAAATTTATTAGAGATTGAAAACCCTATGAGGGTTACCTTCTCAACTATGGTTTTCAAAGTTCCTTAGCTTGAAGATAGCAGACTATTATATCTTCTGGCTCTTGATTTCAACACTTATGTATAAAGATCGTTTTGTACTATGAATGGGAATTATACCACCTCTCCATTGATATAGTTTCTAGTGTCTTTTGTGATCTGAAAGGATTATTGGTGTATATTTTATATTGTTATTGGAAAACAATATAAAAGAGGGATTCTCTGCCGCTGCTTAGGGATGGCATTCAAAACACACACACACACACACACACACACACTTGTGCACCTTGTTGGTTGCGTTATCATTAGTGATCTTGATGGGTCTTTGCAGGGAGGTTGACCTTGGCAACCTATCTTAGGGTTGGTTTTGTCTCGGCACAAATTGCCTCTACTCATCTCTGAACGTACACATCAAGAAGAAGGTTTGCAACATAGACACACCCTTTTGCTCTCTCTCTCTCTCTCTCTCTCTCTCTCTCTCTCACACACACACACACACACACACACACACACACACACACACACACGCACACACACACACACACACACACATCCGATGTCGTTAATATGAAGGCGTAGAGTACATACGAAAATCTTTGAAAGCGACATGGATGCATCTAGAAATGAATGGTGGCATGTCACATTCTGAAACCTTCTTGTCGCAGCTCAGATCTAAAATTCGATAGCAAATGATCTTGATTATCACATTGGGATACATATCAGATAGGTGCATTTACACCTAGTTAGAACTAGTCATGGGATGTCATTATAGTTTGATGTTCATAAAGACTGTCATCTGGCTAGGTGCATTTGGTAAACTTTAAACTTTGAGTCGTAGTTCTAAGATATTATAGGAACTTGATTTTTTGACTGAATATCCAAATGCTCATGAAATGATGCCCGTGTTTGATATTGTGAATTGTTTGGTAATTGTCGTGTCGAAAGCAAGCACTTCTTATTTTAAGAGGAAGGGTGCTCCACTTGTGGTATTATTAGCTATTTTGGGACTAGCTAAGTATCTAGTTACTTTATATATGCGCACTATTGGAGGGTAAGAGTCCCTCATTTAAGAATGTTTTTGGATTTGTGAAGGTTATGTTTCCCATTATTTAACAAGAATTGAGTTTGTCAATCAAGAACATCGAAACATAGGATATATACTGGCCTTGCCAATGAGGGTATGCCATACTTACTGCTAAAAAATAAATTTTTATGGGTTAACACTGCCCCCTTTGTGATTGACACTTACTTGAAATTGGGCTTGGTTTGTAAGTAATAAGATTTATTATACAATTTTGAGTAAATATTCAAAGTGGTTCAGTTAATAAAAGTGATGTTGCTAAGGAATGATATATTCACATTGAGGACCTGAAGGATGGTGGAGTTCATAGGGTTTTTGGATTCTATTTGCCGCAAAATGATATCTAAAAATTCTTAGATTTGATTGATTAAAAAAAAAACAATGTCTTTTGGGAACAAAAGAAACACATTTAGATTGTATTGAGAAGTCTTACTTGATGGGTGATTTAGGTTTAGACATTGTGTTTGGTATAGTGTTGGCGGATACGCCACGACGGATGTCAACACATCGAGAACTCACCTAACAAGATTTGTCAGCTAAGGACAAAGCTCGACCCACAGGCGCATGGAAGCAAGCATAGGGTGTCAACCTACACTCGACCGACTATTGACTACTTCCTATAGAGGTGTCTACTCAATGTCTACGTTACAGCCTTCAAAAGTACACAGGAGGAGATTTCCTACAACACTTCCACGAGCCAAATACCCATCAGACGTTCTCGAAACGCTACAAACTTGAGGGATATCCTATTAACATCAATAGGCCACTCTCCCTAAGGTCCGTGACCCAAAACCCTACCCAATAACACCCAATGCAGAATCACGTAGGAGGTCTGACAGGTTTTTTCAGGTTGTCTTTTCTGAAAACTAAAGTGCCTAATGCGTAGCTCTACTCAATACAAACGCGTGGATATGCTGAAATGCGAAACCAGATATCGTTTGCTTATCGAATCACTAGAAATAGCTCGCAGTTCAATCTCGCGAAGCCGAGCCGTACACCCACAATGCAGGTGTTGGTGCTTAGCTCTCTCCGGGAGCAACACGCTGCACTTCTCCGCACTCAATTTCGACCACCAGCGTGCGCGTAGCGTCAAGATAAACTCTCACTCTCTCTCGTACATAGAATACGCTTCTCACAGACACTTGATAAAATGAACAAAGGGGTTTTTCTTCATTAAGGTCAAAATTTGGTATAAATACCTTCCAAATACAATATCTCATGTTCCAAAGTAAAATCCTACTCAGTTTAATGGCAAAAGTAATATACAAAATTGGAAACTTCTTCAAGCTCCAAGTATTTACAAATGAAATTACAGGTTTTCTTAATCAGAGAATGACTACATAGGATTTCTTTCTTTTCGCATTCTGGCAGTCTTCAGTTAACACTCCCCCCCTCCTAGTTCATGTCGTCCCCGACATGACAGTAGAGTTGCTGCTTCAGTGGAGGCTTTCGCGCATCTTCAAAACAGACTCATACCGTGCATGCAGGGCCAGTAATGTAGGGCCGAATATATCTGTGTCGATGGTGAAGAAGCCGGTGTAGAAGGCTTCTTCAAAGGCCTGGAGGTGGTCTGAGGGCAAGAACATTATTCTTTGGTAGAGGGCATGTATCACCTCATGGGAAGTTGATCAGACAATTCATAAGCACATCTATAAGTATCTTGGAAGAAGAATATGCTGTTTGTAGCTTGTCCAAGTTTGAAGACCTCAAAGACTGCCAGAAGGGTTTTACATATCTTCCTGAGCATAATGCAAGAGAGGTTAGGCGAGCCAACGAACAATTTAATGGCGCCCGTTAGGGTTTTCACCATGTATTGCTCACTCATTCTCTCGTCGGCCTTCAAGCCTGGCAGTGGGTAGTTGAGCCACGTGGGGTGGCTTCTCTTCAGCAATTCATGCTCCTTCCATGTCCACATCCTTGGTAGAGGACAAAAGTTGAGGTCATCTCTGATCATTTTAGGCGCCTCTACCAAATGTACTAAATACTGTGGGTATTTAGTGAGCCATGCCTTCCTCCATCTTGGTTGAGAATCTACAATGAGTTTAACCCCTTCTGGTTTGGTGATGTCTTCATTGTACATCGGCACTATGGGCTCCCCTTTGATCCTCTTGTTGATTGTAGCAGCCTCATATTTGAGAAGAGGATAGGGGAGAGAGGGTTGTAGCCATTCATGTTGAACGACATTTGCATCTAATTTTTGAATGGTCAATGACTTCAATATCCTCTGCTCCCACTGCATTGCTTCTTTTGCGATGTCCTTTATGGCTGCTTCTATGGCTTTGTGTAGATTTTCTTCTTCTTCTTGTGTCAGATCCCTGGGCTCTAGTAATGATCCCTTAGGAATGTCCTCTGGTACTATTGTGTCCATCGCATCTGACACATTCTCTATATCAATTCCTTCCATAGTAGCCGGCTCATGACTTAGTTGACGTTCTTCACTTGTTTGGCTCTGAAGTTCGTACAACTGCTTCTGTAAATCGTCTTTTTCTATCTGAGCTTGTTCTATCACGGATACTAATAGGTCATTGAGTTCTGCATTGACTCTATCAGCTTCTTCTAGCTTCTGGTTTATCTTAGCATTCTCTGTCTGCAGCGTCTATGAACTATCTTCTAGTCTTTTCTAAAGCTTCATCAATTTTGCCTTCAAAGATTTGTTCTCATCTTCCAATCTGCTTTGTATCACTATTGATCCTTCTTCCAACATCACTCTCTGCCTCTTCTCAAGCGTCAGCTCTTTTTGAACTTCTATCATTTGTTCTTCAAACTCATCTCTTTCTTGGCTCGTGCTAGTTGTAGCTGCAGCTCTTGCTCTGCAAGGAGATGCTCTCAACCTCTGAATTGTTTGCTCTTTTACTTTGATTTGATCCTTGAGTTCAATCACCTCATCTTGGCTAGCTTCATATGATATTTCCGCCTTGTCCTTAGCCTCTTTCAAGCTCTCCACCTGCTTTGACTCTTCCGCAACTGTAGGGTTAGCTCATCCCTTTCCTTCTCAGCTTCAGAAAGAGCATTGTTGACTTTCTGGTATTCCTCTTTAGAGTTTAGTAGCTTCTGATTGCTTTCTCGGCTCTGATTTTCTAGCTCTTGACATTTCTGTAGTGCTGCTTCTAATTTAGCTTTCATTTGTGCTTAGCCATGCATCTGCTCCTGGTTTTGCTTCGGAAGTGTTTCCACTTCCGCTTTCACCTTTTCTTCATTCGATCTCAGCCCTTCATACTCCATTTTCTTGGCCATTCATCTGGCTCTCAATCCTTGCAGTCTTTGTATAACTTCTTCCCAGTCTTCCGCTTGTGGTTGCAAATCCATGGTATCTGTGGCAGTCTCCTTTAGCTCCACCAAAATAGGGCTCAGTGTGGAGTTTTATGGTTTAGGTGTTGATAATTGGAATGCCGTCTGAGCTGCCTTCTCTCGGGTGTATCCAGCACCCAGGGGATTCACTCTATATACAAAACGAGAAGCCACCTACAAGCGGACAACTTTGATAAAACCCCTATATACGACTCATATTAAAGAATACAACCCCCCTTTCTACGCTTATATGACAACCAATACAAAAAACTATCATACCCCTATCTTAGATATAAAAGTTAGGTCTCACATGATCTAATTGAGTAAAACTAGTCAAAGAGTGTGTAGCATAGTGACTGACAATGTACTAAGGAACCACTTTTGTTGATAGCTAGATGTACCCTCAATGTGTCTTATTTTGACTTTCAAACTATGTGCCTGTGTTGGACGGGCGACTCACACACCCATGAAGTGCATGCAAACACTACCTAGATCAACATAATGTCAATCGAGGACACAGATGACACGATAGGCACACAAAGGAAATCTCTTGAGCTTGTCAGGCTGAGACCATCCTACACATACAACACTCTAGAAGGCCAACTATACCATAATCAAGAACCTCACTGCTCTCAACTACACCACCTAGCCACATACACACATACGGAAGGTAACTCACCTAATCATGCTAGATTCGTACGAAACTTAAGGAACACCATCCCCTCACTAAGATACACCTGTCCCTAAGCTTCTACACTCAAAACCCTCACTCTAAACGCATCTGCGGAAAACGCGTAGGATGACATAGTAGAATTTTGAAAGTGCCAGAAATTGAAATTTATGAGTACCTATGCGTAGCTTATGTCGCCACGATTCTATAGACTACTAGCACGCAGAAAACAGACATCGTTTGATATACTTACGGCCATAAATAGGTCGTAGATGCGTCGGCGTGTGCGCTTCGTCTCGCGTGGAATGCTTCGCGTTGTCGCGTAGCTCTCCTCGAGCCTACAACAATGGTGCAGTCGGATCTCCAATGTGTTGAGCGAGCCGGGCGTAGCGAGAGGATAAAGCTCACTCTCACTCTCTTTCTCTCTCACACACAATAGACGGCAACGCTAAGTTTTGATTATGATAAAAGTCTTCTCTTACAAAATGACCTAGGTACCTTATATACTAAAGCTACCTTAGGTTTAACCAAAAATGGGGTTGAAAGGGTCAAATGGTTTTGTATTTACAATCTGGAAGTGCCATTGCACCCCGACTTCTGAAACTAGAATAACTACTCATTACAAATGGCGTTTATAGCCATAATCCGTAGCATTTCATAACTCGCAAAAGATAAGACTTTGGTACGAAACTTGAGTTATGTTGTGTTGTTGACCCAACGGTCAACACTCCCCCCTTCCGCATTCATGTCGTCCCCGACATGACCTGATTGTCGATGGCGATGTGGTCTTTGTTGTCGTTTTGGCTTCATCTGTTGCACTGCTTGTAACTTTGTCGAACCTCAACAAGAACTATGATCCATTAGAGCGGACATCTATCATCATAACCATTCATCTTTTGAGATCCTCTGATTACTTTTATGTCTGCTCTTGTTCATTGGGGACTTCTTTGTTCCTGTGCAATCATGTTGTTAGTGTTGTCTGCAGCTTTGTCATTGTAGGCCATTCTTCGACTCGCCATTGAGGAGAAGTATGCTAAGATCTGAAATTGGTGCTCCAATTCATTTGTCAATTGATTTGAGTAGCATTTCCTTATTGTTGATGTAGAAGGAATATGTACAAGAGGATGGTGATAGGTGTCTTTAGATTAGGGTCTAAAACCTGAATGACCAAAGGGAAAAAACCCGGTGGGAAAAAAAATGCCTTTGGTATACGTTCTTATTAGAGTTGAGCACTTGAACGTGAAGTACATGTTCATGAAAGGTGAGTGCTTGGGTGAAACACGGAAAGAGTGCCTGATGCAAGTGACAATTATGGGACACTCTATATGCATATGAGAAATTTGTCAACAAAAGCATGCAATGTGAAAGAAGGAGATGATGGGTGTTTCGAGGAATAAATGTAGCACATGTGACATCAAAAGATGTCTTAATAGCTTCCACCTTTCCAAGAAGGGTTTTCGATGTAGAAGTTTCTCCACTCATATCTCACTGTGCTCAGTACGTGAGTGTCTTTTGGACCTTCTCCTTCACTTCACCAGACTTAAGTACTTAGACTTTGCCTCTTTTGCTCACCTATACCAGCATGAGCGACACAACGTAAATATGCTCAACTCTTCCAGCTTGAGCAGTACCTAGAATAGCTAAGACGCTTAGACCACAGAGAATATTACTTGAAGCTTTGGGACTAACACCTCACTCATTTTGTGGCTTAGCTACTCGACTCTGACTTGTATGACTTGTCGGTTGCCTGTTGACACTGCTTTGTGACAAGTTCTTCGGCTGTTGTAGTGGCTGCTGAGACATACTTCGTGAAGTTTCATTATTTCCCTGTACCTTCTTCTCTTTGTAGTGCTCAGGCCTCTCGTCAGTCTTTTCTTCATGTGGATTATGGATTTTTTTATTTTTTCTTAATAATAAACAAAGAAAATCTTAAAAAAAACTTAATCAAAAGAAAAATCATTCAAATAGAAATCTAAATGCTATGTACACTATACACATGTCCCTAGGGGCTCATATATGGATTTTGTCCCCATACTCCTTTGTAACACTACTATGAGAGCATATACTCTAAATTTCGTCAGAAAATTATCACAATAAAATGCAAAAATTCGATGCATCTCACAAAACATTGCCCTCTAATAGTCATAATGTTAGGTCCGCATTCAGAATGCCTCCCCCCTTCCTATTTGGAGTCATCCTTTACGACAGGGTATCGCAAAGGGTATGTGTTGTGCTTGGGCAATTAAAAGTTGTGCCAATACATGCCTTGTAATGTAGCCCTATTATGCATACACAGTCAATGCATGGAAAAGATTTATGTTGTGCAAGATGTGGGTATAAGCAATTTGCTTATTGGCATTTGTTGGTGAGGCTTCCTATTCTAAGCAATGTAATGGTCTTTGAAGCTCCTGTATCGTTGCTTGATTGAAGCGACTTGCTCTCTTCTAACTGTACTGTAATCGTAGGAAGAATTGTAAGAATTCAAGCGGTACTGCACTGACAGCAGTTTTGTTGTTCTTCTTTGGGACCCATTTCTTTGCGATTATTGGTGGCTGTTTTGTTGCTGGCTCTCGTTTGGGAACCCATACTTGCTCGTGCTTCGTTTGTGTTTGAAGAGACTTCTTTGGGATCCACCTTTTTGTTGTGTGAGTCAACAGTGGTCTTTGCTTCAGCCCTTGTACGCTTGGTTGGGGATGGGATTCAAGCTTTGAAAGTTGATATTGTGGTTGTTTTGGAATCCAAATGAATTCCTGACTTTTTTGTGCTTGAATCAACTTCTTTGGAGCCCAAACATGAGTTGTGAAAGCTTGCGACTTTGTGATATTCTTACCCGTTCGTGCACGCTTTCCTTGTTTTTGTTTTGGTGTTGGATCTTGTGATTTGTCATTAGAGATCTTTGTCTTCTTGATCCATATCTGTTTTTAGCCGATCTGGATTTTTGGTATCCAGATTTGTCGAGCTTTTTGGCTTTGACTTGTTGTCCTGTTCTTTTGACCTGTCATGGTTGTTGCTAAAGGGGTTGGTGATAGTGATGGCCTGAGTTGATGATAGGGGATGTCGTAAGATTCATCACTATCGCTACTATCCTCAGCAAGGTTGACTTCTTGTACTTTCCCTTGATTTTTTGGCTGGTAGTGGAAAGTTACTGTCTGTTTGATCGTGGGTGGTAGTTTCTTGGAGGACTTTTCTAGCCCATTGATTAGAGCAATGTTAGCTCGTTGCTCTGGTCGTATTCCTCCTAGCCGAGTCTTTGCCTCCTTATTAGGAGCCATGTATGAGGATGCTTGTGGTGGTTGTGTTTTCACCGAGGACTTTGGAATCCACTTTTGATGCACTTTATTTGTGTAGCGATGACATTGATTCCCGGGTCGTTAATCTTCTTGAAGCTCAAAGTGTTCTACAGAGTCATAGAACTCGTCGTCTTCTTCATCTTTTGATTCTCCACATTTCTTTGTTTGCTCCTTATGTCGAGAGCTTGTTGATGTCTGGTTCTCTTCATTTTCCTGGATTACACTCACTGCAAAATAAGGAACGACATCATAGCCATTTTCATCACAAAACTTTGTTGTGGGAGCATCCTCCACGGCGCACACGTCCAAAGTAGCCAAGATGTGTTCCCATCCAAAAGGCTCTAACTCTTCTTCAGGAAATGGTTCTAGGATATAGTCCTTATCCTCTATAACCTGCTCTAGGATACATTCCTCACGTTTCAAGCTACCACATTGTGAAGCTCCACACATCCACAATTCTTTAGGCTTACCTAACCAAGCTGGAGGTTCTGATCTTGCTACTGTGGCGGAATCAAACTCCTCAACCGGTGTTCTCGTCAGATCCTTATAGCTATGGTCCCTCAAGTTTATCTTTGTTATGGTTTCCATATGTCTCAGGTATATATGGTCATAACCCCAATCTTGGACCATTTTCAATTGTCGCATGAATGGTCTTCCCAGAATGATGTCATGGTTGTTCTTCTTGCCAAAGTCAACAACAGCAAAAGTGTGTTCATATTCAATGCCACAAGAAGTAACAAGTACTTTTTCTAGCAATCCTAGGGGATTTTCCTTGTGTCCGTCTGCAAGCTGCAGGGTCATTCCTGTGGATATCAAGGTAGGTTTTCCCCATTTTTTCCAAACCTCTTTGGTTGCAATGGCCACACCAGCTCCACTGTCAAGGATTGCCATGGTTTTTACATTATTGAATTCCACAGGAAGGGTGGTGTTTCCATCTTCTCCCTCGTAATACTCGCCTACCTTGTTTAATGGCACTGGCCTAGTATTTAGTTGAGGCATTTCAAGCTCTTTGATGCCTTCCTCGATTTGAGTCATTGGGGTTTTTACACCAAATTTCTCTAGACATTTACCCACATGTTTGGTCTTATTCTGAGCAACTCGGCTAACATTATTGTACAAGTGACTAGGGTAGATAGAATATCTACTAGCCGCTTTGAATCGATGGCCTTGTTGGGAGACAGTCTCTGTGATGGGACTGCAACCACATCTGACTTGGTCTCGTACTCTCCCATGTAGGACGGTAGTGTTCTCAGCGAATGGGGTTGACAATCCATAGATTGTACAGATCGTTTGTCGCCCCAATACGATCGCACGTCTAGATTCATTTGAGATCCAGTCTCAAATTCCTCTATTGGTGGTAGAAACACTCCTTGTTCATCACCAGTCTTGTCTACTCGTCTTCTTAGGTCATCGGCTTCATTGGCCTCTCTGACTTGTTTCCACAATTCATCAAGACCATCTATCTCTTTACAATCCTCAGGTATAGCTTGGTGAAATCCCTCAGAAGAGTTATTCGTGGTATTCAGTACTATCCTTGGTTCTAATGCTGGGTCTTTGAGGTTTGGTATGTGCTCATGACTAGAATCTGGCTCTTTTAGTTCCTGGTTTGGTGGGATTACTTGTGTAGGCATGACACGGATCACATCCTCAGGTTTTGCAACTGGTGGTTCTAGTAAAGCTTGGGCTGTTTGAATCATTTTCTGGCACATTTCAAACCATTGCTTTTCTAGTTCCGCATAGGGATATTTCATCCACTTGTGTTCTTGGGTTTGGTTGTTTTTGAGCCTCACATCATAGGCTTTCAAGAGGGCATCTAATGTTTCATTAACCTTCTTTGCCAACACAGATCCTCCTGAACTAGCACTTCTCGGTTTCTCATCTGTGGATGGTTCTTCTAGAGGTTTAACCATCTGTGTAAGAGAAGGTGCCTCCTTTTCCTCATGTTGTTTTATCTTCTCCTCAGCTTCGATAAGCTTCTCAGCTAGGGATTTTTTCTCTCATTCCCTGCGTGCTTTCATCCTAGTTTTTCTAGCTTTCCAACTATTTCGTTTGCTCTTGGTTTTCTGACTAGGTGCATCTGTCTTTGGTCCATCATTTGTCTTTGGACTCGTGTCACTTTTTGTGTTCTTTGTCTCTGGATTCTCATCAGATTTCTTTTGAGCTTTTGAGCTTGGTTACGAGAGCTTGTGCTCTCGTAACCACTTGAACTGGTATGACATTTTCATTTTCTGAGCTACTAGGTAGCTGAACAATCCCTAATACATTTGTCATGATTTTCCTGATTTGGTTTGGTTTTTTCGGGCAATCGGGGATCAAGTGAGTGATGCCACACTCAAGACAATAGGCATTTACTTCAGTGATCTCCGTATGAGGACATTGTTTGACCACGTGGTTGTCACGACTTTTGTGACAATCTGTCTCTGGTTGAGGAGATTCTTTTAGAATTTCCTCTTGGCTATAAGCAAGCTATAAGCAATCTTTGACCTAGATAAGCCGTTATTTGCAATGAATCGCAATGTCCTTTCGTCCATTTCATACCTTCTTTCTTTCGACTGAAACCCAGGAGGTGGAGGTTGTACCAAAAATCACCACTCCATGTGTTTCTCTCACATTTTGTTGCTCCGAAGGGTAGTACTCACTTTGGTTGCTATACCACATTGTAGCTGGTACTGACGTTGGTTTATTTGATGCTTCCATCATTAGCATGTATCTCATGTTTACCGGCATTCTAGCACCTGGCAGCGGAGGTTGTTATCCTAAGACAAGCTGTGGCCTTAAAACTCCTACTGGTCCTGGCGCATTCCCCATAATGTATCTAGGTGGAGTAGGTGCTTCTGGAACAGGTTGTACATACCTCTCCCTAGCATTTTCCATGCTATAATAGCACTCTTCCTCCGTATGGTTCGTCCATTTTCTCTCAATTTCACACCACTTCGGCTCTCCCGAATCAGACCTTACAAGAGGAATCAACCTCTTGACCAAGTCGTCGATAAGCTTTTCTTGATCAATAGGTGCCGTTGGCTTGGCAATGGACTCACTTATCTATGAGACACTGTGCTGAGAGGATGTGTCATCTCCTTGACTCTTTAAGTCCTTTTCTTTGTATGCCTCACAGTTATCCACTAGATAAAGAGCTTCTTTGATCAACTCGTTTAGCATCATCCTCCTTATCATATGCAGATCCTTCTGAAGGCCCGCATGTCTCATTCCCTGGATAAAGATCAGCATCAGTCGTGCTTGCGTAGGTAATTCCGCTCTCGGACAGAGCTTAACATATTTCTTGAGCCGTAATGATGCTTTGCGTACTGATTCATTCTCTTTCTGTTTGAATCTATGGATTTGCGAGACCGTGTTGTGAGCAATGCCTTTTGGCGAGAATTCTTCAATAAACGCCTCAAACAGCTCATCTAGGGTCTCAAAATCCCATTTTTCCACTGAGTCGAACCATGTAGCTGCATCATCTTCTAGAGTCAATCCAAATCCTGCAAATTGTGTCGCAAAATCTGAAACTTCCTCTGCTCTAATCACTCTTCTAAAAGCCATTACGTGATCTCTCGGATCTTTATCTCAGGAGTATTTTCTGTTTACCCATTTCTAGACTTGGGATGGTCTAACTCGTCGATTGTCTACAAGTCTAACCAGAGACTCTCCCAATCCTTCTCTCGTTATCGCTCTTGAAGGGAATCCTGGTGGCTCTCTTCTTGGAATTCCTATAGGAATTCTCGTGTTTGGTGGAGGCATTTGTGTTCCTTTATTGAACAAATATCCACCTCTTTCTAGTACAGTCTGTGGATTTGTGCTTTCTACAACTCTGTATTCTCGTCCATACTTGTCGAACTATAGATCTCCATTGACAGTCGACTCCGTATGTGTAGACATATAAGAGCTTGTAATCCGTTATCTCTTCTAGGTATGGATCTGAGCACCTATAAAGATTGACCTCATTGTCGTCAATGTATCTATAGAGTCCTTCACTCTCATGACCAATCATCCAAACTCTCTCAACAAGATGGATCTTTATCAATTGCAAGTTTGGAAGATCCATTGTGGGAGGATATTCCTCTATCGTCGGGATCTCCAAGCTTGTATAAGCTTTGTTTGAATCTAGGGTAGACATGATTTTTGGGCTTAAGAGCTTTTGCTTGGTTCAAGGAGACTTAGTCCACTATGTTCAAGTGCTTTGGTTAGGGAAAAGTCGAAACTATGTCCAAAACCGCAACCGTTTTCTCACAATTCTCGCAAATTGTCGCTTTCAGACACCCCTAACTTGCGGATGTATTTTGAGGCCTCAAATGACGATTTTTTTCAAGTTTTGCTCTGAGATCTGTAGAGTCGCTCTCAGGCTACGTTTTGATATAAAAACTTTTCCAATCCGATACCGTTTGTGAAAGTTATGGCCAAAATAGTGAAATGCAGTTTAGACTGGTCAAAATGAGTCCAAATTCAATTTTAAAAGAAGATTTGGGATCTCTGTGACAGTGTGAACACTTTTGTATGGTCAAAATTACAGTTGGACCCTAAAACTGGCCTGGAGACATCCTACGCGTAGGATGTCTATATGCTCAGAATTTAACAAAGTTTGGTCCAGAGACTCCCCTTGAGTCCAGCAACACAATGGTATGCTCAGAATTTCATTTGGACCTAAAAATGGCCTTGAGACATCCTACGCGTAGGATGTCTTTTTGCTCAGAATGACTTGAAATTTTCACCCTAGCTTCTCCTTGATGTGTTGATCACAGTGGTGTGCTCATAGGTTAGTTTGGAGTCCTAAATCACGCTGGAGACATACTACGCGTAGGATGTCTAACTGCTCAGATTTTGTCCAATCTTGATCCCAAGATTCTCCTAGTGCTCAGCAACCCAATGGTATGCTTAGAATTGATTTTGGATGCCAATAGGTCAAGATTTAGGCTGCAAGAGCTTCTAGTGCACTCCAAGAGTAGGATGTCTGACAATTCTTGTCTTTGCTTGGTAACTAGGCCAAAGAAGGTCCAAATTCACTTTTGAAAAATGTTCTGGAATCCTTGAGACACTGGGAACCTCCCTATATGGCCAAAGTAGAATTTTGACCACTTTATGACCTTGGAGACATCCTACGCGTAGGATGTCTTTTTGCTCTGATTCAGCTCAAACTGGCACTGTAGATTCCCCTTGATGTGCTTAACTCACATCTATTTTTACTTTTTGATTCTGACACCTATAGGTTGGTCAAATGATCCAGAATCTGCTCCAGAAGCCTGATGTTTGTTCTGATGAATTCCCAAGTCAAATCAACTCCAAATTGGACCAAATTTGCCTAGGAGGTTTATCTAAGGCTATATGACAACATGGTATGGTCACAGGAGAATTTTGGTCTCAGAATCATGCAGTAGACATCGTACGCGTAGGATGTCTTTTTGCCCAGAATGAACCCAAACTTGGACCAAAGATTCCCCTAGTCTTCAGCATCCCACTGGTATGCTTAGATTTGAGTTTGTATGTCAAAAGACCCCAAAACTAGCTATTCTTGCCTTTTTCAGTAAAAAATGCTAAAGTTCGTTCAATCTTCACTTTCACTGACCCAAATGAGATGAAATTTATCACATGCACTCAATACAACATTTAGAACATGCCTTTGGAGTCATCCTATGGTTTGGTCTCAAAATTAGGCCTTGGACACAATTTGGGTAGGATGTCTAGCAATTCTCGTCTTTTGGCTTTGATCTGTCAAAATTTGGTCAAATTTTCACTTTCCAGGTGAAAATAGGGTAAAACCTATCTTCTGAACACACTGGTCAACTCAGAATTTCAAAATTTCCACCAGATCACCCTGTAGACATCCTACGTGTAGGATGTCTACTACTGATTTTTTCAGACTGAAGTGTCCCTGATGCTTCCTTATGCTCTCAGCAAGCGCAAGTATGCTTCACAATTGAAAAAACATGCAAAAATCACTCAATTTAAGCCTTTTCTGAAATTTTACGTTTTCTGACTCCGCCTTTTGGCTTTTGGTCAACAAAAATAGGAAAAAACACCCAAGTCAATATGTTACTAGGGTAAAACCTACCCTCTGAACCCACTGGTGCAGTTAGAATTTTCAAATTTGGTCTCCAGAACCCCCTTGAGACATCCTACGCGTAGGATGTCTATGTTTACAAAATTGCAGGTTTTCTTCACAGAATCCTTGCAAATGCTCTTTTATATGCACAACATCAGTCAGTCATACAAAAATATCCACAAAAGCTTGTTTAATGCATTTTTATCCTCAAAAGCACACTTTTCCGTGATTTCAAATGCAATCAATCACTTTAGTAAATAATTCAGTGATGAATAGCTCTAGATCAAAATCGGATCACTTACCCAAAGCTACTCCTACAAATCATATGGGGTTTTGCATCTATGAGTAGAAAAACGCTTCACAACCACACACGGACTAGTAAACGCTTTTATCACCTCACAAATCACTCGACCACCCACAACTACTCTAATCCACAGATCCTAACTAAACCTATCTAGTCGCAGACCCTCGGCAAGACACACGCTTCCTGGCTATCCACTTGATCACGGAATATTTTCTTCCGGATCCACTTAAGAAAAACGCTTTCTTTAGCCGAAACTAAATCAAGCAACCATCACACGAGTGTTAGTAGGAAACCTACTTAGGTCCTTGTGTCCCCGGCAACGGCGCCAATGTTGGACGGGCGACTCACACACCCATGAAGTGCATGCAAACACTACCTAGATCAACATAATGTCAATCGAGGACACAGATGACACGATAGGCACACAGAGGAAATCTCTTCAGCTTGTTAGGCTGAGACCATCCTACACATACAACACTCTGGAAGGCCAACTATACCACAATCAAGAACCTCACTACTCTCAACTACACTGTAGACATGTAGTAGTGTTAGTGTGTATACGCGCTTCACCAGGGGCACTTTTCTCCCACTGGGTTTTCCCCCCTGGACATCTGGTGTGAAAGGACACCTTATCTCTTAGGGTCTCGTATAAGCTTTGTAGCTCTGAGTTTGTATATACTCTATTATTCTAATACAGAGAGATAGATTACAGAGATCTCGTACGCAAGCTCTGTGTCTTCTCCTTCTCCATCTTCTTCCTACTCTGAGTTGTTGTCTTCCTTATGTTTCCTGTTTCATCATCTTCAAAAATTGGTATCAGAGCAAGGTGATTTTCAGATCCTCTACTTGCGTTTTCGCATCCACGCGCGCAATCATAGTTTTCAAGCAGTTTTCAGAAAATTTGCTCGTGAGAGCATCCTCGACGTTCCGAGAGTATTCTGAATAGGTGACCTGGGGTTTTACCCCCCTTTTGAAGCCGTTCGAGCCCTCAAAATTTTGTTCTGAGCAACGTAGCAGAAGTTACTTTTCGGAGGCGTTTAGATAAAGAGGGTGTGCTTTTTGACATATTTTCTTCAGGTAAACAGTTCTTTTGGGAAGTAGCTTGTCTTAGCTTTGTGCTGAGATTTTGTGTAGATTTTTGCTTACATTGGAGAGGAGATTTGTAAATCTCTTGGAGGTTCTTTTGCTCTCTTGTGTGCATCCACAATATGGCTCAATCTACGGAGAAAGAGATTTTTGGTGCGTTTATATCCGAAGACAAATTGGATGGTACCAACTATTCTCTTTGGTCTTTTATGGCCAAAAATGTTTTGGTTGGTAAAGGATTGTGGGATTATGTATCTGGAGATGAAGTTCGTCCAGTTAGCATTGCACCTGCCACGCCTGGTCGTGGTGCAGCTGTTGGTGCAGGACCCTCACAAGTCACTCCAGAGCAAAAGAAATGGGATACTAAAGATGCACAAGCTATGGCTGTGATTGCCTTAACCACAAAGGGGACAATCACACCACATATCAGATCTTGCAGAACTTCCTAGGATGCTTGGAACACTCTGCAAGCTATGTTTGGAGGAAGAAACGATGCCAGAATAGAGTTTTTGAAGAAACAACTTGACAAAATACAGATGGACGAAGGTGACGATGTCGTCGAACATCTTACAAAAATCAGGGATCTTAAAGAGCAATTGCTTAGCATTGATGAAGTGATTCCAGAGAAGGACTTGGTTTCCAAAACACTCAATTCACTACCACTATCTTATTTGACTTTTCAGAATTCTTTGACTCTGTCTTTGCGAGCTAATCCTGAGCCTCTTCATTTTGAAGAGTTAGTGGCTTTGCTATTGCAGGAGGATCAATCACGTAAGAACAAGTCTTTACAGGTGGATGGTATGGATCATGCTCTTGTTGTACATAACAAAAACAAGGGTAGAGAGTGCTCATTACTCCAAGTCTGGTGCAGGACAGTCTTCAGAGAAGTCTAAAGGTGATTCTGACAAGTCCAAGAAGAAAGGTAAATGTCACTAATGCAAGAAACCTGGTCACTACATTAGTGAGTGTAAAAAGCGAATTGCTAAAGAAAAGAAGAAAGAGTCAAGTTTGGTTGTTTCAGCTTCTGGTGATTCTTCTACAGCTAAAGAAGAGTCTGCAAACTTTGTGCAGGATTCTTATGCTTTCTTAGTATATTCAGATTTTTCTGCTTACAGTGTTGACGAGACACAAATGATTTGGTACTTTGATAGTGGTGCATCCAGGCATATTACTTCAAGGAAGGATTTGTTTTGTTCATTGGATGCAGCTCCAGCAGGAAAGAAGGTGACATGTGCAAATAATGCTTCTTATCCAATCAAAGGCGTTGGTAAGATTTTGATTTCAGATGGTTCAGTTTTATGCTTGCCAGATGTCTTACATGTTCCAGGGATCAAGAAGAATTTGTTGTCTGTATCCTCTCTTGCAAAAAATGGTCTTCGAGTCATTTTTGAGGATGACAGATGTGTTGTACGAGATCGAGAGAATGGTTATTCTCTTATCACTATAGGTACGCTGGAAAATGGACTATTTGTGCTAGATCATTATGAAAAGCAGATTCAGGTATGTATTGCAGAAACAAAGACTTAGGCCATGCAGGATGCTGAGTTGTGGCATGCTAGATTTGGGCATGTTAGTTATGGCAGTTTGATGACTTTACAACTTCATAATATGGTGCATGATTTGTCTTTATTGGAGATGCCACCAAGACATGTATGTGAAGGTTGCGTTCTTGGAAAGATGCACATATTTGCATTTTCGCAGGATTTTTCAGTTAGAGGGACACGAAAGTTGCAGCTTGTACACAGTGATGTATGTGGTCCTATGAGGACGCCATCTATAGGAAACAACCTTTATTTTGTGACCTTCATTGATGACTTTTTCAGGTTTTGTTGGGTGTATCCACTCAAAGCAAAGTTAGATGTGTTTGCAATTTTTCAACATTATGTCGCCATGGTTGAAAATGAAACAGGTTGCAAAGTACAGACTCTTCGTACCGATCGAGGAGGTGAATACATGCCAGGTGCATTTAAGGATTTTTTGGGAAAGAAAGGCATTAAACACCAATGCACTATGCCATACACACCACAACAGAATGGTGTTGCAGAAAGGAAGAACAGGTCTTTAATGGAGAAGGCTAGATGTATGCTCAAGGCTAAGAGTTTGCCTCATAAGCTATGGATGGAGGCAGTTTCTTGTGTAGCACATGTTTTGAACAGGTGTCCTACTCGTGCCTTGAAGACCATTACTCCATATGAAGCTTGGTATGACAGAAAACCTTCAGTCAGTTATCTTCGTGTTTTTGGTTGTCTTGCTTATGCTCACATTCCTCAGCAGTTACGTGGGAAGCTTGATGATAAGGCAATCAAATGTATATTTGTGGGGTACAGTAGTGGAAGTAAAGGTTATAGACTTTACAATCCTGCTACAAACAAGATTTTTGAAAGTCGTGATGTAATTTTTGCAGAAACTACTGCTCAACCTATGGTTGCTTTTGATGTAACTCATATGCAGATCGCACATGATGTATTTGAAGGTTTGCTTCCTTCTTTTGTGGAGAATCAAGAATCACAACAGGTTGATAATCTTGATCAATCTTTTGATCAGCATGTGACACCTCATGATGTAGAGGAAATTGTGTGTGAAGAGCAAGAAGTTCTCAGGGAAGAAAGAACCTTGCCTAAATGGGTTAAAAAAACTTTGCAGGATAGCAAGTTGGATGCACCGTTGCCACGAAAAACACGTGCTGGTACTACTTTTGGCAGAGAGCAAGTAGATTTGTCTTGCTTTAGCACTCTTTGTGATGCAGATGAGCCTAATTCATTTGAACAAGCTTTAGAGTGTGTTCAGTGGAAAGATGCTATGCAGCAAGAAATTGATTCTATTCATAAGAATCATACATGGGATCTAGTGGACCTGCCTACAGGTAAAAAGCCTATTGGTACAAAGTGGGTTTTTAAGGTAAAAAGGAAACAAGATGGTACTGTTGATAGGTACAAAGCAAGGCTTGTGGCAAAAGGCTATGCGCAACAGAAAGGCATAGATTATGATGAAACCTTTGCTCCTACTTCTCGTGCGTCCATAGTTAGATCACTAGTTGCAATTGCTGCTCATCATGTTTGGAAAGTGCATCAGTTGGATATTAAAACTGCTTTTTTGAATGGTGATTTGCAGGAAGAAGTTTATGTAAGTCAACCAAGTGGTTTTGTTGTAAAAGGTCAAGAGCAAAAGGTATGTAGATTGCGTAAAGCTTTGTATGGTCTCAAACAGGCTCCAAGAGCATGGTATGAGAAGATACATACTTATTTGATTGGCCAGGGATTTCAAAATAGTCCAACAGAAAGTACTTTGTATGTCAAAAAGAGAGATGGAGTTCTCATTATGCTAACACTTTATGTGGATGATATGCTTCTTACAGGCAATACTGCAGATGAAATTGAAGCGTTTAAAGATGCTTTGAGAAAAACCTTTGAGATGTCTGATCTTGGTTTGCTACATTATTACTTGGGTATTCAGTTTGTGCAATCAGAGGATGGCATATACATGCTGCAGGTAAAATATTTGCATAAAATTTTGGACAAGTTTGGTATGCAAAATTGTAAACCAATCTCTACACCCGTAGAAACTGGATCAAAGTTGAGCATGCACGATGCTGGAGAACCTTTTGATGTACATACTTATGCAGCAGCGGTTGGTTGCTTGATATATTTGGCAGGCAACACTCATCCAGACATTCAATTTGGGGTTTCACAAGCAAGCAGATTTATGCACAGCCCAGGTATGCATCATTGGCAGACTGTGAAGCGCATACTTCGTTACCTTTCAGGTACCCCTAATCTTTCCATGTTCTTTCCAAGGGGGGATATGTATGGAAAGCACAGTTCTATGCAGCTTCTTGGTTACAACGATTTAGATTGGGCTGGTGATTTTGACACACAACATTTCACAAGTGGGAATTGTTTTTTCTTAGGAAATGCATGTATATCTTGGCTAAGAAAGAAGCAACCCACAGTGGCTACATCAACTTGTGAAGCTGAGTATAGGGCACCTTTCACGGCAATAGTTGATTGTGTATGGATACGCAGGTTATTGGCAGATCTTTGTGAGTGTCAACAGGCACCCATTACCATTTTCACTGACAGTCAGAGTGCTATGGCAATTGCAAGGAATCTTGTATTTCATGCAAGAACAAAGCACATAGAGGTTCACTACCACTATGTCAGGGAAAGGCTACATGCAGGGGAGATCACACTAACTTACTGTCCTACACAGGATAACATTGCATATCTATTTACGAAGGCGTTATCACGAGAAAAGTTTGAAGCTTTCCGAAAAGCTTTGGGCTTACTCTCATACACATGATGATCTGCTACCTTGTACGGATTCACACTATCAATACAGGGGGGATTTGTAGACATGTCGTAGTGTTAGTGTGTATACGCGCTTCACCAGGGGCACTTTTCTCCCCTTGGGATTTTCCCCCTGGACATCTGGTGTGAAAGGACACCTTATCTCTTAGGGTCTCATATAAGCTTTGTAGCTCCGAGTTTGTATATACTCTATTATTCTAATACAGAGAGATAGATTACAGAGATCTCGTATGCAAGCTCTGTGTCTTCTCCTTCTCCATCTTCTTCCTACTCTGAGTTGTTGTCTTCCTTCTGCTTCCTGTTTCATCATCTTCAACATACACCACCTAGCCACATACACACATACGGAAGGTAACTCACCTAATCATGCCAGATTCGTACGAAACTTAAGGAACACCATCCCCTCACTAGGATACACCTGTCCCTAAGCTTCTACACTCAAAACCCTCACTCTAAACGCATCTGCGGAAAACGCGTAGGATGACAGAGCAGAATTTTAAAAGTGCCCGAAACTGAAATTTATGAGTACCTATGCGTAGCTTATGTCGCCACGATTCTATAGACTACTAGCACGCAGAAAACAGACATCGTTTGATATACTTACGGCCACAAATAGGTCGTAGATGCGTCGGCGTGTGCGCTTCGTCTCGCGTGGAATGCTTCGCGTTGTCGCGTAGCTCTCCTCGAGCCTACAACAATGGTGCAGTCGGATCTCCAATGTGTTGAGCGAGCCGGGCGTAGCGAGAGGATAAAGCTCACGCTCACTCTCTTTCTCTCTCACACACAGTAGACTGCAGCGCTAAGTTTTGATTATGATAAAAGTCTTCTCTTACAAAATGACCTAGGTACCTTATATACTAAGGCTACCTTAGGTTTAACCAAAAATGGGGTTGAAAGGGTCAAATGGTTTTGTATTTACAATCTGGAAGTGCCATTGCACCCCGGCTTCTGAAACTAGAATAGCTACTCATTACAAATGACGTTTATAGCCATAATCCGCAGCATTTCATAACTCGCAAAAGATAAGACTTTGGTACGAAACTTGAGTTATGTTGTGTTGTTGACCCAGCGGTCAACAGCCTGTTCAACCTACACTCCAGCTATTCATCTAATTATGACCCATCTAAATTACTCAAAAAACATGGTTATAAAGTTGTGTTAGGTTCTCCATGTAAATTTTCATCTATACAAACTCTTTACAACTTCCATCCCTCAACAAATAAACTATAATCACGAAACAAGCAATTGATACAGAGCAGTTCTTGCATGTATCTTTGTAGCTATTGACTCACAAGGCTGAGGGAAAACTCTTTTGGGAAGCTATAATCTTGAAACACAAAAGTTCTCTCTCATTTTCCCCTTTTCTCACTCCCCCCCCCCCCCGCCCCCTAAATATGATACCCCTCCCTTATTTTTAAGCTTGGGAGATAAATTATGGGCCCTACCCCTAACTTATATGCTTATGTAGCTTGTAAAAAAAACCTCCTCCCCTGCACTTACGTGGTGCAGTAAGTTTTCCATGGTGAATCCCCCAGGATCCAACAGCTAGCAGATCCAGGAATATTCCAATATTTTTTACCTCAGGATCTTTCTTCTCAGCCTTTGGTTCAATTTCTGCCTTTTGCTCTTTCTCTTTGTTCTCCTCTTTCTTGGAGTCTTGTTGCCTCTCAGATTTGGTCAACTCCTCAGTTTGTCGAGGGTGAGGAGGACTAGGAGGAGGTGGTGATGGTGCAGAACTTGACTTGCGGCTTGATGGTGGGGTTGATGGCTTCTTTTTGAAGTCTCAGTCAGCTTTTGTTTTCCTCTCTCTTTCTTCCCCTTCCTGCTCTTCTAGTAGCTGCTGCCCCACATCATCAACCTCTTCTTCGGTAAAAGGTATGTCTGGAATGTTCTTAGCCGCCGCATCTAGGATCTCAAAATTCTTTATGTAGTCTTCGAAGCGATCCCTATTTGTCCTTCAAGACGATCCAGATATGGACTCAAGTGAGGGCTTCCATAATTCATTTAGATCTCCTTTAAGCATTCATTGGGCTCTGAAACTCTCCATCAACCTTTCTAGCCGAGCAACCTTCTGGGATTTGGTCTCTTTTGCTGGCATCTGAATAGTAGCTTTCTTTCCTTTCTTTGGATGAGTCGGCTCTTCTTCCACTGTCTCTAGCCTTCTCTTCACTCTAGTGGTTATCCTAGGAGCTATAGGTTGCTCTTCTTCCTTGTCCTCTGTCAGCTTCAACCAGTCATTCTGTGATGGAGGGAGAGGCCACTGGCCCTTAGCATGTAGAGCTTCATATATCACCTTTGTGAGCATCTCCCCTGCTGCAATGCATGTAGGAGTCGGGGTTCCCATCCTCACAATGTTGTACTATAGGTACGTCGCATAATCTATCTCATCTGGCCTGCTTGTCTTCATTGCCCATGTGAATGTTGTTTCAATTGCTGCAGGTGGCATAGTGTACTTTTGAGGTCTCTTGGTGCAGACATGGAAATATTGGTGGTAAAGTTGGCACATGTTTGCCACCATTGGATCCGAAATATCCTCGAAGGTGTAGTTCTTCTTGGTTTCTTTGTATACCTTCACCTCTTCTCGCCTTTTGTTGACACTGTCTCCTGCATTAGAGAGGTTCAAGGCCTTTGCAACCACCTCTGACATGATTACAATCACTCTGTTCTTTCCTTTCAGATATGTCACCTTGGCTATACCATTCTCCTTGATTGTGGTGACGAACTCCCAGACTCTCTGAATGTCAATTCCTGCTGGCAAAGCCTCAAAATAATTGTGTAAGTCCAGCTTTTCCAAGATAGACACTATGTCTGGCTTTCTCGTGAACTCATTGAGTTCCTGTGGTATCATTGGCAGCTCTATGGCATTGCCTTCAGGGTCCTTGAACATGCCTTGGTACATCCTGAGGTCATTTGCTTCCAGTAAGTTGCTTTGTAACCAAGTGGTAGTGGGCTTTATGGTTCTTGCTGGTATTACAAATGGCTCCACTTCATCTAGGTAATCTTTGTTGGTCATTCTTTTCTTCTTTGCTGGTGACTTAGCGGCTGCCATGGATCCTGTTGCACTCAGTAGTTCAAAGTTAGCGTTCTTTATAGATTAGCTGATAAACTGAGTTTTAACTATCCAATTGACTTGAAAATTGAAACATGAGCTCAAGAGGGACTAAGGATGCCCTGCAAATGAAAACAATAGGAATTGTGCTTCAAAATAAGCCTGAAGACATCCTACGCGTAGGATATCTTTTTCCTTAGAATGGCTTGAAACTTGTCATGATGATAGCCTATGACCTATGCATCACAGCTATGTGCTTGGATTTTGATTTAGACACCAAAACGTACAATTTTGGACTATTTAAGGCTTTTGGTGCACCAATGAGTAGGATGTCCTGTAATGATGAGCAAATGTTGTTCAAATGACTTGAAAATTGATATGTAGGCTTCTTGTAGCATGTTGGTCCTATTTATGATGTCAAACTTTGCTCAGCAGGTCATTATGACACTGGAGACATACTACGTGTAGGATGTCCTTTTGCTTAGAATTGCATGAAACTTGTCAGTATGATAGGGCATAGCCTATGGATCATCACCATGGTCTTAGATTTGAATTTGGACAAGTTTTGTGTGTAGGAAGACCATCTCTGGTGTTTGGGAATCTGAAAAGTCTATCTATGGAGCTATGAGGCCAGAAAGTGATTTGTTTGGTTGGAAACTTGGTGGGTGGGCTTGTATGCATGTGATAAATATGTTTGAAGATCAAAAAAATCCCTCTGGAGGCCATTCTAAGCTTGAAGACATACTACACATAGGATGTCTTTTTCATGATTTTGTAGATGTGACCTCACAGTTAGCTTCGACATGCTGGGAAGAGTGTGTGGTTCAAGTTTCACTGGATTTGGATCATTTTTGATAGGTCTGTGACCACTTCTTGCCTCTATGCTCTGACTTTGTGTTATTTGATGCATAAGAGGTCAAACTGGTCCAAATGGAGTGAAACTTGGAGAATTAGATGTAAATGACATGTAGAGGCTGTGTGTATAGCTGAATGAAGAGTTGGGTGCTTAAAAGTGGCCTTGAGACATCCTACGCGTAGGATGTCTCCTATACATTTTTTTGGAACAAGTCCTACTATCATGTGCATATGACCTCCCTAAGTCCCTTTGTGCTTTATTTCAATTTAAAAAATCAAATGGTTAGTGAGAAACTCCCTTCTTGGCTTTCGGAGCCTCAGAGGTGATTTCTGACTCTTGGAGCGCTTTTCCGCGATGAAATTTCTAGATGATGACCAGCATAGCTTCATAAACCCTTGGGGAACCTCGCCATGTAATTCTTGTTGGCTTTGGCTTCACTTGAGCTTCGTTTGGCGATTTGTTGCTCTGGAAGCACCCATGATTGCATTTGCATGCCTCCGATGATTTGTAGTGGTCTACCACCATAGGACTTGGTTGTTGAAGGCCTTGGTAAGCCGCTCGTGAAGTTTGGTGGCAAACGGACGTCCCGCTTGGCCAGAGAGCCAAGTGACGCTTTGCGTTTCCGATGCCGTTTCTGAAGCTTAGGCCTACTTTGGGTCGCCTTTTGGCCATGTGGCCCATGTAGCCTTGTAGAGCTCATTGAGAAGCTCCTACCGATGAGTTTTGGTATCATTCGAGTTACTTTTGCCAGACTATCTCTTTTTGGCGTCTTGCAGGGCTCGAGACGTTAGGGTTTTTCCCGTTGCTTTCTTGCCTCCTTTGGGCATCCAAGATTGGTTTCCTAGGCTAGGGTAAACCCCCTATGAAGTCTTGTTGGTATGGGGTTAGCCGTTAGGTGGTTACCTATGCTCACAGGTCTCTACCTTGCAAACCCCGTTGGAGTTCTATGCTAGTCTTGGAGACAAAACATCACATATACACGAAGAGAATAAGGTGCTGAGCCTACCTCTCATATCTGGTGGCCACCGGATGACTGTGCGTGGCGTATCGGCTACTGGGAAGTCTTGTGCGCTCTAGGTGGCTAGAGCTCTCTCTCACAAGTGAATAGTAGAAATCAGCTCTAAGTGGAGTGAAAGAATCTTATAATGGGGGTCCCATAACCATTTTTCATGAAATTTGACATGTGCTCCTAACTTTGCGCGAAACGCGGTTTAGACTCGAAAAGTTCTCCATTTGGACTCCGTTTGCCCAGTTTTTGAGGATTTTGACGATTCGGTCAAAATCTGGCCACAACACGCCTCCCGTTTCATTCTCATAATTGCACCCCCACTGCACCCTGGGTTGTCTAATAGTCACTGATCATCCCTATCTTTTTTGTTTTTCATTACGATCGCATGTCACCTGCTTTTTGTATTTTTGAAGTTTTTCTGCCAATAATTAGTAAAATTAAAAGGAAAATAGCAAAATCAACCCAAAAAAACCCCAAAAATCAAAATAAATCAAAAAATTCACCCCGATACACTATGTACACTCACATATAATTTTTATGGCCGAATTTCTTTGTTTTATCAATATTGTGCCCAAAAAATGGCTATTTTTACACACACACACACACACACACACACGCTTATAGGCCTTAATTTGGCGTTTGGCCTCATATATCTGTAGATTAATGATGTATAAGGGCATATGTACTTAGGTTATTCCAAAAAATTTCGCAATCAAACCTAAACCCCTAAAAAATAGTCAAAACATGCCCTTTTTGCTACTTTTTTCAGTCATCGGGTTCGCATTGAGAATGCCTCCCCCCCTCCTAATCGGAGTCCTCCCGGATGACAAGTTATCGCCTCGAGGTATGTGCAGTGCATGGGTTAAAAATCGTGCTAATACGTGGCCCTATTTGATGCATACTCGGTCAATGCATGTTAAACTTAATGCGGTGCGAGAGGAGGGAATAAGCAAGATGCTTATTGGCATTCGAGGACGAGTTTTCCTGTTTGTTCTTGGTTTGGTTGGTAGATTTTCTTTGCAATTAAAAGTTGTAATTCTGCCGCTCGTTGTTTGATCGTCTTCTTTGCGAAGGTGGCCTGGTTTGCCGCTACTGTAGATATGGCTGTTGTGGTCTCCTTGGATAGAAGTGTCCTGTCCGATGTGGCCATAATATTTTTCTCTTTTGCTTGCCATTTGTAGCTTTTTTTTCGGGGCGTTTGTAGGTTTATGGCCTCATTTTTGGTGGTTCGTGCTGTTCTTTTGATCGGTACCCACATAGATCAGTTTGTTGATGTCGGATTTAGTGGTTGTCTGTCTGCTTGTGTTGCTTGTACTGAAGGGAATTCCTGTAGCATCACTTTGGGGATCCAAATGTGTGTCTCATGTATTTGGCGATTGAGCATGTTTTTCGGTATCCACATCTGTTTTATGACCCTGTTCGGTGTTTGTTTAACATTGTTGTGCTGAGGTTGTCTGCTACTGCCTTGTGGTGTGTAGACTTGCATTTCCATCTTTCCATACCCATACCTGTTGTTTGCTTATTGCTGACCTTGATTTATTCCTTGTCGCCTGTGGTATCTCCTTTTTTGATTGAATGGGGTGGGAGATGTCCTGTTTATCCTTCTTAGGTGTCTTTTGCTGATTAAGTGGCACCCATCTTTTTTGCTTTTTATCAAGTGATTGTGGCACTAGTATTGGGTTCTTCATGGTTGTTTGAGCAAAGGCTACCACCTGGTGTTCTTGTGCTTCTTGAATTCTGACCGTATTCGAACTCCAATCTATTTGCACATTATACTCTTCCTGCCATGGTTGTCCCAACAACATTGGATGTGGTGTGCACGCATCCTCAACCACATAAAACTTGTGGGGATAAACATATTGATGTATTTGTACATGTAATATCGTCCAGCCCAATGTGTTTAATGAATGTGATGTATTGCTTTTTATCGCTTGTTGAGTAGGATGGAGTTGTGCTTCAAGCTTGAGCTGATTATATAAATTGCAAGAAATTAGATTTGCTTCAGCTCCTGAATCAAGCAAGGCCATCGATTCAACTTGATTGCTACCCACTTTGACTGCAATTATTGGTTCCACTGTATCTTCATTAAAATTCATTAATTGAATAGCATTTATTTGCAACGGTGATCCAATTTGTTGTTGTTGTCGTAGAAGCCTTCTTTTTGCAATGCGTTCTTTTGCTTCTTCTTGTGCTTCGTCTCATATCCTCTGTTTCTCCTTCGTTCGTTGCTTTTCATGATGGATTTGTTGAAGCATATCCTGTGTTAGTGGTAAATGATACTTTTTTAACCGACACCCACTATTCGAATTTGGCATTTCTTCACCTTCCAATGTAGCAAGTTTGACGGCTCCGCTTTGTGATAAGTCACTAATCACAAAGGGTCCCATCCCTCGCTTTTTAAGTTTTTTGGCATGTTGCTTCAAAGTGTAAACAAGTACTGTTTTGAAATCTTTCGTGCGCACATGCTTGTCAAAAAACTCCTTTTGTCTTCTCTTCTTAGTATAGATCGAAGCAACAGCTCTTAGTCGAAGTTCATCTAACTTTTCAAGATTATCTATTCTTGAAGAGAGTTCATGGCCTGTCCATTCTAAGCGTTTTGCCACTCGTAGAGTTGGAATCAAAAACTCTATGGGTAATATAGCGTTTAGACCAAATACCATGTTATACGGTGTTGTTCCGATTGATGTTTTATAAGCTATCCTGTACGCCCATATTGTTGAGTGTAATTGTTGATCCCAGTCTGCCCTTGATTTTGATACAAGTTTAGTCAAAACAGTGCATAGGGTTTTATTTGTGGCCTCAGCTTGTCCATTTGCCTGTGGATGATATGGAGCAGATTTCTTATATATGACCATGAATTCCTCCAGCAGGTATTCAATGACTTCATTAAGAAAATGTGTTCCTCGATCACTGACAATTTCTATTGGTAATCCGTATCGTACAAAGACATTCTCATACAAAAATTGTGCAGTGGTCCTTGCATCTGCTTTTTGTGTCGCTTTGGCTTCAACCCATTTTGTGAGATAGTTCGTAGCCACAATGATATATTGGGTATGGGTGCGATACGTAGGGGGTGAAATAGGCCCCACAAAATCAATTCCCCATTTTACAAATGCCCGTGCTCCCATCATTGGCCGTAGTGGCATCTCATCTCTCTTTATCTGCACCTTAGTGCGCTGACATGCGTCACAACGCTTTACAAATTCCTCAGCATCCATGTGCAATGTAGGCCACCATATCCCTGTGGTTAAGCCGTCTTATCGCCTGAAAAATGGCCTCCCCTTATTTCTCCATGTGCATGTTCTAGAATCAGCAGGTATTCACTCTCACTTGCACAAATTCTAAGTTGATTGTCCTTTCCTCGCTTGTAGAGTTGATTTTCAATTAGATTAAAGTCTCGAGCTTCCGACTCTATAGCCCTTTGTCGCGCTGTTGTTATGTTTTCAGGAAATGTTCTTGTTGTTAAGGAATCAATGATATATTGACTCCATGCAGGTGCAATGGTTACCTGAAACAATGTTGCGTGATCCACCGGTCGTTTGGCACTACATATAGTACAATTGTTAACATAAGCATGTGTGTCTGCATACATAGTTGGCCAATAAACTCCTAAGTGTTTCAATCTTTGGTGTGTTTTCATTGTTGAACAATGAAATGCACAGTCTTGGATTTGTGCTTCTTGAAGATAACACTCGAATTTCTCTGAATTTATACATAATCGTAGAATTTGGTCCGAGCCTAGATGGTACAGTCGTCCCGCAATCAACTGGAAGTTTTTTGTTTGTCAAAATGTTTGTTGTTTGGATCCTTCTTCCTTTTTATCAAATCTACCTCCAAAGGAAAGAATGTTAACAAGTTCCTGAGACCATTTGGGTATCATTTTAATATTGAAAACATAAGCATTTGGTATGTCATCATCTACTCCTTCAAGAGCTTCCCCGTTTTGCAGTCTTGAAAGATGATCCGCTCGTAGATGAGTTTTACCCTTTTTTACTACCATTGTGAAGTCAAACTCTAGCAATATAATAAACCAACGTACAATTCTTCCAGTGTTGCATGGTTTATTTACTAGATACAGAAGAGCTTGATGAAGAACACAAATTTGTTTGCAAGCAAGTAATGCCGAAATTTCTTTATAGCATATATCATTCCTAATCCCTCTCTTTCAGTGGTGGTGTAGTTCTTTCGTGCACTATTTAGCTGTCGGCTCGCATAACATACTAGGAAATCCATTGCTCCATCTCCAGGTTGAGCCAGAATACTCCCAATTGCGTATGTAGAGGCATCAATGTGAACATGGAATATCTTTTCCCAATCTGGTGCTTTTAAGTACAAGTGCTGATATGAGGTTTTCCTTAAGCTTTTTGAATGAAGTTTCACACTCCTCAGTCCAGTCGAAACTGACTAATAAGCGATATAGTGGTTGTGCAATGACTGCATACATTTATATGAATCTTTGATAATATCCGCAGTGTCCCATGAAAGATTGTACTTGTTTGGCATTAGTAGGCCTGGGCAAGTCTGCTATGACTCTAATTTTGTCTAGGTCAGTGCTTATGCCATTTCTTGAGACAATATGTCCTAAAATGCGGCCTTGTCTTACCATAAAAATGCACTTTTTAGGGTTGAGACAGATTCGATATGTTCTGCACTTCTCAAATACCTTTTGTAAATGGTCAATGTGTTTTTCTCGAATAAGAGAGTGGACACAGAGATCATCCATATATATTTCTAAGAATATTCTCAGGTATTCTTTGAATGCGTGAGTCATTAACCTTTGGAAGGTGGCTGGGGCATTGGTTAGGCCAAAAGGCATAACTCTATACGCATATATTTCCCACTCTGTGGCAAATGCTGTTTTGTGTTGATCCTCTATTGCAATTGCCAATTGGTTGTACCCCGAAAACCCATCTAAAAAGAAATAGGCCCGTTTTCCTGCTACCCTCTCAAGCACATGTTCTGTGATTGGCAAGGGATAGTTATCCCTTATTGTGGCTGCGTTCATCTTTTTTGAGGTACACACATACACACACGCAAATTTTTGTTCTTTTTGGGGACTACCACAATGGGTGACACCCAATCTGTATGCTCGATTTCATAGATGAATTCGACATCCATCGGCTTGTCAATCTTTTTTTTGATTCGTTTAGTGAATGTGTCATTATATGTGTAAGGACGCTATTTGCTTGGTTTGGCAACTGATTTTAAAGGAATTGTATGTTGGCATATCGATGGATCAACTCCCTTGAGGTCTTTGTAAGACCATGCAAACACATCTTTATACTTCTTGAGAAGCTGTGTTAGCATTTCTTCTTCCTCAGGCTCTAAATCAGTTGCTATATAGACAGGCTGAGGCTCTTCACTTGGCGCAGCGAGGTCAATTCGTTTTGCATTTTCCAGCCCATCGTAAGATTCCTGGTTTATTCTTTCCCTTACTGGTGGTGTCATTATGATTTTTCTGTCTTGGATGGTGAATTTTCGATAGTGGGATGGTACATTCATGTTTCCTTTTTCTGAATCCTCCTTACCTTCACTTTCTCCCTCAGTAGTCCATACCTCTCGTAACTTCCGTTTAAGTTCTTGGTATTTCTTTTTACGCTCCATTTTGGTCCACTCTAGATCTTTTGTCTTTTCCTGTTTTGATTGTTGAGATTTTCTTGATTTTGTTCCCGTTTTAGTTTTCTGTGCTTGTTTTATTTCCTTATGTGTCCTTTCCCTTCGAACTCTTGATAATCTCCCTGATATTTGGTCCTTTACACAATCCTCTGCCTTGACAAGCATTATATAGTGAGTTTTGTATTTTATCCTAGGCATCATGTTTTCTCTAATTTTGTTTTCTACTCTTTTTTTCCTGTAGCGTTCCTGGCGTTTAGGGTGTTGATTTGCAAAATCATAAAACTTGATATCTGCGGTTGTTTCCCCACGCTCGCTTGAGCTGTCTGAACACTCGTTATCTACATCGTTACTTACTTCCAGATGCTCAGAGGAGTTATCAAACTCTTCCTGTTCTGGTGAGTCTACATTTTCATCTCCTACTGGTACAAGGTTTACCGTGTAATAGGGTAGCACATCATAGCCATCCTTATTGTAAAATTTTGTCATTGGGCTATCTGTAATGGTACAGACATTCAATGTTGCTAGTATGTGTTCCCATTCCATAGGTTCTAATGCATCTTCGGGAAAAGGTTCCGGAATATATTCCTTGTCCTCAATAGCTCTTTCTAAGATGTATTCCTCTCTTTTCAAGCTTCCACAATGTGAAGCTCCACACATCCATAGCTCTTTTTTTTGCCCTAACCATGCTGGGAGTTCGGACCCTGCCAATGTAGCCGAATCAAACTCTTCCACTGGTGTCTGATTCACATCCTTGTAACTATGGTCTTTTAGGTATATTTTGGTTGTAGTCTCTCCACGCCTGAGGTATATGTGGTCATAACCCCAATCCTGTACCATCTTTAATTGTCTCATGAATGGTCTTCCCAAGATGATCTTGTAATTGTTCTTTTTGTCGAAATCAACTATTGCAAATGTATGCTCATACTCGATTCTGCAAGAGGTGACAATTACTTTTTCTAAAAGTCCTAGTGGCTTTTCCATGAACCCATCTGTTAGTTGAAATTTCATTCTGGTTGCTCTCAAAGCCGGTTTTCCCCATTTTTTCCAAATTTCTTTGGTGGCGATAGCGACTCCCGCCCCACTGTCGAGAATAGCCTTGGATACGACTCCCTTGAATTCTACTGGTAGTGTGGTATTTCCATCTTCTCCCTCACAATATTCTCCAACCTTGTTTAAAGGTACATGCCTAGTGTTTAGTTGAGGCTTGTCCAATTCTCCGATCCCTTCTTGAATTCTCGAGGTAGGGTCTTTTACTCCAAATTTTCCTAAATATTTGCCTACGGTGGTCCACATGTTTGGTTGTAACCTCAGGAGTTCAACTAACGTGATTGTGTATGCCACAGGTGTGGACAATAACTCAATCAACCCTTGTGAATCCATTACTCTATTGGGAGAAAGTCTTTGAGATGGAATTGCTCTCACTTCAGACTTAGCTTCATACTCCCCTAGGTAAGAGGGTAGAGTTTTTAGCGAGTCTGGTTGGTTGTGCCCTGAACTAATTGACCCCTGGTCCCCCTCTTGTGAATGCATATCAAAGTTCATTTGTGATCTTGCCTCAAATTCTTCAATGGGAGGTAAGATCTCATTGGGAGGTAAGATCTCTTCAAATTCTTCAATGGGAGGTAAGATCTCATTTTTCCCCTTCCGCGTGCGATTTGGTTGGTAGTTTACCCCATTAGCTTCATTTGCTTCCCGGATTTGCTTCCACAGGTCATCTAGACTGTCACAATCTTTACCCATCCCTGCCAATGTTTTAGGCTGGAAACCATCAATTGTCTCATCTGTTGTATTTGGCACTATGATAGGTTCTCTCCTAGACTCTGAGGCAGTCGTGAGTCCCTCCTTTGTGTCTGCTTGTTTCTCTAGAGTTGGTGTGATAGGGGTTGGAAATGGCACATCGTGCCAACTTGTAGGTTTACCAAGTGGGTTTTCTATCAAGGATTGGGCTGTTTCAATCATCTTTCAACACATTTCCAACCTCTGTTTTTCTAGTTCCGCATACGGATAAGTTATCCATCTTTGCTCTTGACTTTGGTTGTTTTTGAGTCTGGCTTTGTATGCTTTTAAAAGTGCGTCAAGTTGCTCATTTACTTTTTCTACCAGTACTGATCCTCCTAATTCTGCGCTTTTAGGTTCCACTATTTCCTTGGGCTCTATGGTTGCAACAGTGTGTGAACTTAAACTAGTTAGATCCTCTAACCTCTCCAATCTATCCTTTGTGTGTTTTGACTCCTCGGATAGAGCCGTTTGCTCTCGTTCGCTCTTGGCTTTCATACGAGCCTTTCTAACTTTCCAAGTGCTTCTTTGATTTTTCATTTTTGCACTAGGGGCATCGGTCTTTGGCTCTTCAACTATGGGTTCATTTGTCCTTCTTTGAGCTTGTGCCCGTGTGACTGCCTGAATATGTATTACTATTTTGTTTTCTGACCCCCCACTGATGGATTGCTTCCAACCTGTTCAAAGTAGTTTTTGCTCCTTTGCTCGGGTTCTTAGGGAAATCAGGAATCAAGTGAGTAATCCCACACTCGGTGCAATACGCGTTGACTCTAATGATTTCATCGCTAGGATAGTCCCTTAGCCAATGATCTCCGCCACACTTGCAGCAGGGTCCTTAGCTGTTGAGGTGCTCCTTGAGCTCCTTTCTATTGGTAAGCATGCCTCTGCCCGCCCATGCCTCTGTTGGCTATGAACAACATGTTCGTTCATCCAAGATGTATCTTCCTTCTCCTGCAGCCTGTGTAGCTGTTGGTGGTCATATACTTCCAATCATGCTCCAAGGTTCTTGCGTCTTAGGTTCTTCCGGTGGATAATAGACAGGATTTGCTGCATATCCATTGGGATCTTCGTAATATGCATGCATAGGTACCAAAACCTTCTCTTCTGGTCTGGTTACCATTGGTGCGTATCTTATGCCGACCGATCGTACTCCTGGTAGGGGTGGTTGTTGCCCCAATACTGGTTGTGGTCTTTCAACTCCTACAGGTCCTGGTAGGTTACCTGCTTGATACCTAGGCATCGGTGGGATTTGAGGAGATGCTACCTGAGCTTGAGGAGCATATGGTCGCTCTCTCACATATCCCTTGTTATAATAACATTCCTCCGTCACATGGTTTGTCCATTTTTTGTTCAATTGCACACCACTTAGGCTGTTTAGCCTGAGGCTTGGCATACATATTAATTTTTTTTAGCACTTCTTCCACAAGCTGCTCCTGGCTTACCACTACTTCTCCTTTCGGTGCTGTCTTAGCGGACTTGCTTTCACTTTGTTGTGAGGATGAATCGTCATCAAGATCCTTGAATTCACCCTCCTTGTAGACCGCACAATTGTCTACAAGGTAAAGAGCTTCCTTAGTTAACTCATTTAACGTTGTGCTCCTCTTCATATGTAAGTCCTTCTGGAGATCTGCGTTTCTTAGTCCTTGAATAAATATAAGCATATGTCTGGACTGGGTTGGTTGTTAAGTATGGAGCTTGATTTACCCTTGTAATTTTCTATGGTAAAAGCGCACATTTGTAAGGCCCCATTATGAGGAGAAGCCATCGTGCGTGAAGGAAAATCACTCACCGGAAACCAAAAATTTCACGGACAAGAATCAGGGGCAACTTTAAAGGCCTCGGGGGCCTCCGCCCCCGAGACTTTTTTTTCGTCGGAATATTCTTTTTCGCCGGAATATGATGGCCGGACGGCGGCCGAAAAGTGGTCGGAAAACAACTGGTCGGTTGGCCGGTAGTCAATGGCCGATGGCCTGTGGTCGGAAGTCAATGGCCAGTGGCCAGTGGTCGAAAGTCAATGGTCGGTGGCCGGTGGCCAAATTCAATGGACGGTGGCCGAATTCAAAAGCGGACTTGTCTTCTCAAGGGCGGCCACACATGGGCGGATTGGAGGGTCCGATTTGGACTTATTCGCACAAGGGCGGCTACACATGGCTGTCTATCATAAGAGAGGGCAGCCCTTTTGGCCTATAAAAGGAGGCCATTTCTACACACATTTCATTGTGTGAAGTTGATGCAACAAGGTGAGTGTGAGGTGGTGAGAGTGAAGCAAGGCGGGAGCTCTATCAAGGGTTTAATCCCTTTGTAAACTACTTCTTCTTTGAAGTGCTTAAAGCCATTGAGTGGCTGCTTTCGTGAAGCAAGGCGGGAGCTCTATCAAGGGTTTAATCCCTTTGTAAACTACTTCTTCTTTGAAGTGCTTAAAGCCATTGAGTGGCTACTTTCCCGTGGACGTAGCCCACATTGGGTGAACCACGTATATCGTGTGTACTCTCTCTCTCTCTCTCTCTCTCTCTCTCTCTCTCTCTCTACTCTATAATCTCTTATGTGTGAAATCTATCTCTCTCCATTAAGTAATCTACTCAAAAATCTATTTAGCTACGTCTTATTTCCTAACATTGGTAGTTCTTCCACCGGGCAGAACTACACATATCTCTTTAGTCGTAGGGTTGCCTTTCGCACCCTTTGTGAGAATTCCTCAATAAACTCGTCAAAAACCTCCTCCATAGATACAAAATCTCTACGCTCCATAGAATCCAACCACGTGGCGGAATCCTCTTCTAGGGTAAGTCCAAACCCTGCAAATTGAGTAGGAAAATCTAAAACTTCTTCAGATCTAATTACACGCACAAAGGCTGCTACATGATCCCTAGGATCTCTGTTTCCGTGTATTTCTTGATTACCCATTTTTGCACCTGAGAAGGTCTAATTCTACGATGGTCTACAAATCTTATCATTGGTTCTCCTCGTCCTACTCAATATACCTCCTTTGGCCTTCGGTAGTGGGAGGGTTCCTCTCCCAAAGATGCTCCTAAGCCATAATTTTTGACGGTTCTTGCAAGAGGTGGTTCATCTCTCCGAACTTTTTCTCTTTGATCTCGTTCTATGGGTTGTCTTTCGGGCTCTGCCGACTCTTGAGTTTTTGGCTTACTCTCGCCTTGATACTGTGAATGGAGTGGTGGTTCTTGTAAATCTCATAGCCCTCGTGTGGATGGATAACCACCTCTGTTTTGGTTTTGTTCTAATGTCGCACTTTGTTGAAGCCATGCCTGCAATGATGGTTGGGTTGCCTGTTAGTTCTGGTAGTTGAACGTCTGCTGTCGATTAGAATGTGATGTTGCATCACTCTTTTGAAAATGGATTTTTTGACTTGCTAGGGGTATAGGTGGACCTTGGTACTTCTTCGGGGGCATATGTTGATGTTTCTGGAATTGTTGCTTTATCTACCTCCTCTGGCAGAATTTGTTTGTATTCTCGCTTGTACCTGTCAAAAAAAATGATATCCTTCCCCATAGCAGTTTCATAAGAGAACAAGTAAAGAACCTTGTCATTGCTTAATTATTTGGGTAGGGTTCTTTGCATAAAAAATAAGAGACTACTCCCTCGCTCTCATGCTTGTAAATTCCCACATTCTCATTATAGGTAGAGACTCTGGTTGTTTTTTTATCATACATAAAAAGAGCTCCAGGTCGATAAATTTTAGGAGGCAGCTCTTGAGTTTATGAGACCATTTTTCCTTTTGCCACATTATCTCCATACTTGTTGTAATCCTCAGGGTTGCTAAATATCAGATAGTGGTTTCCCTTTTTATCTCGGAATCTATCTCCATCATCATAGACTTGAATTATGTCCAGTCTTTGAGAAGGCCATTCCTCTATACAAATACACTTGCGTCCTTGATAGTAGTCAGAATAAACTAGGGCTCCCCGAGAGTTTGTCCCTTCTAAGAAGATTATAGTGAAATTGGCATTGTTTAAAGGGTTTTGGGAGGTGCTTCCTCCTAGCATTGGTCCTTCACCGGAGAAACCTCCTGGCTGTTGACTACCCATCATGAAGAAGGACTTATCTGATGAAGTGTCAGTATCACTACCTTCCTCAATGATTGGGGCTAATGGATCTAGCCTTGCCTGAGTTACACTCTCCTCACTGGATACTAAGCTACCTTGATCACCTGCCACTTTTTGGTCTCTAGGAATGTGTCTTCCTGATCTTAAATTCATCAAACTTAGCAATGCAATTTATCACAAATCCAACCACTCACCTGGCAAGGGATTAGTTTCCACACAACTTCTTGCCTTGTTGCTGAATATACCTGTACACAAGCGTTTAATTTCGACAATCGAATCAAAGCATTGAACCGCTAGAGGTGGTCTTAGTAATGATTGGTATAACTAGGGGTTAATCCCAACCACTACTGTACCCTATACACTTCTGATGTTCTTGATTAGGTCTGCTAATCTTGGACTGTACACCACCCAAGTGTTTGTCAGTCTAGAGGTAAAGTCTTAATTCTATCTTTGCTCCGTCAAAAGGTCAAACAAAGTCCAATTTCACTTCTGAAAGAAGTTCTTGAACCCTAAGTCAATTAGAACCTCCAGGTATGTTAACAGTTTAATTTTGTCAAAAAAATGACCCTGTAGTAGACATCCTACGTGTAGGATGTCTTTTTTTTCTCTATTTTAGCCAAAATTTGTAATGTAGACTTCCCTTGATGTGCTGAGCTCACCGGTGTTCTTACTTTTTGGTTTAGACACCTATAAGCTAGTCAACTGATCAGAAATCTGTTTCAGAAGCCTAATGTCTGTTCTGATGAATTCACCAGTCAAATCAACTCCAAATTGGACCAAACTTGACTAGGAGGCTTGTCTAAAGCTATATGAGAGCCTGGTATGTCTTAAATATCAGTTTTAGGCTTTTAATCATGCATTAGACATCCTACGTGTAGGATGTCTTTTGCAACAAAATTTATCCCAACTTGGTCCACAGCCTTTTCTTGATGTGCTGGGATCACTGGTGTGTTTAGATTTGAGTTTGAATGTCAAAAGACCACAAACTTAGCTATTCTAGCCTTTTTCAGTCAAAAATGCCAAAGTCTGCTTAAACTCCAATTTTCTCACGCAATTGAGATGAAATCTTTCACATGCACTCAATAAATCATGTAGATCATGCACATGAAGACATCCTATGGTTTTGGTCTCAAAATTATGCCTTGGCACAATTTGGGTAGGATGTCTGGCAATTCCAGTCTTTTGGCCACAATCTATCAAGATATGGTCAATCTTCCACTTTCCAGGTGAAAATAGGGTAAAACCCACCTTCTAAACACTTTGGTCAACTCAGTTTCTCAAAATTCTTGCCAGGTCACCCAAAAGACATCCTATGTGTAGTATGTCTACTTTCTTAGATTTTAATTTTTCTCTGCCAGTGGGCTTTTCTATGCTCTGCAGATCTCTAAAAAATAACCACAGAAAATTTTGGACTTCAATTCAGCTTCTAAACACAATTTACCGTCTTTTATAGTTCTTTGATGAGCCTAACAACAAATATAACATGCATGAAGTGCTCTAGATCATAAATCATGGTGTCCTACTTACCCTACTCCTACTCATCATGTGAGCTGGCGATTTTGGTGTCTCGGTTGCTTCCTGGCATCTCACGGACTCTCAAGCTCTCCTCTCACCGCCTCTACCACTCCAACTTCTACTCTCCTACTTAATACTACCTAAGTCAAAGGATCTAGGCCAGACACACGCTCCCTAGACTCCTCCTAAGAGCTCGAGAGTCCACCACCCTCTGATCCTATCTAAATGTAACATAAGATTCTGGTAAGCCAGAGAATCCCTATCCTCAAGGACTAGTCTCAGTCACCTACCTAGGGTTTTCGTCCTCGGCTACGGCGCCAATGTTGGCGGATACGCCGCGAAGATGTCAACACAACGAGAACTCACCCAACAAGATTTTTCAGCTAAGGACGAAGCTCGACCCGCAGGCGCATGGAAGCAAGCATAGGGTGTCAACCTACACTCGACTGACTATTGACTACTTCCTACAGAGGTTTCTACCCAATGTCTACGTTACAGCCTTCAAAAGTACACAGGAGGAGATTTCCTACAAGCTTGCACGAGCCAAATACCCATCAGACGTTCTCGAAATTCTACGAAACTTGAGGGATATCCTATTAACATCAATAGGCCACTCTCCCTAAGGTTCGTGACCCAAAACCCTACCCAATAACACCCAATGCAGAATCACGTAGGATGTCTGACAGTTTTTTGCAGGTCTTCGTTTCTGAAAACTAAAGTGCCTAATGTGTAGCTCTACTGAATATGAACGCATGGATATGCTGAAATGCAAAAACAGATACCGTTTGCTTACCGAATCATTAGAAATAGCTCGTGGTTCAATCTCGCGAAGCGGAGCCGTACACCCGCAATGTAGGTGTTGGTGCGTAGCTCTCTCCGGGAGCAACATGCTAAACTTCTCTGCACTCAATTCCGACCACCAGTGTGCGTGTAGCATCAAGATAAACTCTCACTCTCTCTCGTACACAGATATGCTTCTCACAGACACTTGATAAAATGAACAAAGGGGTTTTTTTTCATTAAGGTCAAAATTTGGTATAAATACTTTCCAAATACAATATCTCATGTTCCAAAGTAAAATCCTACTCAGTCTAATGGCAAAAATAATATACAAAATTGGAAACTTTTGCAAGCCCCAAGTATTTACAAATGAAATTATAGATTTTCTTAATCAGAGAATGACTACATAGGATTTCTTTCTTTTCGCATTCCGCCAGTCTTCAGTTAACATATAGTGAAGGGCATTGGATAAACTAAATGATAATGTTGTTTTCCTATGATTGCTTGATTACTTAAAGTTTTCTACATTGTTTAAACGCCTTAAGCCTCCTATGAGGGTCTCCAAAGGGATGGCAATTATTGGTTTTTTTGACAAATTCTTTGAAATACAAACAAGATACTGCCCAATTTTTTTTTAAAGAAGCCTAATTTTTGGATTTAGTGTTCATGCGATATACGATAGTCCGTAGGGTAAACGGTGTGACATGGATAACAAATGGACCCAGTTCAGACACCTGCAATACACACAAGCATAACCAGTTCTAACTGAATGCTTTTGTATGGATACAGGTAACAGTTGGATCCTTCTCCTCGTAGGATTGGTGGAAGTTTTCTCTAGGGTCTAGATATCCTTGAAGTAGATTATAACAATAATAATACCTGGAGACAAGATGCTTTACAGCAAGATTTTTCATTTATTATTTTTTCAGGCTAATGTAAACTATTGAAACAAACTTGCTACATTGTGTTATATACATGTACGTATCCTTCTACTTAATATCATTGTCCTTGTCCATATGACATTGCCCTTGTCCATTTGTCAATTTTGGTCTACTCCATTGTATGGTTCAACAGTTTGTATAATCAAACTATTGTTAGATTTTTCATTTCAAACACACACACACACACACCCTAAGCGTCGCATGAGCTTAGAGAGAGAGAGAGAGAGAGAGAGAGAGAGAAAGAGAGAGAGAGAGAGAGAGAGAGAGAGAGAGAAAGAGAGAGAGAGAGAGAGAGAGAGAGAGAGAGAGAGAATTTGAAACATGCCATGGCATTGAGGGTCGTGATGGTGGTCCCTGACTATAAAATAGAGTTGACACATGTCACCATAGCCTTCCATGAGTTCATTTAAGAACAATGGGTGATCTTCTTCTTGCACCCCAATGACTTCATGCATGTCTGCACCACAAAACTAGGCTCCATGTCCTCCTACATGCCCAAGTTCATCAATAGGGGCATCAAGATGCTGGTCCTCTGATGCAACGATCTACTTTCACACCTCTAATGGATTCTCGAGATGATCTGTCTATAATGACTAATGAGCTAACACACAAAAGAAATAGATTGATAGTAGACAATCTGACTACATGCCTACTAAACCACCTCAAGAACTTGACAAAACATCAATCTACGAGTGCGCAAAATTGTGGTCATCATTTTCAAGGTGCTCATAATCATCTGAAGAGGTCTTTAACACCTTGACAACACCTCTATAAGCCTTCTCCAATCAAAATTAGTGAAAGATACTTCAATCAAACCACTCAACCAATAAATTTAGGTTGTAGATAGCCCATCAACAACTGGCATAATCACATGTTGCAAGGAGAAAAAACTAAAGAGCAGAAGTAGGAGATTATGAATGGGTACTTAAATTTGTAAATGGAGATAATGGACACGATAAATCTCGATTATCATTCTTGACAAAAGCTCACTCTATACAAAGTGTTTCTCAGCTTAAACGATGACCTCTAAACATAAGTTAAAACTCACTTTTATACTTTGGTATCTAAAATATTGAATCATGAGGTCATTTAGACTCAATATTAACTCATTTCACTACCATCTACTCACTTAGGCTCATCCTTTGTGCATCTATTACAAGTTAGAACTCCTATTGAGCTCAAGTAGTTTTATTTGATTCTAACTTGCAAAAAATATAGATATTTTGCAATTGAATGGAAATTTTAATGTCCATATTAATGCCCGCCTTGGCTAATAATTCCAATGTGTCCCACCTTCGATCAATCTTTGTAACCTAGATCCAATCTGCTTGTCAATTTAGTGTTGATGTTGCAGAGTTACTCTTGTAGCTCCTAACATTCCCTCTTTTGATTTTAGTTCCCAAGCACTATTGAGAAGTGGATGTGGTTGGCTTGAAGGTTGTCTAGATGGAAACTTAAGAAAGCCGTCAATGTAGCACAAAAGACTAGATAAGTGATTGTATTCAACCAATATGCAAAGGAGTGAATTTTCCATGCAAGCTTAACTTAATACTTGTCACGGATATTAAAAAAACATGAGAGCTCTCCCTAGCAGAATCTATTGTGCACCATGGATCGCAATCCATGGGGACCTTGATGTTGAAAAATTGAATAGGTGAGCTGATTCCCCTTGATCACAAAAATGGAATCAGCTTGTCACTTGATAGCTATTCCAAAGTTAGAGATTCAAAGGTAGATGCCAGATCTCAGATCCAATTAGATGAATATAATCAGAATTTAAAAGACCAAATTGAGAATTTAGATAGACGATTGAACTGGAGTGAAAGACTTCAGATGCATTGAGACAATTGGAAATGTAGATTTAGATTCATGGGATGGTTCATAAGTACAAAGTTCACAATTACAATTGGTACAACACTCATTGCTCACATGCTCTATAAGATGCCTAGTGGCTAGAGTTCCCTTAGAGTTCCAAAATATACGAAAGTTCTAATCCCCACAATGGGATTAAAAGGTCCTATTTATAGGTATCCACATTGGGATTTGATTGGTCTCATATCCACATGGTGTCCTCTACCAGGAACTCGTACAAAAATCTCCCATGCAAAGGTGTTCCTAGAGTTGGTGCCTACCTTCTACATATTTCCATTATAATTCTTCACATTGTCTTTTGATCTTTTAAATTCTTTAATTTTTGTACTTCTAGGAGAAAGTTAAGTATATGAAATCCACTTCTTGCTTACTACAAAGTGCCATGACAAAGCTGAAATGACCATAACTTTGAACCAAGGAACCATAACTTTGAAATTTAGGAAAATCTATAAAGCGAAGTGTTTAATGGTGATTTTTTTGCATGAAAATGTTGGAAGATTTGAGAGTGCAAATGAATTGCTATTGATCAACTTCCACAGTTTGACCAAAGGAGTTGCTAATGCATCCCTATAAGTCACACCCAAAATTTCATGTGATTTGGATCGTCTACGTTTGGCCAAGCGAAGTCTAGCTATATATGTATCACTCGAAAATACCTTTGAGCTAACTTTCTTTTTTCATGTTAAGTGGTCCTAGAGCTATTTAAGTGCACTTCATAACAAATGCTCTAATTTTGTACACAAACTCCAAATTGAGTTAGGTATAGCGAGATAAAGGGCTTGCAAGTATTGAACCCATCATAGCATTGCTAAATGATTCCTAATTTGAATCTTTTAGGGTGTCCAACCAAGGTATCTCAAGACATGAGGACCACAAAGGTATGAAAATCCAAAGACTTGACAAGGTGCCAAAAAGTACCATTTGTACATCACCAAGGTAAGCTAGTGAATATCTTGAGTGTTTCTCAACCATGGCAAATCAACCATATGTGGGCTCTTTTTATAGCATCTATCACATCTCACAAAGAGACGGTCCCAAAGACTAAAATGTCAATCCTAGGGAACAATGGGCTTGACTAGGGCATGGAGGCATGCCAAAAGGTTTTCAATCTATTGTTTGATCTACACCAAACTTGGTAGGCACAGTCCTAACTAAGTTCTTGGACTAGTAAACCAAAGTCTACACATGAGAAAAATGAGATTTTCTAAAGTATCAAAATTGCAGGTCACCAAATTTGATGTCGACCACTCCTAATTGGTGCTCCTAGGTGCTAGGAATTTGATGTCGACCACTCCTAATTGGTGCTCCTAGGTGCTAGGAATTTGATGCAATTGACGGAACCTTAGAACAAATGCGCGAATAGTGAGATTGTCACCTAGAAGGTCGTGGGACTCGATGCTCAGATCCTGCAAAACGTTTGCAAGGTAGATATGATTGTGCAGAGCTTCTTGAGGCTAACACACTAATACTCTTGAATTGTCGATACAATAACCGTGAGGTGCGGTGTAAAGGGATGAAATATTGACAACAAGAGGGTGCTCACGACATACAGAGAAAGCCTTATCGCTTGAACTTACTTATTAATTAACCTCCTCAAAATCCTTACAAAATTGCCTTTTATACCTTGGCTGAGGGTCTCAAATGTACACCTTCTCTCTCAGACTCGTATGACCCAGGATTAATCATTCAAATGTTATTTTAAAAAATGGTTCTGAGGTGACCTTTGTACTTTAGTCACCTTCGCCCAAAATGTACATGGGGTTTTAATTGAGTTCTACTCATCATAATTACAAAGTGGAAACGCATTTGGGTCCCGACCGACTAATTAATTTTTACATAATCCAGACAAGTGGATCAAAATGATAAGACGTCTTTGACATAAAAATGGGAATTTGATAGGCTTTACAAGGTGGGCTCATTACAAAAGTTGGACAAGTTGGGCTCCAACACTCCCCCCCTCCTAGTTCATGTCTACCACGACATGACTGGCTTTGTCTTCAATGTCTTTGTCTTTCTTCCTGGTTTATTTGATGTAGAAACGCATCGTATCTCATAGATTCGCTCGCCATTAATGGGCCAAATTTTTTTGACTTGTACATGAAGAAGCCGGTGTAAAATGATTCTTCGAATGTCTGGAGATGGTAGCTGGGCAAAAACATGAGCCGTCTGAAGTATGCGTACAAAACTGGCTCTGTAGGTGGCCCACTTAAATCATATGATAGCTCCGATATGTTTCTTTCCGTATTCATGAACTCTGAACTCTAGCTCTCTGAAAATGCTGTGTGACAGGCCAAAAACGTCCGAGGTATTTTACAAAGCATTTTGCAGGACAGGTCGAGAGAGCCTCCAAATTCCACAATGGCGCCCTGAAGGGTTTTCACCATGTAAGAACCGGATATTCTATCTCCTTCGGCCGGTCCTGGCAAAACTGGATAGTTTAGCTATGTGGGATTTCTGCTTTGTAAGGCTTTATGTTGGCTGTAAGTATAAGTTTTGGGTGTTGGGCAAAAAGTTCTATCATCTCTGAGCTCAGGTGGTGCATTGACTAAGTGGATCAGGTTGTTAGGATGATCCAAAAGCCACTGATGCCTCCACTTTGGCTGGCTATCTACGATTCTGCTTTGCTGTTCCCGAACCTGTAATTCTCCTTCAAATAGTGGCACTTGTTCTTCCTTTGCTAGCTACCGTTGATGTGTCAGTGTTTCATATTTCAACAGAGCATAGGGTAACATCGGGGCATTCCACTCTTCCCGTAGCTCTGTTGCTGTCTTGCCTGATCTAGAGAGTCCTTGTAGCATCTCCTTCTCTAGTTTCATGGCCTTGTACCACATCATCTCTGATTGCTTTTCCATTTCTTCGGCCAACTTCTGATCTTCAAATTTTGTGACTGAATCTGCGTCTTCTTCTTGGTTGTTGGAGCCATCTTGATCATTCTGTGTATGGGGCCCCATGGTCCTCTGATCCTTCCTCATAGTCATCATCACCCCCATATAGTTCTGCCAGTCCAGCCAAATCTGTGGCCGCTTGCACCAAATGCACCTGCCCTTGGGGTTGCTTTGCAGTTTGGAGACTTGCAATTTGTGCAGCCATTGTTTGATTATTGATTTGGAGTGTTTGAAATTCCATCTCCTTTTGGGCTGCAACCTCTTCTAACTCTTTTACTCTGTTGTGTAGATTCTCATTTTCTTCCTTGATGGACTTGGAAACGAGGCTTTCTATTTCACTGTCATGAGCTGGTCCTTGTTGTTGTTTACTTTGTAAATCCGAGATTTGTTGCCTTTGCAACTGATCCTCAGCCCTAAGTGCACTTTTGGCTATCATTAACCTCTGTTTTCGTTCCAATTCCAGCTCTCTCTTCAGTGCCTCCACGTCTTCTTGCGGTTGGACCACTGGTGTTGCTGGTAGCAGCATTTTTTGTTTCTTTGCTCTTTCTATCTCCCTTGCCTGTATGTCCGTTACTGCTCTCAAATCCTTCACTTCAATTTGTAAGTCATCAATTATGACTTGTAAATTTTTGACTGTCTCCAGGGCATCTTGCTTTTTTGCCATCAACCTCTGGATTTGTTCATCTCTGTCATTGACATCTTCAAGAAACACATTGATTGTATCTTCACAAATGGCATTGAAACTTTCTGACTCCTGTAAATTTTCCTTAAGGAGGTTTACTGTGCTTTTGAGACCCAAGATCTCAACATCTTTAATGCTGATTAGTTTAAGGTTGTCATCTCTTTGCTCCTGCAACTTCAGAACCTCTTGATGGGTTGTTTCCAATTTCCTTTTGTTTGCCCTGTTCTGATCGGATAACAACCGACTGTGCAGTCTCGTTTGGTTTAGTAGAGTCTCCATTGACTGTAAATCCAGGTTTATAGTAGCTTCCAACTCAATTTCTTGAGAGGAGGAAGCTTTTTCTCTTGTCAGATCTACCTCTATGTGCTTGACTTTATCAATGTTTGATACTGTTCCAGTGTTTAGATGGCCATCTGTCCTTTCTTCTTCTTCTCCATTGGGTGGTGTAGGAACTCTCTCATCACAATGTGAGCTCTCTAAATGCGGAGGAGAGTCAACAGGTGGAGTTGATTGCCTTTCACTTGTCTCTGGCCTTGAAGATGGAGGTGGTGTTTCCTCATCTCGTGTAGTTGGCCTCAATTGATCTCTCAAGGTTTGGAGATCCTCCTCTTCAAGTGGCAGTTCTGGCTCATCCGTAGCATCCCTCTCTTGGATGTATCTCTCAAACCAGTCCAACTCAAAAGCTGGATTGTGTTTTTTCTTTGTTCTTAATGTGTAAGTGCTACTAGAGGGTATCCAAGTGGTGCCTACATCGCCTCGTAGAGATCTTTCTAGTACAAAGACTTCTGGCATTCTTTCCATCTTTGCTACCTTCTGCAATCTGGTGTTGTTCTCCGTTCCTGCTTTCTGCTTCTTTAATCTCAAGTCTTCTTCTTCAGCTTTTCTTTCTTCTTCCATCTTTTCCTGTGTACTTCTGGTGACTCTTGCCAGCCTGCATCCTCCAATGGTGTTAGTAGAGGCCGATACTCGCCTTTGTGGTCTGTCTTCAATATTCTCTCTTAACATCAGCCAATTGTTCTGTTGAGCAGCAGGTGGTAGCTGATCTGCCGCTCCTATAGCATGGTATATCATTCTGGTGAGTACTTCTCCTCCTGCAATGTAATTTTGGCTTGTCGTGCTGTAGCTTTGTGACTTCCTCAAATAGATATGATGCATGATCTATATAGAAATCATGTGTCATTCCCATAGCCCTGGTCATTGTTGTTGAGATGACCCTGTGTGGTGTAGTGTATCTAGGCGGTCTCTTGCTGTAGCTCAACAAACATTGACTGTATACCTGTGTCAGTTCTCTTACTTTCGGGTTTGCTATGAGTTCAAAAGAAGGCAGTTTGGATCTTTGCAGGTAGACTGTTAGATTCTTCCTTCTTTCTCTCATGTTGGCTCCCCGATCAGACAATTTTAACACTTCTTTGATGATTTCCTTGGTGATCTGAATCTCCATCATCTCATTATCCATGCCTACAACCCTGCAAGTTCCGTCTTCTTGGATAGTCTCAATTAGTTGTTGTACCCTCTTGAAATCTATCCCCACTGGTGGTCGTGAAACAAAGTTCCATAAGCCAACTTTCTTCAGCCACCATGACCTTTGCGGTGATCTTTTCAGGTAGTTTTCTGCCTCCTTGGGGATCACTACTGTATCCACTAAATTTCCTTTGTCATCCACATAGGAACCTTGGAAGATTTGGAAAGCTGATGCCTGTTGCACGTCTGTAGGTATGCATGTTGCTGCTGGCTTTAATGAATTGTGTAGAAGTGTATAAGGTACTGCACCCTCTGTTGCCAGGTTCTTGCCTTTTCTTTTTCCCAGTTAAGCGTCCATGGATCCTGTATTCACAAGTAACGGTTAATGTACAAACATAGTACTTCTTTTCTAAATTGATTATCACTTAAGCATGTATCTAGGTGAGCCTTCTTAGTCCCAAGATGAGTTAAGGAAAAATGTTAGCAGATAGGCAAGCTCTTTCAGTGTCTGACTGTGACGGCTTCAAATTAACGTTGTTGATGAAGAAGAACATGTCCAAATGCCTTGAAATTTTGTGTGGTGTATGTGCATAGGGCATGTAAGGTCACCCTATAGTCATAAACTGAAAATCAGCTCATTTGCAAATTCAGCCCGGTCTATCGCGATAGATAGACTATCGTTTGACAGGAGATATATTTTCCACATGTGACTCCACCATTTGGTCCTCATGTCTTGTACATGATCTGATCCCATTTCCATCTCAAGTGGATGTCAAGTGACCCCCTTTTGGATCAACTTTCATTTTTTCAGATTCTCTCCAAGGAGATGTTGGTCTATCTCCCTCATTTTGTGTTGTGGGCTCAAACTTAGTGGGTAGCCCTCTTGCATCATGCTGAAGCCAACTGTTGATTCCAATTTTTGATCAGATGGCCCTGTATCATTCTGCTTAGTCTATTGCAATAGACTAGGACTTAGTGTCATTTTGTTATATTTTGTCTCTGTAGTCATCTGTCTGCCTTCTCCTAGTTGATGTAAGGTTCCTTGACCCCTCACCTGTGAATTTTAACTGTCTGCCCTTGAGGTGTCCTGTTCTGACTCTGAGCTGCTGTCAAGTATATCTCTTCTTGTCATATGAGTCCATCTTGTCTCAAAATTTGGTGTACTACCTCTATATGCTTCCCCAAGTCTATCCTTGTGATAATTTTTGAAAAGCCCCCCCCCAAAGATGAGTAGTTGGTCTATCGCGATAGACTCAGTTTCTTGGTAAAGATAGAGCAAATTTGCACTTTGATTTGATATTTGGGTCATTAGGCCTTGTTAGTACCCTTTACGAAGTCACAATCAAAATTTTACGTGTCTACGTGTATGATCAAGCATATCGCGATAGACTCAACATCTAGTCATTTTTACAAGTTTTTTTTTTTTTTTTTTTGATGTTAGTTAACCACAATGGTGTTAGTAGGCTCTCCTAGACACACACATTAAGTTTTAACCAATTTGGAAAAGTGTACTCCCTTCTGGCAGCACTTGGCTTTTTCTGGAGTCGGAGTAGACCACTTAGGTGATTGTCGCCGTACTTTCTGGTCATTGTATGACTCAGGCTGACTTTCCTTTCCGTTTGACCTTCCGTCGAAGTAGTGGGTTGTACTTTTGGTGCTTACATCACCAAGGAAGACCATTTGGACGTCTTTCTGGCATGTTGCTGGCGTTTGCCCTTGTGGAAGTGCTTCTTCTTGAGTGGCAACATTCCAACTCGTAGTTGACCTCCTTTGGATGTACCCTATCAAATTTGATGTCATTTGGTCACCTGGTCGGCCTGTTAGAGTTTCGTGACGCTTTGCGTAGTTTTCGTCAGATAGGGACTTTAGACTCAGTTTTGTCTGAATTTTTCATGGTCTAACCATTCAGTTGGTTTGTCGAGGTTATTGGCTTGCTGCCTATGAATTTTGGCTAATTTCCGATCACTTTGGGCCAGCTGTCCTTCTGCAGGCCCTGTGAAATTAGGGTTTTCTGGGAGGCTTCCTTCGCGCTTTCCGAGGTCATAGGCTTGATCCCTAAGCTATAGGAATTGTGCCTTTCAATTTTGGTTCCATTTGGTGGTCTCTAGGTCTTCCTAACAACCGGTCTACAGTATGTGTGCACAGGCTGTGATGGTGGTGCTGGCGAGGTTTTGCGACTAACTGAAGTAAACAACACTTAGAGTTAGTGTTGACGAGCATACCTCTCATATCTGATGTCAATCTGGTGACCGTTCATGATGGATGAGCTCTTGGAAGTCTCAGATGCTGTAAGGAGCTCTCTCTCTCTCACAATGGAAAATGACTCAAATGAGAGATTTCTTGCCTAGCCTCCCTATATGTGATCAAGGCTCTAACATGGAATTTTCCCATCTTTTACTTGTGGTCATAGCTTTTCGCGAGATGCGGTTTAGACTCAATTTTTTTTTGATTTGGACCTCGTTTGCTCCAGTTCTACATTTTTTGCAGATTTCTCCTTTTGGGGGTCCCGTCATGACGGTGGCCATTTTTGCCCTGTCACCTTCACACTTCATATTTTTTCTGTGTCTTCTTTACCTTGCTCTGATCTGGGGTCTCTTCTATTGTGTTTCCATCTGGATTATGGATTTTTTTCTATATTTTTTGCTAGAAAATGGCTAAAATAAAGCAAATAAATCCCAAAATAACTCGAAAATAGCACTTCTAACCTATAAAAATATCAATGAATAGTAAAAAACTTTGTAGCTCACTTTTCCCTTGTCTATGTACATTCTCGCTCTCAATCGTCAATCTTGGCCTATTTTTTTGCTGTTTTTCGACGGTTTTTGGCCAATTTTGACTTGCTTTGCAATATATACACATCCCTAGGGGCCCATATATGATCACTTGGTCCCCACTCTCGATTAATTACGAGGGCATATTCTTTTCCCAAAAATCACACAATAAAACGCAAAAATGGTTGAAAAATTAATCACAAACATTGCCCTCTAATATATGACGCGTGAGTCCGCATTTGGAATGCCTCCCCCCCTCCTGGTTGGAGTCCTCCCGGACGATAGGGTATCGTCAAGGGTATATGCTGTGCATGGGTGTTAACTCGTGCTAATGCAGGCCTTGTAAAGTAGCCCTATATGCATGCACAATTAATGCATTTTGAAAAAAATTATGCGGTGTAAGAGGAAGGTATAAGCGATACGCTTATTGGCATTCGTCGCTGAGGTTTCTTGTGGTAACGTGAGTTGGCTTGCAGATTTCTTGGCGATAAGAAGTTGTAATTCTGCCGCTCTTTGTTTGATGGTCTTCCAAGGTGTATGAACTTTTGGTTGTGCCTCCGCTGAAGTCAATATGGTTCTATTCTTTGTTGCATGTTCGGTTTGAACTGTCTTTCATTTCCATATCTTTGTGATGACTTTGGTTGTACAGATCCTCGTGTTTGTTGTTGTGGATGCTACGTGTTTCCGCGTGATGGCTGTATGGTCTAGCTTGTCATTGACAGTTGTAGACAACTGTTCGTTGGTCTTCTTCGGCATCCATACCTGTGTTGTTGGCTCGTTCTGAATTGGTAATTTTGGACGCCATATCAATATAGTCCGTTGCGGATTCGGCTTATTAATAATTGTTCTTTGAAGCTTTGCTGGCTTTGGGTGTTTTGTCTTTTCTTCTGTCAACTCTTTTACAGGAATTAAGCTGTCTTGCTTGAGCCAAACTTGATACTTCCTCCCTTGATGAAATTGTGCCTCGGCTAGATCTGTACGTCGTACCCAAATGTGCCTGGTTCCCTGCATGATTGTTGGTTTTTGATAATACATTTCTTGCCATCCAAACTTTGATTGTTGTTGATTAATGCGTTGCTGATGTATTGACTCCTGTCTCCACATTGACATATATCTATCATATGATAAGAAGGGTTCTGAAAAGTTTTGATTTCTGAATAGTGCTTCATTAGTATCCAAATCAATGAATACCCTGTTAGCTTTCATCCACGACACTGCTAGGATACACGGCGTTGCTAATCTAATTGGTGGCAGCACATGGAACTTATGAGTGTACGTGTGCCCCTGCACTGCGATTGGTAACATAATAGACCACAACGTGGTCACCTTATCACCCAATGCCACTTTCAACCTGTATGTATCTGATAATTTCGTCATTGGTCCAAGTTTTTGAAAGAGCTCAAAGCTGATGACATTCATTTTCGCTCTAGTGTCAAAGCAGTGCATAGATTTCTACTTGTTCTGTGCCTGCATATGCTTTTATGTAAGGACTACACCATGTATTTTCTAAAGTGTCAATGGTGTTCTCGTCCTGAGCCATCAAGTCTGTGATTGTCTTGGATAATTCTTTGCTTTGTATATCCGCTTCAATTGTTGGTAGTGTTGGAAGAGGATATTTTTCAGTCATCATTGGTGTGACCATGTTGATTGTCCTTAGAAACTGCTTTCGCTTAGCAATGCGTTCCTTGGCTTCTTGTTGTGCTTGGTCCTGAATTCGTTGCTGTTCTTGTCTATAGGCTTTGCCATAATGCAATTGAAACAACATTCCAGGAGTTAGAGGTAGATGATACTTTTTCAAACGACACCCACTAATCCAATTTGGCATTTCTTTTCCATCTAGTGTCAACAGTTTTATTGCTCCGCTTGACGACATTTCTTGGATCAAATAAGGCCCCATTCCTCTTTTCTTAGCTTCTTGGCATGCTGTTTAAGGGTGTATACCAAGACATAGTCGCCCGTTTTAAAGTCCTTGTTTTTGACATGTTTGTCAAAAAACTCTTTCTGTTGTCTTTTTTTTTTTTGCATAAATGATTGCTACTGCATTGAGTCGTAACTCATCTAATTTTTCAAGGTCATCTAACCGTTCCAAAAGCTCATAGCCCGTCCAGTCCAACTGTTTAGCTACCCTTAGTGTGGGAATCAAAAATTCAATAGGCAATATTGCATTTAACCCATACACCATATTAAACAGTGTAGCATTGAGGGTTGTTTTATATGCAACTCGATAAGCCCACAATGCTGAATATAGCATTTGATCCCAGTCCGTCCTTGTTTCACTAACCAGTTTCGTAAGAACTGTACATAAGATTTTGTTGGTCGCTTCCGCTTGGCCATTGGCTTGTGGATGGTAGGGTGCAGATATGCGATGAATTACCATAAACTCAGTCAAGAGATGTTCGATTACTTCATTTACAAAGTGTGTCCCTCTATCACTCACCAGTTCAATTGGAAGGACATATCGCGTAAACACATATTCATATAAGAATTGTGCCGTGGTTCTAGCATCTGCTTTCGTTGTGGCTTTTGCTTCCACCCATTTGGTCATATAATCAGTGGCCACTATGATGTATTGTGCTTGTGAACGATAAGCTGATCGAGTAATAGGACCAACAAAGTCCAATCCCCATTTAGCGAATGCTTGAGCACTCATCATTGGTCTTAAAGGCATGTCGCCTCTTTTAACTGGCACCTTAGTGCGTTGACATTCCTCACACCTTTTCACGAATTTTGCTGCATCTTGAATCATGGTTGGCCACCATATGCCTGCAACCATAATGATTTTTACGGTTCTCTCCGCTGAAAAATGACCTCCTGCTATGCCTGCATGAGCTTAATCTAATAAATCTAATAATGGAAAGTAGTCATTTTTATGAGGAACTAACCTCAACTGGTCATCAATTCCTCTTTTATACAATTGGTCATTAATGATGGTGTACCTATTCGCTTCGATTTGTAAAGCCTTTTGTCTGGCTTTAGACCAGACAAGGCTTTAGACCAATCTCCTGGTAACTCCTTATTAATTAAATATTCCACAACAGCATGACTCCATGCGGGTGCTATCGACTTGGTATAATGTGACATAATCCACAGTGGTATTGGTTGTACAGAAGTTGCATTTTTTGATGTAATTAGCTACATCGCCTGCCATTCCAAGCCAATACATTCCAAGTCTTCTTAATCGTTCATAGGTTATTTGATTTCCTCGATGGAATCCCTCTGTCTGTGTATGTGCCTCCTCTAGATACGCGTCGTACTCCTTTGGGCCTATACACAACCTTAGAATCCCATCGTTACCATGATTATACATTCTTCCCGTAAGCATAGTGTAATTTTGTGCTTGTCTAACGTCTTCCACCGTGTGTCTTTTGTCAAGATTCATTCCATATGTCAACAACGGAATAATCTGTTCTGACCATTTCAGTACCATCTCTATATTAAATAGGTATGCGTATGGGAGATCATCATCTACACCAGTAGCCTTTTCGCCATGTAGTAATCGAGAAAGGTGGCCTGCTCTTTGATGACTTTCTTTACTACTACCGTAAAATCAAACTCCAGCAACACAATGAACCATCTTACAATTCGTCCCGTGTTACAAGGTTTGTTTACTAATCTTTGACCAATCTGATGCTTTTAGAATTGGTACAGATACCAGTGCCTCTTTTAATTTCTGGAATGACTCCTCACATTCGTCGGTCCATATGAAAATCGTGATCAGACTATACAAGGGTTTTGCTATTACAACATACATGTAGATAAAACGTCGGTAGTATCCACAATGTCCCATAAATGATTGTACCTCTCGTACAGTGTTTGGTCTTGGCAATTCTATGATCACCTTTACCTTGTCTTGATCAGTGGTAATTCCATTAGCCGATACTATGTGGCTTAGGATCTTACCTTGTCGTACCATGAATACACATTTTTCTGGGTTGAGGCAAATCCTATACGTTCTGCATTTTTGGAATACCTTTCTAAGATGATCTATATGGTCTTCTCTCAATAGAGAATAGACACACAAGTCATCCATGTAAATATCCAAGAATATTCGCAAGTATTCTTTAAAAGCATGTGTCATTAATCTCTGAAATGTGGCTGGAGCATTGGTCAAGCCAAATGGCATTACCCTAATCGCATATATGCCCCATTCTGCTGCAAACGCTGTTTTGTACTGATCTTTTAGTTTGACCCCCAATCGGTTATAACCAGAGAATCCGTCCATAAAGCTATAGGCCTGCTTGCATGCTACTCGTTCCAGGACGTGTTCCGTGATAGGGAGAGGATAATTGTCCCTTATTGTTGCTGCATTTACCTTCTTGAGATTCACACACACTCGTAATTTCCTGTTTTTCTTAGATATCACCACGATCGGCGACACCCAATCAGTATGCTCTATCTCATAAATAAATCCAGCATCCATAAGTTTGTCTATCTCGTCCTTGATCCTTTTGGCGAATGTCTCATTGTACGTGTACGGACATTGTTTGCTTGGCTTTGCATCCGACTTCAGAGGGATCGAATGTTCACAAATGTTGGGATCCACCCCCTTCAGATCTTTGTATGACCAGGCAAATACATCACGAAATTATTTAAGCGTTTTGATAAGTAAGTCCTCTTCTTCCTGGCTTAGATCTGTGGCAATGTAAGCAGGTCGAGGACTTTCTCCCGGCTCTGCTAGGTCTATTTTCTTGGCGTTCTTTGGCCCATCATAGGACTCGTTGGATTTAAGCTCTCTCATCGGTTGCTGGACCACCAATTTTCTCTCCTGAATGGTGTACTTACAATAGTGAGGAGGTACATCTATCTCTTTACTCCCATCACTAGCGTTCGATCCATCGCTACTTTCCATTTCCGTTGTCCATACATTTTTCAGGTTTTGTTTCAAATCCGTGTATTTATTTTTCCGCTCAACTTTTGTTATAATTGGATCTCCAAAGACATCCAATATTTCCCTTGCAACTCTTTTTTTTGCCTTGCTGGTTTTCTTAAGTTTCAACAGTCTTGCCTTAAAACCTGGGTCTTCAACAACCTTAAGAAATATTCCTGACACTTTATCCTTAGCACAATCAATAGCATGAATGTTCATAAGGAAATGTGTTTTACTCCTAAACTCAGGCATAGGTCTAAGCCTAGTTGCTAGACTGTTATGGTGTCGCCTACTCTTGTATCTTTTTTGGCGTCTCACACTTTGGTTCGGGAAGTTGTAAAAGACGTCATTACCTTGATCCTGATGGTCGTCTTCCTCCGTATTTTCCGACTTCCCGTCATCCACATTATCTTCGTTTTCACATTGATCAGAAGAATCATAAAATTCTTCTCCATCCTGCTCGATGTTTTTTGTGGGGATGTCTACATAACCCACTATTTTAATATCAAGTTTCGTTTCCGTTTGATTGACCCTCATATTCTCGGTGTCTCCTTCGTTCTCGTCTTCCTCCACAATTTTGCTCAACATGTAGTATGGTACGATATCGTAGCCATTCTCGTCACAAAAGTTTGTGGGAGTGACTTCATTGACGCATACATCCAATGTAGCCAAAATTTGAGACCATTCTAGGGGTTCGAGCTTCTCTTCAGGGAAGGGTTCTCGTATACAGGCATCGTCTTCCAATACCCTCTCTAGTGTCCTTTCATTGTGGTCGAATTCACTACATTGAGATGCTCCGCACATCCATATCTCCTTTTTCTTATAGAACCACGCTGGGACTTCTGATCCACTAATGGTAGCTGAGTCGAATTCTTCCACAGGTGTTCTCATGCAATCATGGTAGCTATGATTCCTCATATTCACACGTGTAGTGGTTTCAACATGTCTTAGATACAAATAGTCATACCCCCAGTCCTGCACCATCTTGAGTTGCCTCATGAACGGCTTACCAAGGATAATTTCATAATTGTTTTTCTTGCCGAAGTCTACTATGGCAAATGTATGTTTGTACTCTATGCCACATGAAGATACCACAATTGCCTCAAGAAATCCTATAGGCCTTTCTATGTGCCCATCCACCAGTTGCAATTTCATTCTAGTTGTTTGTATTGTCGGTTTTCCCCATTTTTCCCATAGTAATTTGGTAGCAATGGCAATGCCAGCTCCACTATCAAGTATGGCCTTAGTCTCTATGCCGTTATACTCGACTGGTAGAGTAGTGGTGCCGTCTTCACCCTCACAATACTCTCCGACCTTGTTGAGAGGCACTGGTCTAGTGTTGACTCTCTTCGATTCTGTGTCATTAAGCTCAGTTTCGAAGAACTTAAGAGGCGTCCTTATACCAAATTTTTCAAGACATTTGCCCACTTCCGTCCACATGCTTGGCCTAATTTTTAACAATTCTTCCAATGTGATTGTACACTTGATCGGAGTGGACAACAAGTCTGTCAAAATTTTAGTGTCCAATTGATTTGACCCTCCTATCCTTTGAGAAGTTACCCTTAGAATTTCTGACCTTGCCTCGTAGTCTCCCATGTATGGCGGCAAAGTTCTGAGTGATACTGGTCTGCTATCTTCGAATGCAACTGAACCATTATCCCCTTGAAATGATTTAGCGTCTAAATCCCATGGAGGCTTATTCAAGTTCAACTCCGAGAAAGGCGCTGACTCGACTGTTTTTGTCTCATATTTTTCTTGAGATTTTCTCACCATTTCCCATAGCTCTTCAGGCCAATTTTCTTCCACAATGGGCGTATATAGTGGAAAATCTTTCAGTGATTCATCAGTGCTATTAGGCACGATTCTTGCATCTTCTACATCAGGCAAGGATTTAACGTTTTCTATCTTGTCAGATACCCTTTGTTTAGTTTTGATAGGTGTTTCATTGTTTGGTGGTTTTATTATTCTATCCCTCACTTCCATAGGTGGAGGCTCTAGTAAGGCTTGTGCAGTTTCAATCAATTGCTTGCACATCTCTAGTCTCTGTTTTTCTATCTCTGGATATGGATATGTCATCCACCTTTGCTCTAGAGTCTGTCTGTTCTTCAATCTTGCTTCATATGCTTGCAAGATTGCATCTAAGGGTTCATTGACCTTATCTACCAATACAGACCCTCCTGAGCTTGCGCTCCTTGGTCCCTCCGTCACTATCAACTTGAAGAATAAACCTACTTGTGTCTTTAAAAACTAGAACCAATACCAAGGTAGTCATTAATCTTAGTAACATTCTATCCAATAGTTTAATGACCCAAGCAACAAAAGTAGAAACCTAACATCTATTTATATCATGGTATGTTTGCTAATTTTTTTTGCTAAAGGCAACCATCATACCAGTGCATGAAAATGTCCAAAATCCCCTACTAAAGATCATTGGAGGTGAAGCACCCAAGTACTAGACCACTGATCTAGATTTTTAGATAGAACACATGGCTTTGGTAACAACCAAAATAATGAGAAACTTGGAATAGACAAAGGCTACAACATTTGAGCCAGCACCCAAGAAGCAAAAGTTGACAAAAGAGTTATGGGATCAACTCAAGGCCAGGAGTATGCAAAATATTCCTACATCAGCTGTTTAGAAAGCCACAAAGTTAGTAGTTGGTAAAGCCTCAAGGACTTAACTAGACAAAGCCATTGTGCTACCAGGCACCCCACTAGAGATTACCACTAAAGTGCCAAAGAGCTGTGATCATGCAACCACTTTTGAAAAAACTATTGTGGTAACATCTTTGATTGTGGAAACATTAGTAGATAGGTTGCAGGCTTTGCAAAAGAATACAATGGCTGGCACCCTTGTAATGGATACATCTGGGAAGTTATCTGTACCATATAAAATGCATGCGTTCACATACCAAACGGATCAAAGAGAGATAGAGACTGTGATTGATGGTTGTGTAGCCACAATCGAGATAGGGTGGAACACCATAATCAATGCCATCAATCAGATGATAGAAGCATAAATCTCTAGCAAAAAATCTGACATCACCCACTTGGAGGCTGATTTAAAAAAGGAAATGATCAGTTCTAAGGAACAAAGAAAGAAAATGTGTACATCAAAGATATTTTTCTTAGTCTAGAATGTAAACAAGAACATGACCAAAAGACTATTAAAAGACTTCAACAACAAGTAGACCTACTGAAAGTCCAAAACTCAACTCTTAATGCAGATAAGTAGAAGCTGACCAAGGATAATAATTCTCATAAGATAAAGCTGGATCATAAGATTACTGCTTTTGCCAATCTAAAAGATTTACATACAATTTTGAAGCACTCTATCTTGGATAAGTATATCTACCAATCCCTAGTAGACATATTTTTGATGTTGATGGAAACTTAACATTGAATTATGAAGACTTGTAAAAGCTGGTGAACACCATCAAGACAGACCTGAAAGAAAAGACTGAGGTATACACGGCTACATTGTCCAACCAGGCTCTTATCAAACATCTTGTCCATGATGTAGATAAAGATGAGGATGAGCAACATCAAGATAGGGGGACTGGGAGTGGACATATGATAAAAAGGATGATGATGATGAACAACCCACTTCAGGTCCACGGTCAAAAACATCAGGCAACCAAATGGGCAAAACATATGATAAAAAGGATAATGATGACAACCAACCCCCTCCAGCTCCAGGTTCAACAATAAGAGGCAACCAAATGCGAAAAACACAAGGAGAAGCAAAGGGTCCTAGAAACCAATCTTGTAAGAAAGATCGGGATCGGGACAATCAAACCCAAGGGCTTCAGACTGAGAAGGCACTAGACTAGACAACAATAGGTCAACAACAATGATAGGGATGTCACCAAAGCAAATATTGATAAATAAAATTGATCTAGATTCGTAGGAGGTCAAAGGAGGACCCATACCATTCTACAAAGTGCCTTAGCCTGAACAAAAGGTCATGAGGAGAGAAGGATCTCCAAATACATACCATTTTACATGATGACGATGGATATTCAAATCTAAAGAGGTTCCAAATGCTTTATATAGGAGCAAACAAAATGATTGACCAATGGAAGATAATTACCTATCTTGTAGGTTACCTCCACACCCCAACACCATCTAGCTACTGTATAGGGTTTCATGATATGTACTAAATAGAGATGATTGTTGGTACAACCTCAAACTTAGTGACTCACAACAATGAATGTTTCAGAGTCTAGGTTTTCAGTTGGAAATGCAGCTTCGCAACCACCCTTCATACAAGTGTGCAATAGAGTACCCGACCACACGACTCGTGTGTTTGTGTTGTATTGTATGGTAATAATAGGATACCTTACCACACAACATGGGTGTGTGCATTAGCCGTTCTATGGAATGGGACTTACCATGGGGACATCACCTTGACTACACAAAGAATATGATGTCCTTGTAGTAAGTATTGGCTCATCATATGGGTACTACATCGGTAACACGATGATAGTAGTATCATTATGGTGAGTCAACTTTCCTTTCCCATGCAAAAGAAACATATGGTCCCATCGATAGGTAACACGGCCATATGACACTCATATTTAAATTGTTTTTACTCTTTAGATTTGAGCACTTGGTCGATAATGCGGATAATGTGTGTGGTTTGTTAGAAGCATGTGTTTATGCATAAATGAGGAATTTAGGTTGTTGACCCGGCTTCATGAATCCGTATAATTTGTATGTGCATGAATGTATAGTGTTTCTTTGATATTATGTATACAATTTTTTTTGGTCGATAAGGTAGCCGTGAAGAGTGCGTATACAAACTTTTGTAATGCCTATAAATGTTTATGTTGAGTGTTTCTGTCAAGTATATTGATCAAATCATATCACATCTATAAAAAGCAAAAGAAAATTTTAATTATGTAAAATCTATCTATTGAATTATTTGTCAACATCTTTATTATATTAACACTAGTTTGGTACCAAAAAGAACATTTGAGTGTTTTATTTTCACAAATTTAAATAAAATGGTACAAAAAATCTAGAAAACAAATGCTTTTGCAAACTTTATGAAATGTTATGCAAGGTACTCATTAAAATTATGACACATCACTTTTGTACACAATCTCAATAGTAATTACACTTATAGAAAGCACCTTCACAAAAGAGCAATCAATGTTTCACTAAAATTCATACTTTAGTCTAAGAAAAAAATAAGGAAGGTGCATGCAAAAATCAATTGTAACTACTTATATATTGGTTTGGCATTCCTTCAATCAATGACCGCATCAAACATTTAATTCATCTAAATTTAAAATGTTTTATGTAACATTTAATGGCCTAGTAACGTGTGTGTAGCGGAAAATAGCATAAACATAGTGAGCATTTCATTAGAATAAATTCCTAATGAGCATAGCAAGAGTGCTTGGATGGAGAGAGCAACAAAAAGCATAACACCTAGTTAGATAGGCATGAACAATACTTCAAACAAGAGAGAAATTAAGCGATTGACAATAGTTGAGGACTTGATTTACATGGAGCCGGTCCCCCCTCCAAAAGGCTTTCTATTATAGGTTTCCCCCATCAAGGGAGACATATTACAATACAATACTTTGTGTTCCTTCAATAACTTGTTGGTCCAATGAATATGGAATCTTCAAGCACCTAGCTCACACTTATAAAACACAACATCAATTCCCTCATGGTCTCAGACCCAAGACCTCACACACCTTTGAAGATGGTGAGAGCTAGCGGGGTATGAGAGTAGATTCAGAGGAAGAAGGAGTATTCTTACAAGAAAGAAGTATATCTCCTCACATATCACTCATAACAGCTTAGCATAGCTTAGTAAATAGCATGGTAGAGATGATCATGCATTGGAGCATGGATCTTGGTTGGATTTGCATCACAAAGCCAAGAGTTGTTGGTGTAGGCCTCCCTTCTCACAAGCTTGGAGTAGATGATGAGCTTTCCATTAAAGCTTGAGAAGGAGAGAGAGTCTTATTTGCTTCACACATGAGATTGTGTGAGTGTGTGTGTGTTCATCCTTGCCAAAATCAGCCCCCCCTCTCTCTCCTGGTTGACCCCTCTTGAGTTTTAGTCATGGTGGCATCCCATTGGACGCTACAAATCTTAGCCAATAATTAAGAAGTATAAGTGATAGCCTTGTGACATGTGTCCCCCTTTGCCCTTTTGTGAGAGCTTTAGGTAATTAAATAATGCAATTAAACTTTCATTGGACCCCTTAGTCTTCTGGCCAATAGAAATCAAGCAAGCCATTGGGCTGCTCAATGCTCATTGGACCCCTTGGGAGACTGTCCAATAGTCTTCTAGAGAGCTTCATTTCTATTGGTTCTTTAATCAAGTGTTTTTAAATAAATTAAACTAAATGTACTCTAGCCTAATTCTCATTGGTCCACCTCTATGGCCATCCAGTAAGATTTGAATGCACCTTGGGGCAACTGGGCTAGGGAGCTGACATGTGTCCCCTATTCCCTTTGTGTAAGGGGAGCCTGCTAGAGTGTGTGTGTTTCTCTCTCATCCCCTACAAGAAAGGATCGCCCCCTCCTATCTAGGGATATGTGAAGACTTTATGGTCTTCACATAAGCGTCCAATTTGCCCTAGGTTTTGACCATTGGACCTAACCTTTGAATTTTGGAACCTTAGCATTTTGTAAGTCTTAATGGATTGAACCTTAGGGTCTTTGAAGCCCATTGTTTGCACTTTTCTCTTTTGCAGATGCCCCCCCCTTTGGATCCCTATTTTCCCTCCTTTGGATCCCTATTGACCGGTTTGCCAGCTTAGCCAATATTCTAGCTTTTTCTCCCCTGGTACTTCCCCATATTAAATGATCAATTTAAGATGAGAAAATCATTTAGGAGAATTAGATATTCGTTATTATGACATTACCTCTCTCTTGAAATCATAGTCATCCTCGACTATGGGGTAGAAAGATAAAGCCTATTCAGTAGTCCTTTTTCTAGGGGGTAGAGGATCCCTATCTTACCCTACGACATTGTTACAGAATGGATGACTAATGCATTTGGAGCTTGAGAGCCTAAGCTGTCGCAAGCATGTCTGCGTATCTTCCATAGTAGAATGACAAGCTCTACTTGGTCTTTGGAAGACGTTGTCTCCGCAAACTTGATCCTAAGTTGTCTCTGCAAACTTGATCCTAAGCATGCATACTACTTAGCATTTGTGCACAATAAAGAAAAAGAGAGTCTTATAAGACAAAAAAACTTTGTTCATTTTAAACATGTGTTCATTTGCTTACTCTAGGGAAGCGTTGTAAGCATTGACAAGGTTTAGGTTATCCTTCAATTGTATGCCTTGCATCCATCTAGCATCTTCAAAAGGATAGTTCTTAAAATTAATAAGATACTATCAGATAATCTTACCCCCTCTCAATACCTTGTCTTCATGTCAGAGAATGGACTCGGGTTGCAACACCTCTTCTTGGTCCTCAATGTCCGGTGGGTCTTCAATAGTTGGTTCTTGAGGTGGCTCTCCTTTGTAAGGCTTTAGTAGGCTCACATGAAAAGTATTGTGTATGAGCCAATGACTGGGCAACTTGAGTTGATAGGCCATCTCATTGATTGATTTAAGAATCTGGAAGGGACCATAGTACCTTTTTGCTAACTTAGCATAGTACTTTTGGTGTCTTGTAGGATTCTTGCCCATTGTGTGCCTTAATCGAGCCTTGGAAAATTTATGCAAGACCCAATCATTTTCTTTAAAGGCTTGGGCTCTTTTGTGCTTATCAGCAACAACCTTTTGCCTTTGCTCTGAGATAGAGATAGCATCCTTAATTTTTTTGGAAAGATTCTTGTATGTCTTGGCTATACTCATATGTAGTGACAAAGATCTTCCCGTGTACCTTAAGTAGCACGGGACTTTTTAATCTTCCCTCAATTACCGCAAAAGGCGCTTTTCTCATGGAGGTATGTACAATATTATTGTAGGCATACTCCACTAAAGGTAAGTACTTCTCCCATTGGGACCTTTGATCTACTTCCGTTACGTAGGCTTTTAGTAGATCAAGAATTGTTAGGTTAGCTATTTCACTTTGGCCATCCGTTTGCGGGTGATAGGCCAAAGAGAAATCCCTAAATTCTCAAAGAGACCCTTCCAGAAATTACTGGTCATTCTAGGATCTCTATCTGACACTATGGACATTGGAAAGCCATGTTACTTGAAACTTGTGATATGAAGAGGGTTGCCATTTGATGGGCTTTGATAGTCTTTTTGATAGGTATAAAATGCGATTGTTTGCTGAAACTGTCTACTATCATCCATATTATTGTATTCCCATGGATAGACTTAGGCAATCCAAAGATAAAATCCATGGATATGCTCTCCCATGGTGAATTTGGGATTGGCAAAGGTTGAAGCAATCCAAGTTGCTTCCCTCTATCAAACTTTGTCTTTTGGTATACCTCACATTTAGAAACATACTCTTGTATGTTTGCTTTCATGGCAGGCCAATAGAAATATGTTTCAATCCCTGGATATGCTCTCCCATGGTGAATTTGGGATTGGCAAAGGTTGAAGCAATCCAAGTTGCTTCCCTCTATCAAACTTTGTCTTTTGGTATACCTCACATTTAGAAACATACTCTTGTATGTTTGATTTCATGGCAGGCCAATAGAAATATGTTTCAATCCCTTTTAGGGTGGATTGAATTCCTCTATGCCCCGCATAAGGAGGAGCATGAGATTCATACATACCTTCTCACATAGTGAGCTGGTAACACATAGTCTATTGCCATAGAGAAGATAACTATCTTGTAAGGTAAATGGTTCCTCTTTCTTCCCTAGTGCAAGGACTGGAATCACATCTCTAAAGTCGGGATTAATAGCGTACTCATCTATCATAGAAGATAGATCATTGTGAGTTTCTATGGAAACCGCATTCACTCTCGGCCATCTTGAGAGTGCATTGGCTACTTGATTATGCTTGCCAACAATGTGAGCATTATGAAAATGAAATTGCAAAAGGAAATTTTCCCACCTCATTTGTTTGTTGGAGAGCTTGGTCTGCATCATGAAGTACTTAAGGCTTTGGTGATCCGTCCGCAGAATGAAAGGAGTCCCCAATAAATAGTGCTTCCACGAGTCTAAGACATGTACAACTGCGAGCATTTCCTTTTCATATATTCCTAGAGCTTGCTCAGTAGGGTCAATCCTTCGACTTTCATAGGCTATGGCGTGCCCTTCTTGGAGCAAAACAGCTCCAAGGCAATCACCACAAGCGTCACATTGGACCTCAATTGGCTTTGAGAGATCCGGCAGTGTAAGAACATGTTGAGAGATAAGCTTTTCTTTAAGATTCTCGAAAGCATTGTTCTCCTTGGCAGACCATGTATACCTAATGTTTTTCTTTGTTAGGTCATGTAATGGTCGTGCAATTTGTGAGAACTTTTCTATGAAGAGTCTATAGTATGCACACATACCTATAAAACTTCTTAATTCATGTAGATTCCTTGGATTAGGCCTTCCTTTTATTACCTCTAGCTTTGATGGATCCATTTGGATGCCATCTTGAGAGATAATGTGACCTAAATACTGAATCTGTTGTAAGAAAAACCCACTTTTCTTTCGATTAATATAGAGTTTATTCTCTCGTAAGATTTGAAATATTACCTGGAGGTGTTGCTTGTGTTCGTCTAATAAATTAGAGTAGATGGTTATATAATCAAAGAACACTCCAGTAAAGGTTTGGTGAGGCGTGAATAGCTTCTCCATCAAGCGGTTGAATGTGGCTGGTGCATTGGTCAAGCCAAAAGGCACGACAATGTATTCATAAAGACCAAATGTAGTGTGAAATGCGGTCTTTATAATATCTTGATCAACTATCCTTATTTGATGGTAGCCACTTTTTAGGTCAATCCTACTTGCAGCTTATCAAATAGGTCTTGTACTCATGGAATGGGAAACCTATTCTTGATTGTGATCCTATTTAGTGTTCTATAGTTGACGCACATATGATATTTTCCGTCTTTCTTTTGCACTCATAACACGGAGTGAACAAAATGGAGATGAGCTACGCCTAACCATGCCCTTCTCAACTAACTCATGCACTTGCCGCATAATCTCCTCTTGTTGAGCTTGAGAGACTCTATAAGGAGGTTTATTAGGCAGTGAACTTCCTTGAAGAAGTTCAATTGCATGGTCATCATTTCCTCGTTTAGGAGGTAGTTCACAAGGGATGTAGTCAATAAAAACATCTTGAAATCCCTTGAGAAAATTGGATAACATCAATTCCTTGTGTTTGTTTATATTTTCTTTTGCAAAAGCATTAAGTTCATTTTGAGAAATTTTAACAAAAATCATGTACACCGAAATAGAGCTCCTTATTGACTTATTGAAAGCTTGCATATGTACAATGGGTATGGTGTTACCCGACTCCTTAGCATCTATGTACATATCTTTTTCCCTGTACCTAAAGTAGATTTGCGTTTTAGGGAATTTAACATTGGCAGCCATGCGACCAAACCATGGTGCCCCTAAGATTACATCCTCATGCTTGAGAGGAGAGATAAAGAAGTCCTCTTTGTCCACATAGATTTGGAATTAAGGGAGTGATTGAAGCTTCTTGCCCCTTGAGAGCACCATCGACAGGTAGGAAATCTCCCATCTCATAGGCTTGGATGCCTAGCTTGGTGGCCAACTCTGTGGTTATGAAATTGTGAGTAGAACCAAGGTCAAAGAGAATAAAGGAATCATGTTCTCTTACCTTTCCCCAAACATGGCATAGAGGAGATCCTTTGAGGTGAGCACCCTCTTCTTGGATTTTGACCAAGGTAGCTCTAGGAGGCTCATTTCTTGTATTGTTGTGGGGACAAGCACGATAGGCATGCCCTTGCTCCCCGCACTTGAAACAACGGTTACCTTTACAATAACACTCAATCTCTTCAGGAGAGAGTTTATTTTTGCCTTTATAAACTCCCTTATCCTTAGCTTTGTTGTTGTTGGCGTTGCCTTTAGGAGACTTTTGGACATTGTCCTTCCCCTTAGGCTCATTGTTATGGTCCTTGTTCTCCATTGGCTTAATATTTCTCTTAGCCCCTTGTTGGAAATTAATTTGGGAAGCCACCACGATATGGTGTATGACCGCAAATATGGTGTGTGGCCTTTGGGAATTAACATACTCCGCCATATCTTCATCCAAACGCCACATCAAATTGTTGGATGAAAGCCAAGACTTTGTCTGTAACACCAAAGGTGCCATCGTAGGTAAGGAAAGAGATGTTCTTTCCTCCCTCTTTGAACTTCTTGAGCTTGGACAACCTCTTCTATGCGGCATAGGATTTCCTATGGCCTCTTCTTTTTGATGGTTTGAAAGTTGCACCATTGTTTCTTCAGAAGATGAAGAATTTGAGGAGGATGGAGAAGAGGGTGATCTCTTTCCCGCCTTTTTCTTCCACCGTTCCTCCTTGTCTGCACCATCACTTTCTTCATAAGAGGAAGAGGGTGAAGAAGATGGATAAGAGGGTGACCTCTTTCTTGCCTTTTTCTTATCTTGTTTTTGGTCATCCCTCTTTGAATTATGGTGTGCGTAAGTGTGCGATGGTCTTCTCCATTTAGGAGGTGATGGAAAGCGTTTTACCCGTCGTCTTCATGGAGCCATCTCTGCTGAGGTGGCACGAGACTTAATTCTTTCTCGCTCTTTCGGTGGGGGCTCTACCATTGAAACTTGAGTTCTCCTTTGGGAAGGAGATGCGTCGTCAAGTAGTAGATTTTTGAGCCCTTCATACGGGTCCTCTTCTTCTTCCCTTATCGGAGAGAGGCCTCTTTTGGAAGTCTCACAAGGAGGCTTCCTAGGTACTCTCTCTTCTTGGTGGGGAGTTTCTAGAATACCATGAGCATGTAGCTGCCGTTGTACTTCACTTTGGAGGGATGGATTGCCCATGGCTTGTTGAAGCCTAGAAACAAGGTAGTTAGCAAGCATAGGGGCATCATTAGTAGCGTGTTCATTAGCAAAATCAAGGCTATCAACATTAATTTCAATCTCTTCACTATCGTCAGCCATTCTAACAACTTTTAGGTGTAAATTTTTAAGCATACTTTGGCACTTCAAGCCCTAGTTGCTACTCCACTTTACCCCTTTAGAAAAGCACTCAAGCTCGTGTACCCATGGCTCGAATATCATTAATTGCTAGGAATAGAAGAGAGGGTCTTTCAACACCAAAATAGTACCGGCTCCTGTCAAGCTTCTAATAGCTGAATAATGGTTAAGCCATAGGCAAGCCCCATAGGACTCCACTATTAAGACCATAGCTCTTGATGGTGATGCCCTGTTATCTGCATGAAGCAGGACCTACAAGAAAGGATAGCCCCCTCCTATCTAGGGATATGTGAAGACTTTATGGTCTTCACATAAGCATCCAATTTGCCCTAGGTTTTGACCATTGGACCTAACCTTTGAATTTTGGAACCTTAGCATTTTGGAAGTCTTAATGGGCTGAACCTTAGGGTCTTTAAAGCCCATTTTTTGCACATTGCTCTTTTGCAGATGGCCCCCCCTTTGGATCCCTATTTTCCCTCCTTAAGATCCCTACTGTGACCGGTCTGCCAGCTTAACCAATATTCTAGCTTTTTCTTGCCTGATACTTCCCCATATTAAATGATCAGTATAACATGAGAAAATCATTTAAGAGAATTAGATATTAGTTATTATGACATTTTATATTGCATATATACTACACCTACAACTCCATTACATAAGGTGATACTATTTGATGGTTGTGCAAGCCACATTTGTTGATTTATTTCATATCCCACATATGTTGTTATGCTCATCTTCAAAAACCAACTTCAGCCCCTTTACAAACCAGTGACTTCGTCGGAATGAGCGTGACCCACCCTAAAGAAATCCAATTTTTTTAGCATTGTACTTTTGTCTTAGGTCAAGGATTTTATTTTTTTAAGATGTGGTTACCATACTAAGAATCACATTCAGCCCAATAATAGGATTTGTGACTGTGTAACCTTATGTTAGCTCACAAGGAGAAATAACTGTACCCAATGCAAGGATACACTCCCCAAGGATCTATCTAGTCAAAAGGCTAAAAATTGCAGAGTTTATATTTAATACAAAATGGCCCGCCAAACTTTTGTATTTTTTTGACGGACTGGGCTACTCCAAAATCCCGGTTGGCTTACTAGCTAAGGTGGTTTTACACATTACTATGAGGGTTATGTTAATAATTAACTTAAGTATGTGTTTTTGATACGCAATCACTGAACATTATTACGAGTTCATGTGTTTGTGATTCTGGATCATCTCTTTGGCTACCTTCAAAAGTGGGAAACACAATTTTCACATCATTGGACCGCTCACTGTCTAGATGTATAATGATTTAATTCGTTTTTTGAGTGTTTGGATTTATAATTGTAATCTAGCTTTTGTTCTTGATGTTTGTGTTTATCATGATAGTTTATGTTTGTTTCCCATCTCTCATTATACTTATCGCTAGTCTCTGTAACTATGTCAGGCTCCTTTGCTCGACCTGCTTTATGTGTGATCCTATTCATTTACTATGCCTATTGGCATCATCACTGGCATCAATATGAACTTTTACTTTGGATTTTCCATGTGAATGTTGAGATCCATGTGAATGAGAGCATCTTTTAGCTCTCTTCGAGTGTCTTATTTGTGAATGTGCTAAGTTTTCACACTTCTACCTAAATTGGAATCAATTTCTTCACCAGTGTGTTGTTTCTCCTTATCATAGCCTTGTTTTGATTCCGTAGTTGTTGTGTTGATATGGTTCTGATTGTTAGCAAACATTGTAGCAGCTCTCCTTCCTTCAACTAGACGATTTGGAGGCATTGCAAATAGGTCGTTGGCTCTGAAATCTAAGTAGGAGACTGGTTCCTGTCAAGACCTTGAGCTCACCATAGTGATCACCAAAATGGAATGAGCTGGTTACTTCACAACTATTACAGAGTCAGAAATTCAGAGCCAAAATGCAAATATTGGGTTAGATTAGATGAAAAAAAAGACTAGAAGACTAGATTCAGAATTTAGATAGACAACTAAATTGAAATGAAAGACTTCAAGTGAAATGAATTGAGATTACTAGAAATGTACATTCAGATTTATAAACTCGTTCAAAAGTACAAGTGATACAACACTTGGTACCCATAAAGCTATAAAATTTCTAGCGACTAGAGCTACAAGAAAAACAAGAGTTCCAATCCATTGATCCCCAAAATAAAACTAATGGTTCCTATTTATAGGTGCCCCCACTTTGTCTGACTGGTTCAATAGTTACACAATGTATGGTAACTATCGATAACTTTGCTAGGTAACTAATCCAAGTAAACCCTTAAGCAAGGTATTCCTAGAGTGGGTTCCCACCTTCTAGAGTCTCCCAATTTTTTGTGGTGCTTTAATGTCATTGGCTAAGGAATCATCATATAGTTAGTACGAGCAAGGATTGCGTGTCTGTTAGTTATAGACTAACAACAATGATCCAATGCTCACTAAGGAGTGCATCTCTCTTCATAGTAGCTACATCGACTCTACAGAATTCAATGTGTTTGTGCGTTTCATCATGATCGCTCTCTCTTTCTCTCTCTCACCCCATTATGTCTGACATGGACATCACCTTCTATAATCTAGAGAGGGCGTTACCCAGATTGTCTCACCTACTATGCTCAAAAAGTTATATCTATATATATGTACACACACACACACACACACACACACACACACACACACACACACACACATACATATATAGTGCATTTTTGGTAGTGCTTGTTAGCTTAAAAGTGTTGCTACATTAGTGCATGGAGTTTTGTGAGCGCCAAAATCTATAAGAGTGATCTAGTAGTCAATTAAGGTTTAGTCACCTTGATTAAGTGCTAATCTCTTCTCTCTCTGTGATGGTTAGCAAGTGGAGAAATATCGACAACCCTTTCCTTCTTCCATGCTAGCTAGGATTCAAATTCCCTCGTAATGACATATTTATGTTTTGCGAAGCTATGCTAGGTTGTCTACACATTGTTGGTTGGGCAAAAGAAAAAGTGGGACACCTCTATAGCTATATAGCCCAAGAGCGTTCAAAGTTCAACCTCAGCACCAAAATTTATACCAGAACTCTTAGTAAACCCGAACCGAAATGCCTATGCTCCCTTGAGAATTTACAAGCACATGCCCACCCAAAGAACTATAGCACATAGGAGCAAAACCCTGTCAAAGCACGTATTTATAGCATACACAGACCAATGCATATGAAGACAAGAGCCTCCCATTTCGCAATTGAACCTCAAAAACCCACAATCTCAACATTAATTCCACAATTTATAGACACATGTCCTCCCAATTTGTTTGCACACAATTTGCCACTAGGCTGCCATAGCCATAACCCTGCAGTGAACTAGTAATAACTCGAAGAGCATAACTCCAATTGGGGCACTTTAAAGCTAGGAAAAATCTTGAAAAATGACTATAAAGAAAGATGAAGATGAACCAAATTTATTATACACACCACTATGTGCAAAATTGACGCGAACAGAGAGCTATCCTTGTGCAAGTACACGTAGAGAAGGCAAGGCGAGGGCAAAAAACTTCATCAAAAAGCATGGAGAAGCCCAAACGACACAAAACCTGTAAGTTTTTAAACTTTGGCTGAATTTTTTTGATTGTTTACATGAGTTTTAGTTATACAAGTCTCACTTCAAAAAACTCAGTTACGGGCACTTATAGTAACCCGATAGATGCTACTACACTAGCAACTTGCCCTACATGTACAAGTTCTTGCTAAAGCAAGCTAAAAAACCCACAAGAAGAAATCTCACACCCCCTTTTGACATCCGGCATCATGTCCATATGTACAAATTTACAAAAAATGGGGTTTCAAAAATGCGCTCAACAATGTGGCATTCCACAAACATTGGCACCATTGCAAGGGAAGCTCGAACTAAGCTAGACACCCCTCACTTCCAATAAAGACCAAACACATTCAAATTCCATTATATAGCCTAGTTAGATATCATTAGAGGCTTTAGATTAGCTTTTGGAAGGACGAAGTAATTAGCAAGAGACACGATTGTTTGCCACTAGGTTAGTGTAGTTTAAAGTTTTACATTTTTAAGTTGATTAGTTTTTTGTTAGTGATTCGTGAATGGAAACACATCATAAAAATAAAAAAAATTATTAAATGATGTCTTTTATGTTTACTTTTGCCTACATTTGATCGTGCATTAAAAATTAGTTTTTATTGATTTAAATTCATAGATAGGTTTAGGAGTACATAGATAGTGCATTCTCTTGATCATTGCATTCATTTTAGCATTGGAAAGCATTGAAATTAGTGTTAAAAAATGATCAAATTAGTGATTTGTGAAAACTTCCAAAAAAGGACTAGATTTTAATTCAGTCAAAATTGAGGTTTTTATTTTACAAAAGCACCATGGACAGAGTATGTGCCTGCTATAGGAATGTTGCACAATTAATTTCAGCTCAATATTCACTATCAAGGTTAATCATACGATTGACCTTTTCACTCCATTATGTGTAGATAGTCCCTTTGCTAGCATCCATCTTACTTCACATGTCCTTGTGATGTGGAAACAAAGCCAAGAAAATTTTGATCTCCATCGAAGCATTCTTTTCAGTTTCAATGTGACAAAAAAACTAACTTGCACTGACATGATCAAAGGGTTTTGATTGACTCATCCAAGCGCTCCGCATTATTGATATAGCAATGACAAGCATTGGTTGCATCATGCATAATTGTCCCGTGCAAGCATAACACCAATTTCAAGCCAAATCTGATACATGAGACATATGACATGCCAGATCTCTTGCCATCTCATCTAAATAACAGTTGCACCTTGGACCATGTTATATATGGTCTAGACGTCATGCACAAAATTTTCCACCACCAATTTCTCAAAAAAGGTTAATCACTATGATCAACCCTATATCATCCTCTGGAGAAAAGCTCTTGGTCACAAAATCCACTCATCATGCTGATCATTGTATTATATTGCACCATCATCAAATCTTCTATAGTTTAATCATAAAGAGAAATTTTCAAGAAGTGCTAAACTCTGTGAAAAACCTGGCAAAAAGTTACAATTCAACCTAGCACCCTAGGATTATCTTTAAAAAGTGGAAAGCTACAAGCACCATCATTTTCATCATTATCTGCTCGAAAAAGGTTAATCACAACAATTAACCTTCACTCGTCATCTTGCCAAACCCTCTGGGGGCGTGCATGTAACTCATCATTGTGAACAACTTTTTTCATTTCACCACAGTCAAATTCTTAATAAGTTGATCACAATCACAATGTTACTGCACTAGAATCTACTTAAACTTTCACCATATCATGTACATAGATCTAAATGCAAATTTTCTTTCAAAAAAATAGTCTTCTCTAGATCATATCTTCAAGAACAACATATATTTGCCTCAAATTTTCACATGTTGGAATCATTCTCCTAAGGTTAGCATGAAATCATCACCCCCATCAATTTTTATACTAGCCACCAAAGCCTAATTTTCAATAGAATTGTCAAAAATAATCTTTGTCTACATTGAATTTTGCTACATTATTGCAGGTTGAGCCAAAAAATTTCAAATCCATACACATATTTGAAAACAAGAGTGTTTTTGTGTAATGTACCCAACATTTTGCAATAAAAACTATTTCATTTACTTTAAAAGTGTTTAAGGTTCAAATTTTGTTAAGTCATAAAGCATTCCAACGAAACGATCGTATCGGAAATTGGAGTCTTGAACTATTGATTATGGCTTTATTCACTTGGAAACAATAGGTTGATATGGGAAACTTAAGCCTCAACTCTATTTCTAATGATAAGAGTTGACCCTCAAGAAAGAAGGAGTATTTTTAGAAGAGGAGTATTATTAGAGAAAAAAGAGGAGTGAGAGTTTCTTTTCTTGGAAGTCAAGCTTCTCTTAAAACTAGAAAATCAAAATCGCGAATCGAGATGCATGTCCAAAAAAAAAAAAAAGCCTCAAACGTGCGCGAGCTTATCTCTTTGTTTTTTGCTATCCTTAGCTTGTGCTTTTGGCTCTTGAGAGCCTATGTAAAGGCCCCTCTTCCCTCACTTTCAAGACACACACACATAGAAGCTCTTAGAAGCGGAAGCTCTTTTGCCATAACACCGGAGTTACCTTGTCTCCCTCAACCTCTCACCCTCGATCTTTATCCATCTCTACCACCATCGTGTTGTCCCTTGGATTGCTGAGTTCTTTTCCTCTCTCTCTTACAATCTTCTCGGCAAGCAAGGAAACCATAACTCTGCTTTTCACAATAAAGTTTTTCTTCTTCTCTTTCATGATATGATGGCCCCAAAGCAAGTGACTTGAAGCTCCAAGGATGCTCATGTCGTTCCACCTCCAAAGAAGGTGAAAAAGAAGGTATCATCTACTTCAATCATAACTCAAGCGGAGTTATTGATTCCACAAGAAGTTGAAGTCGTCCGTCCAACCTCCAATACGGGAGGTAATTGAACATGTTGCGATAAGACAAATTTATAATTCTGCATTACTATTCATGTTGACCTTGGAAGTTAAGTATAGGGGTTCCCTTAAACCGTCCAAGAAACATGATTCTATCACAAGAAACAAGCATATGTTTTTCTAGAATAGTAAGAAAATTGTTTGATAAATTATCAATGTTTGTTAAATTGTTATTGCTTGAAAACTTGTTATTGTTTGATATGAAGAGTTGTTTGATAAATTGTCACTGTTTGTTAAATTGTTACTGCTTGATAAGTTGCTACTGAAGAGTTGGTTGATCATGTTTTAAGAATCATTTAAGAAGAAGAATTGTTAAAAGAGTATCTTTTGTTCCTCGTGGGTAATGAGATGCCTTGTAGATAGGAAGATGCCTTGAGGTTAGTGAGATGATCCCGTGGTTAGAGGAGATTAAGCCAAGGTTGTTGGCTCTCTTTTTATCCATCGCGGTGAGCAAGATGCCCCGTGGTTAGCGAGATACCTGGTGGTTAGCAAGATGCCTGTCGGTTAGCAAGATGCCTCGTAGTTAGCGAGATGCCTGGCGGTTAGCGAGATGCCTCGCGCTTGGCTTGTGGTTAGCAAGATGGGAAGGTTGCACAGTTTGTGGCTAGCAAATAAATAAATCCTTTGCAAAGGCTGTGTTGATTAGATAGAGAAAGTCCGCGGGTAGCAGCAAACTCATAAGAAATTGGAAAAGTTTTTTTTTGTTGAAATATAGGACTATCTTCATTAGGCCTTGTTTAAATTGTTTTGGTATTGTTTGAAGGGTTGTATGAACAAACTTGTGTCCATAACGAATAAAGGAACCTTGTTTGTATTTGTAAAATAGTGTGGTTGTAATTAAAAAACAAGAAGAATGGGTGAGTGTGGTATGGAAAGTGGGAGATTAGTATCCTAACAGATCTAGGTCTATGGATGGGTGGACCCGATTATTCGGATACTTTTCACAAGATTACTAGTCAATTAAGTATAAGTCTCATATTAAACCTATGATATATGAATGGTGGCCGTGCTTCTTAAACGTGGGGAAAAAAAGAATTGTTTATAGATCTTAAGTATGTCAATGAGATTTTATCTTTGTGATATAAGAATTAGCTCCCATTAAAGTCCCTTGATTATCAACGTGGCCTGTGGTGTATGACCCTTATGTCCACGATCACGATGGATAGAGGACTTCCTCTCTTCTATTGCTCATATCTCTACTTTGTGGAAACAGAGAAGAGTGTCGTCAACAGAACTTGAGAATAAAGGAAGGCCATCTATCAAATTGTCCCAATCTTCTCGGGGTTGGGGACCTCACATTTTGCCAACAAAGCACTTTTGACTAGCCAAGACCAAACTAAAATCTAGCTCAACCTACAATTATCTAAACACGCTTCTAATGGGCTATAAATTGATTTAATTTTTTGAACAAAATTTACAAAAGAGTTTTGATTTTTATATTGCATGTCTGCCCAATTCCAAGCTCTTATAAGATTGTAGATATCAAAAACTAATGGTAATAGCAGCGTTGGAGTATGTGGATTGATGCGGCTGCAAGCTAAGCTATTATTGATAAGGACTTTCACTCTATGTATTTGAGGTTAGGTAATCTTGTCAAGTTGGGAGAAAAAAGCGTGTGTGACACCATTAGCAAAATTTCTACCGAAGGGAGCATTGCACAGAGAGTGGAATTAGACACTATCATATAGGACAATTTAGACACACTCCCCAACACAAATTCTAGAATGGCTTCCAAAGGAACTCACCCTTCAGCTGTAGTTGGATCTAGCCTGAAAATTAACATGACCTACATGGACAATGAACACGAAGCAAAAAGTTACATAGAATCACTTTATCATTATGCAATTTGCATTGATATAGATTTTGTAGGGAAACTTCTGTGAATTATCAAGGGGATAGGTACATGGATTCCATGGTACCTTGTATATGATTATTGATGACCCATTCATAGTGGATATATGAGGAGCTAAGAAAATTGATAAACAAGGGGAAGCAACCTTTAGAGGTTCTGAAACATGCACCTCACACAAATCCTGAACACTATCTGTTTATCAACTCAGTGAGAGCATAAAGATTGCATATAGACAATCATAATATTGGTTTATACCAATGGGATAATCATGGATCATTGTACTACTTGCAAACCATGTATCCTAACCCAAAGACCTTAACTGAAGAGAAAATCATCTACATCTTTGTGATGCTTAGGGTCACTTCTGTCCCAGAAGCTAAGTATGGAGATAAATTTAATGTGGAATATCAATTAGTCCTGCAAGAAATTGTAGCTTCTTACACCTTTGGAGGCATAAATTTTATGAATGCCATTGGCGGAGCAAGAATAGATTTATATGCACCCAATGCAATGATAAGGAGACAATGTAGTAAGAGACAGTCAAGTTGACATGACCATATCCCTAATGCAAGTGCTAAAACCAGTGTGATTTTTGAACACAAAGAGGACACAACCTCTTATGGACCACCATTGTGTGACCACAAGTGGAGCAAGGGTAGGAAAATACACAACAATGAGTGCAATAGAAACTTATACAGAATTAGAGACAATGGAACGTGATTTTTCTGAAGCCTTCTCGAATTCTAGAATCAAGCACAACACTTCATGATGAAATTTTTATTGTAGATAGTTGTGATATCCATAGGAGTGCAACAACTACAAAAGTTGTAGTAACAGGACCAAACATAGCCACAACAGCTATTGTGCCAACAGCAAAAGAGCTTGCTAATGAGGTTGTGAGGAGATCGATCCTAGCATAGAGACCTCCTATCCGAATTGATCCCTTAATACAACAAGTTGAAAATAACCCTCTTGTAGGTCAAAGACAATGAAAATGGTGTAATGTGGAGGAAAAATGGACCAACCATGCGACACATTTCTATATGCTGAGATTTAAGGCATGATCACCTCTAATAAAAGTGCAAGCACCTCTGTCTCATAGACCAATGGGTCCTAGACATATGGGAAACCAAAATTTGACGTCAAATAAGAGACTTCAACCCATCCTAAGTCAACAACTCTCATTGCCTTGTTTAGACCAAGTCCCAATGAGATATGTACAACCTAGTGAAGTAGATCTAGGGCAAGCTCTAGTTCTCGTGGTGTCATACTATGAAGAGCTAGCTCTAGAACCTTATTCCTATGAGAAAAGTGCTTCATCACACCTCAATTAGACATCGTAATGCTTATGTACTTGGCTAATAACAAAATGAGGCAATAGATGAGTGCTTCACGACCACAAAATATGGATGCCACATTTGCACATTCAAGGACCATTGCATTTTCCACTTGCAGGGAGACAATTTAGACCCTTGCAAAGATTATGTGATGAGTGCATGTTCTCTCATCTGATAGAAAATTGTCTTGCAAATCCTAAGAATGCATCTTTGCAATTTAAAGATAAGGGTTTAGGATATCTCCAAACTATAACTATTATAGCATTGAGCGAGGAGGATGATTTAAGTGTCCCGATACAAGTCATAACAAGACCACAAGCTAAGCCTAGCACATAGTAGATCCAATTGAAGAAACAAAGACAAACAAACATAAACACAAGTCATGGAGAGAATGTAGAGCCAAGATTCAAGCTAAAAGTGGAACCAAAACAAGAAAAAACCAATAAAGAGGAAGAGTAAAGAAGTTCATCTGCGCATCAAGGTGGATTTTTTCTCTTGGATAAAGTTTTCAAGCCTGTAGACTCTATCTTTTAGGCCTACAAATTGTGAATAAAAGCATGATAGCTCCTAGAACAACAAAAGAAGGATTATGTAGATCTTTTCCTTGAAAATAAAGTCTCAACCTATGCAAGAAATTGGTAAAAATCACACAGGCACTCATGGGCCAAACACACCAAAAAACTCCTGAAATGGAACATCCCAAAGAGGAATCCATGGAGATCAAAACAACACCAGAGGAGAAACCATTTGTAGACGAAATTCAAAACAAGACCGTCAAAATTGAACTACAAGATTTGATTGCAAAGAATTCAAAAGATAGGGAGTAAAATACTTAAAGTTGAGGAAGATTGGTCAAACTACCTATGGGATAATGTAAGATAAGCAAAGGAAGGGAGTAACACATTTGTATCTGCTCCAATCAAAGAAGGAGACCTAGATCATGCACCACTCAACTTGGATTTAAGTCCATGTTTGGAGAAAAGGGTTTAAAAAATTTGAGGATAGCAAAGAGAAAACTTTAGTGACTTTACCATCTTTCTTGGGAGAGTACAAGGCTATGTCAAAAATTAGGAAACTACCTTCCATGCAAGGACTTGAAACGAAGGATTTTGATATCACAAAATCCTTCATTGTATCTTTGATGGAGACTCCTATTAAATGCACATTAACTCTAGGAGAATTACTGAAGGTCAAGCCTCATCTATGGAAAGACTTAGATAAGACACTGCAAAAAATGGGAATGCATGGAGTAAAAAAGATCAGGTGAAGGATATTGAAATAGAGCATACACAGAAAAAATTGGTACAATTGGGTTGAATCAACAAAGTTGGAGATTATTGTGAAGGAGAAGATGGTAACATCACCCTTCATGTAGAATATAACTATGTGAAAACATTGGCTATACTAGAAAGTGGAATGGGTGTTGCCATCACTACTAAAAGTATTTGAGAAGCATGGGGTAAACCACCCATCAGAAGAGCAAAAATGAAGTTATAATTGGCTAACAAACAACTTGAGAAGCCCTTAGGTTAAATTGGTGATTGCATCCTCATGTGGAATAGAATACATCCACATCTTTGCTATAGTTGATTTGGAAAAATTCCAACTTATGATGTAATCTTGGATCAACTATTCATGAATCAACTAAGATGATTTTGGTTTGTAATCACTTATACTTAAGACATGATGAAACCATCACAAGAATTAACACGCTTAATCATTCTTTTAGAGATTTATTGAAGACATAATTGAAGAATGTGACTCCAGGACCACAAAAGACTCCTAAATGCCAGGTTGGGAATGCACCAAAGCTAATTTGTGGATATGTGGAGCTTTCAAGCAGGGTAGTCTAGAACAAGACGAGGGTTCTATGATTGGAATATCAATGATGAAGCTTGTAAACATCACCAAACCATTCTTAAAAGAAGAATTTGAGCCATTAAAAGCCATGCTAGATGTATGCACAAATGAGATAGCTAAAGATTGATTCTGTGATGAGAAAGGCTATGAAATAGTACCTATGTGCATGGTGAGAGCAATAGAAGAAACAAATGAAGCATTAAAAAATCAATACAAAAACCTAAACAATGAGCCAAATGACATGATACTAGTTGCTTATTACAAGATAGAGGAAATATCTATTTGGGACAAAATAGAATCAAGAAATAGTGCACATGAATTTGAAAAATTGTATGATGTTTCTCTAGAACCAAGCACAAGAGAGGAAAGTGACCCCTTTCTTTAACCAAAGACAAAAGCTCACAAAACCAAGGGTGTAAACAAAGAAACTTTTTCAAACCAAAAGCCATGTAGACAATCGCATTATTAGGGCTAAAAAGGTGGGTTAAAAAAAAACAAGAATCAACCAACAAAAACATGCCATATATCCCAAACTAAACAGGGTATTTAAGGATGGTGTGCACAATGGCTTGTATTAAAGATAAAGTCAGTGGGGATGTTTCTTAATGCAAGTCATGGTTTACAAGTTGTGAGAATAGTCCAACAGATGAGATCAAATCAACTTCTTATTAAAAGAAAAGGAATCAACCAAAGAAAGAAATGAGTAAACAGGTAGTCAAAACAAAAAAAGGACGCCATTAAAAAACTGGAGAAAAAGCCAAACATAGGGAGTTGAAATAGAAGTTGAAGAAGTATGGGCAACTGAATGGGAAAGCAGAGATGAAACACCAATGGATGTAATTAGTGTTCCCACCCACAACAAGAAGTACACAATGGAATATTGTTAGATCATAGTTCAAAAGCTAGTGCAAGTGAAACCTAAAGAGGGACAATCCTATGATAGCTCAAAAAAATCAAAATTTATTGATTTAGCTGAACCTAGAGAAAAGCCAAAACCAATTTCCATCACCCATGACCTATCTCTAGAGGAGGAAGAAGAAATTTTGATCACAACTCTCAAGAAAGATAGAGATATATTTTCTTGGTCGTCACATGATTTGAAATGCATTGATCCTCACATTTGTCAACATACCATACCTATGCAAGAAGATGTAAGAACAAGTAAATCACATCCCTACATCTACAATGATAATTTTGCCAAAAGGATCAAAGACGAAATTGATCGCTTGAAGGAGGCAGTGTTCATCTATGAAATTGAGCACACTAAGTGGTTTTTTCCTATCAAAATAGTGCCAAAGAAAAATAAAAAACTCAAAGTTTGTGTTAACCTCAAAGGTTTAACACGACTGCAATTTGAAACAATTGTCCTTTGCCAATCATTGAAAGGGTTGCTAACCAAGAGGACAATTTGAAACAATTGTCCTTTGCTAATCATTGAAAGGGTTGCTAACCAAGAGGCTTATAGCTTCTTAGATGGATTCTCGCGGTACAATCAAGTATCCATTCACCTAAATGATAACAAAATATTTATTTTTCCACAAAAATAGGTATTTATGCATATAGGATAATTCCATTTGGCTTAACCAATGTCCCTACCAAATTTCAACACACTTTCAAGGAACACCTCAAGGATTTCCTTGTTGTTTACATGGATTATCTCTATGTGCAATCAACCAAGCGTGAGGATCACGTCACACATCTCATACTAGTCTTTGAAAAGTGTAGAACCTATCACATATGCTTAAACCCAGAGAAATGCATGTTCATGGTTTGCCATGGCAAAATCTTGGGCCACATAGTGTTAAAAAAGGGCATATCTACTCACATGGACAAGATTGATGTTATTGTCGAATTTCCAAGACTTACAATGGTTAAAGAGGTACAAGATTTTATCGGGCACTTTGGACATTAGCATCGGTTTATGTACATGTATGCTATCATTGCTCATCCTATCTATGGTCTAACTTGCAATCTGTCAATGGACTGATGATTGCAAAGAATCATTTTAGAAGCTTAAGCTATCTTTAATATCATCACCAATACTCAAGATTCTTGAGGGAATAAGATCTTCCATGTTCATATGGATGCATCATCATTTCTAGTTGGATGTATTTTGGCACAACGTAGTAATAGTAATGTGGAATTTCCAATTTGTTATGACTACCCCACCAATTAAATGTTTCTAAAAAGAACTTAACAACCACAAAACGAGAAGATTTAGGAATAATCTATGAAGTGAAGAAATTTAAACACTACCTTCTTGCCAACACGTTTTATTTCTTTACAGAGCATCAAGCTTTGCTATATTTGGTCAACAAACCTTGCAATAAGGGTTCAATAGTGTGGTGGTTTAACATATTGCTCAAATTTTATTTCATAGTAGTTGTTAAACAAGGAAAAACACATTTGAGAGCATACCAATTAGGCCAAATGAATCATGTGGAGGAACCCAAAGGGATAGATGACAATCTTCTTGATGCATATTATTTCTCTGTTGAGATGATACCAAAATTGTCCAAAAACATTGTATCCTTGTTTTCCATTGGGATGGCATAGATCTCATGACAACTACCTTCAACTTTACAACTGATAGAGCAATTAAAGCTTTACACATTTCTTGTGGGAAGATTGTACCAAAACATGGGAGCAAAAAATGTATCAAAAGCTAGCTCACATTGCAGTAGGGGGGTTTTCACTTCTCAAAAGACCAAACAAGTAGAAGATTAAAACATTGTAGGGATTATCGGCCTACAATGTATAAGGATGTTCGATCACACGTGACAACTTGTCATCAATGCCAAATTAAACCACCAAAACCATACGCCACCCTTTTCCAAGTGGTAGTTCACCCTAACTAGAGAAAATACTTGATTGATTTTTTCAAACATAGGACTTTTCTAAAGGGAATGAACAATAGAAGACAAGAAATTGAAATGGAAGCCAATGAACTCACTATCATCAATAACCAACTATAATTGTGTGCACGAGAGGATGTTATGAGACTAACTCAATTCAAAAGCTACTGCCCCAGCTTTTGGAAGGGTAGAAAACCATAATGAGAAGGTAACGTCTAGACTAAGTGAGTCCGTGATTGTTGCGGCACAAATTCTATAAAATGAGGTACAACAAGTAAGATCATACTTGTCCTGAGGCTGGAGCCACTAGTTTCATGAAGGACCAATCAAAGGATCCACCTTAGAGCTCGCCTGCAACCTGACAAGAGGAACCAGCGGAATGGAACTGTGAAGATAGTTAGGAGGAAAAAAATTTCCAATTCACACAACAACTTTGGTAATGAACAAGATGAGATATATGTCAAGGTCTACAAGAGGATACATAAGTTAAGGGTTGAACTCAATGACATTAGGCGGACATTACCAACAACTGCAAAATTCATTAGGCAAAAGAGAAAAGGTGAGGCTAAAGCCAAAGCAATGGACCTAGCAGCTATCCAAGATAATGAGGTTCCAATTATCTAGGTGGACTATAAGCTGAGAAAACAACGGTAACCATGGTCAAGAGTCATACTAGATGGGGGAGTTGGTGTGAATATTTTGGGAGAACATCTCATGCAAAAAGTGAGAATCACGGACTCAAAACCGACACCATTTAGAGTCAAGATGGCTGACCACAGGGTGGTTTAGGCTACTAGACTAGTCAAAAATATGCAAATTAGAGTGGGCAAGGAGAAATTTAAGACCATCTTCTTAGTGTTGGATGTGCAAGGAGCATATGGGACGCTTAAAGACAGACCTTGGCTTAGAACTACTGGTGCTATACATAATTATGCAAACCAAACATTGACTATTTAAGGGGGCAAGCAGAAGGATTTAGATAACGATAGACAACACCATAAGCTGGACAAAGGATTTGAGGCTTGAAGAATTATGTAAGAAATATGGGACGAAGAAAATTAAAAAGATGCTTGCCTCCATAAACATCTTTCCCCTGACAGAGATCGATCTAAGTGTTGTACTAATGGATAAGGAATAGGCTGAGAGGCAAAGAAAACAATACCCAGAACAATTCACTGAACTAAATTATGGAGAAAGAGCAGTTCAAATGGATGGCCGATCACCAGAACAGTTGGCACTAGACAAATTTGATTTCAGACCACTTGGGAAAAATAGGTCAGCAAATTCTGAGGAAGAGAACCCAACAACTGAAGAACCAGAGATTCAAAATGGGAATAGAGGTAGTGGTCCCAATGGAATTGGTCATTCCCAACCTTAAACTGGAAATTGAACATGGTATGGACTTCAATCAGAACCTAAGACCAAAGAAAACAATTTTGAAGATAGTTTGGTCTAGACTATATGAGGTTGGTTGGGTTTTCTCCAACAGTACCAGTAAGGCTCAAAGACTTGGCGGGATTGCTATTACCAAGAGTATACAATGGGGCCAAAATCAAGTTATACTATGCCAGATCAGAGGAGATTCCAATAGAAATAGTACCAAATGTGTGTTTAGAATCAAACAGAAGATGAACCCCTAGACTTATTCTATATTAGACCAGTGTATACTCAAGAATTTCCAGAACCAATACTATCTGAGCCCTTTAGTGGTCACGGGCAATACTCACCAGATTTAGACAACCAGACTAGTCCAATACCAGAAGGAAAAGCAAGTTGAGCTAGTATCACATAACAATCATTAGAAGGAAATAAATGCCACAATCATAAAGAGAAACTTGTCAGTAATATGATCAAAATGGGCCACTGCATGAATGACACGTCACAAATGATGCACATAATCCCGAGATAGGAAGGAAGTGGCACATTCATGGTGCGTGTACATATAACTATGCGAAGGGTACACACATATTCACTTTACTCACACCTTCCTGTGCCACTCGCATCACAACATGCAAATATCTCTTTGTCCTTGAAGTAGCAAGTTTATTCACCACCAACACATGCTCCATTGATAGTTGTTCCGGGTCTATTAGAGACAACACGGTGCTCTTTCTTTGGATTTCTTACTGCTACAAGTGAGTATTCTACCTCTACATAGGATTGTTCACCTAAGTCATGTATGGGAAGGAGGAAAATGTTAGAGTAGATGAGAGACACCATGGACACCATGTATGCATAGAACAAGACATTGATAACTTCAATAGATAAATTAGTATGTGTTGTTGCACACAACAAGATTGATAAATATGTGTTTCAAGAGCATGAGAAGGCCCTCATTAAGCTATGGCATTTAGAAGTGTAGTGGAAGTTTCTAGGCTACCTTTTGATGCAAACATTACCCTCTAGGTGTTGAACACCTTTTAGGAAGATAAGGGAACAACCCTAGTAAACGGAATATAACTAGAGTTGACGACAAGAGAATTGGCCCATGTTCTCTAGATCCCAGATGCATCCAAACCCGCACCAGCCACTATGGGTGCAGTGATTTTTTTGAAATAAGATGAACATACAAAGAAGAAAAGGAAAGACGGTACAGAGGGCATTCCAGTACCCGCACTCAAATGTACCTCAATATACAAATTCATTGCTGAAACAATCAGCTTGAACAATAATCAACAAACCTTTTTGAGAAGTTATTTGCCATGCTACTGGCAAGAATCAAGGAAAATCCGGTGTCAATATTAGTCATTTTTTGTATACCAGTGTTGTACAACAAACTGCCAAGGCCAAGTCCCGAAACCTCTTCAAGGCTTGGTATGTCTAGCAATTTCTCTACTGAGCAAACTTGGCCCCACCCCACTCCAACGTTCAGGTTGCTTGGGATAAGGCAGCATGGGATAGATCACCCAAGATCAATGTGTCATATTACGAAGATAAAAAAAAAAGGACACTAGCAAAGGGAAGGGTGAAACAACAAAAGATAATGCGACAAAGCCACTAGTAGAAGATAAGGGAAAGGGAACATCACAAACAATGCAAACAGGTGTTAAACGGCCATCAATCCAAGATGATCAAGGATCATCAAGAAAAAATCCCAAGACAATTGATCTGTTGAATAAATTCAAGGTCAAGATGCAAAAGCCAACGATAACATTTTCCCCACCAGTTGATACTACCAAAAGTCAACCCAGGGCACAACAAGAGCCCAAGGAGACAACTGGCTGAGACACAACTCAGACAACCAGTGCTGCTCAAGCCCAAACCAGTGCCAAGCCAGAGATTGAGAAAAATTAAGAATCCCACAGTGTTTTAGAACCAGCTTCAGACACAACTCAAATAACTACAGTTAAACTGGACAGGCTCCAACGCCTCTAGAAGCAACCATTGAAGGGGCAATTGGTAATGAAGAAACCCAATAGACCTCATTGTCGTATGCATTTCCTATGGTAGTCTATGAGATTGATCAAATTGATCCAACAATCATCACACAAGGGTGTGTTGCAACCATCCAGTATGGCTAGAATACCATTGTAAACTCTATAGGTCAAATGATGGAGGCTCTATACAAGAGGCTCTGAAGAAAAACCAGGTTAATGAGCTGATCAATGACCTTCAGAACTTTTAGTTGAAGATGTGCCATTGGAAGGTGCAACTCCAATGACTGATAAATATTACAAACCAACTACTACAGCTAACTGTGGAAGCTTCTAAGATTCTTGAGAAGGAACTGGCGAACAAAGCATTCTCTGAACCCCAGTTTAGAGAGATAGTTGAAATCTTGTTTGAGGCCATAATCAAATGCAATCATCCACTACCTGAAGGATGGATGCACACTTCATCCTATTGTCACAGGCTGTCTAGGGCACAACTTATCAGGGGTAAACGCACACTTTACAACCCTACCACTAAAACCTGGAACTCACGGACACTGTATAAAAAATGAAATGAAGACAGTTAGAAAAGACGAACTAGAGAAAGAGGCTCTATACCAACTTATTCAAAAGGAGAACACCGGTCCAAGTACCCTAAAGCCCTTGAAGGTCTTACACAAACCTCCCAAGAACAAGGTGCCATACAAGAAGCGGGTTAGGTGGACTAACATTGGGATAACTGTTGAAGACTAATGGACTTTTGGTATATATCAAAATTCAAGAAAGGGGAGGAGGAATGTGGATGGCAAGAACAACCCTTAGAAGGCAGCTAACAAACGAGTGGGTTGGAAGCTTCCATAGATATTAATTACAAACAACTACCATAGTAACTGGTACAATGTGTAGTCAGCCAAAGCACAATTGGTAGGCCTATAAATAGGGGCCATTATTTCATTTTGAGGGTCTGGCATTTTGCGGGTCTTATCTTGGTTTACCATGTCCTAAGTTCTTGGAACCCAAACCTTTGTAACGTGGAGTTGCTATGCTCATGTAATCTAGCTCATATTGAGTTTACTCATCATTGTACTTACCTACTGTTCTGAATACACAATTCCACTTCTAGTTTCCATTTCCAGTCTCACTATTTTTTCCAGTTCCAATACTCAATGTCATTTCTAGTTTCAATCTTGTTTTCTAGTTTATTCGTGGTTTGATCTAAAGTCTCTTGTTTGGTATGAACTAACTTTAACTACCAACCTGGAAGAGCTATCTAAGAGTGTCCACCTCATTCCAACAAGGCTATGTGCTATATAGAGTGACAAAGAGGGATGACGAGAGCCCTACAACAATGGTCAAGACCAATAAACCTCTCAAATCAAACTTTGAAATGCTAGACTATCACCAGGAGGTGTATTTTTCATGTTGCCTTCTATTAATATGCTCTACATATTTTTAATTATTTTATTTTTACTTGTTTCCCTCAGAACCCTTGAAAAGGTGCAAGTGGACATTGCATGGACACTGTGAAATGACTGTGACTGTGGCCGAATGTGTTTTTCACATCGAGAATCTAGGTCGGTTAGTATGGGACAGGTCAGGCTAGTTAGCACTGAATTATGATGATTATGGAAGCCTATGTGGGCCAAATGGAATTTGGGCCACTTGGCAAGGCACCGTTACAAATTTATTATAAGCTGGGGGAAGCTAGGGAATTAAACCAAAGGGGAAAACTGGACACTTGGTGGTTAGAGAGCTACCTGCAAGATACCTCAATAAGAGGGGGTGCCCAAATGAGGGTGGAGGATGATTTTTGAGCTTAAGTGACCTACAATGTGTGTGTGTGTGTGAGTAGTTGGTGTAGGTTCATAGCTTTAATGAAAAGCTTTCCTTCTCCCTTGTCTCATATAGAGTTATGTGGATGCGAGAGAATTTCATATTAAGCCACTTCAGAGTTGTGATGTGTTATTGGGTATCCCATGGTGTTACAAGTTGCATGCTATGGTGGATACTTACAACAAAAAGATTACCCTTGTACATAGAGGAAAGACTCATGTCCTTGATGTAAAGCTTAAAGATTAGTCTGTTCTAGTTTCTTCTTCTGCTATTTCATCTGTACTAAAGAATCATCTTTTTGTGTACTTGATCTTTGCAAAAGAATTACCTAAAGTTGTATCTAATTTGTCTATCTTAGATGAAGATAGGTCAACTTTTTTAGGTGGTTTCAATGATTGTTTTTTGCACTCTTTGCCAGGGGAGTTACCTCCTAGAGACCTGACGATCATACCATACATCTTGTGATAGGTTCTAGTCCACCGAATAGACCACCATACAGGCTAGTGCAGCTGAGCAAAAAGAGATTATGAGTCAAGTCAACGAGCTTTTAGAGAAGGGGTTGATTCAGCCTCGTTCATCCCCTTTTTTTTTGCATGTAATCCTAGTGTAGAAGAAGGATGGTTCATGGTGCATGTGCATTGGCTATCCCACCCTAAACAAGAATACCATAAAAAATAGGTTCCCCATACTGAGGATAGATGAACTCCTTGATCGGCTTGAGGGAGCGTCACTATTTACAAGGATAGACCTAAAGAGTGGGTACCACCAAATATGCGTTAGGCCAGAAGATGTCCATAAGACTACGTTCAGGACAACATTTGGTCTCTATGAGTTTTTCATCATACCACTTTATCTCACAAATGCTCTTGCCATGTTCAATAGAATGATGGACAATCATAAGAGGCAAATTTATTGTTCTTGATATGCTCAAATGTTATGTGTTAGAGCAAAAGGAAACTTGGGAACACCATCTCCCATTGGTTGAATATGCTTTACAATAACATTGTGTATACATCAATAGGTAAGGCACCATTCACGTAGTGGAAGGAGGGAAGAAAGTCCCACCCATTTTGCAAACTAAGGACAAGATATTTGAGGTAGACAAATATGTGCAATATATGGATGAAACATACAGGAAGATAAAGATTGCTCTTGAGAATACTTAGGCTAAGCAAAAGAAAGCCGCTTATTGTCACCGTCGTGAACTTGTATTTTCACTTGGTGATTGGGTACTTTTGTGCGTTGAAAAGGCCAGGGTAAGGAAAAGGAAAGGCAAGGAACATTTGTTTCTTAAGCTCAGCATGCGGTGTTATGGTCCTTTTCATAATTTAGAAAAGATCAACAATGTAGCTTATAAGTTGAAGCTACCAGAAGGCTGGACAATACATAATGCTTTTCATGTCAGCTTTCTAAGGCCCTTTGTTGGTGATGTGCCAGAGAATATGCTGATGAGGAACAAAAGAAAGTGGAAAAATTGGATGAGATTCTTGTTCCTAAACAGATATTTGCACATAAGGAAAGGAAGGTTAGAGAAAAGGTTGCTAGACACTATTTGGTGAAGCTCAAGAACTATCCATCTTTGGATGCTAAATAGATGGAAGAGTTTGAATTGGTTGATTCACCTCAGCTATTGTAACTATATCTTGAAGCCTTCAAGATGGAACCCATAGTGACTTGATGTAGCCCTAGCAATGTGAGAGCATGGTTCATGATGCTCAAAGGAGTAGTTAAGCAATTTTGTCTACTCTTTCCATATAGAATTTTCCTAGACAAGTTTGTGCTTGAGAGTACACTAGAAGACTTCTAGGCTTGATATATGTGTGATAGCCATGTTGGTGGGATTGTCAAATTGTCCAATGCTACATTTTTGGAAGCATGTATATCCTTGATTCCCATCATAGAATATATGTGATATCAAGAGATATTTGCATGTATTATTGGCATGCAAGCGAGGTCGCTTGTAGTATTTTTAGGGTTGGGTGTGCCACCAAGAGGTGTATTTTTCATGTTGCCTTCTTTAAATAAGTACTACATATTTTTATTTATTGTATTTTTACTTATTTTCCTTGGTACCCTTGAAAAGGTGCAAGTGGGCATTGCATGGCCACTATGAAATGATTACGGCTGAACAGGTTTCTCACATCATGAATCTAGGTCGGTTGGTCTAGGATTGGTTGGGCCAGTTAGCATTGAACTTTGATGATTATGGAAGCATGTGTGTGCCATATGGAATTTTGGTCACTCAACAAGTCACTTACAACTTTATAAGTTGGTGGGAACTAGGGAATTAAACCAAAGGGGTAAACTTCATACTTGGTAGTTGGAGAGATACCTACAAGACACCTTTGCAAGAGGGGGCACCCAAATGAGTGTGGAGGCTGATTTTTGAGCTTAATGACCTACACTGCGTGTGTGAGTAGTGGGTGCAGGTTCATAGCTTTAATGGAAAGTTTGCCTTCTCCTTTGTTTCATGTAGCGTGATGATTTTCTCTCGTGCATCTCTCTCCCCTTTGACATATGGTAATGCCCCACTACTAGGGCTACTTAGTTGATCATGTATAGTTTTGAGGGTTTATGCATGTTTTCCAAGGAAGAGCTTTTTGAATAGGTACTGGATTAGCTAATTGCTAATCCCCCACAGGTATGCATAGTTCCATCATGAAAGATTACAAATTTGGAGGGTTTTCTCATGTGAAAACTCATCCAAATTACAGAGGAACTGTCCCATTGCGTGTGTGAGCCTTGGGACACGCATAAACATGTTCACTCTGCTAAAAACAATCCAAAACAATGAACTACCACCTGCTTGCTTTTTTGCAATTTTAGGGTTTCACACCTAAAGTGCAAGAGAACACCAGGGGAGCCTCAAGAAGGGTTTGGCATGCTCGTACATGACTTTGGGCTTTGGGCTCTAGTAGTAGTGAAAAAACAAGGAATTACATCACACTAAAATTGTGCAAGGGAATCCATGCTAGACAACTACTTTTGATCTATAGGGGATTTGGCATTGTTATGCTGCCAAAATTGGGTCAAAAACCTACAATTTGTGCCCTGCTCAGTTTGGACAGCTTTGTGAGACTTTGATAAACATGTCCGGATCGTCTGTTCTTAATTTTGCTCTTCATGTGCGTAGTGACATTCTAGTCACTGGACACCTCTGTGCTCTCTTTTCTTCTCAGTGCTTTGTGTAAAGTGAACAGGTAATTGAAATAGTACCACTCTACTATGTAGTGGCCGGTTATATAGGCCATAATGAGCTACTAGAATTCACAAAAGATCAACGCTAGAAACAAAAGGTGATCAATGCACCACATATTATCATGCTTGGCTTAACGGCGGCAGGCCTGTCAGAGATTCCTAGGCAAGAAGATCAACACTACAAGTATAGCTCTCGGACCCTTAGAGGAAGCCAACCATGGCAACTCAAGCTTCAAAGTAGAAAGGCCTGCACACTAGGTCAAGCTTGATCCTAGAAGAGGTGAGCAGTGAAGGCAACTTGCACAACACCATCTCCAATGAAGAGCAAGCTCTACCAACACCTCCACCCAAGCAAAACCATAGCCAAGATCCAAGGTTCAAGAACAAGCTTGCAGTATCGGGTGAGTTCAAGACCACATATGAGAGACGTTGAGGTGATGAAATCATGGGAACGGTGGGCCACGGGACTATTGGACATCCCCTTGTCAGGTGGGATTGACGGTCCACAATCTCTGGATGATATGGACTGTCCATTTATTCCCAAGAATAAAAAGATTTTGACCGGTCTATCCTCACGACTTGAACTCGCCACCTCCCACACTAGAGACATTGACTCTCCCATTGAACATAGTATAATGTGGCAACAATGATGGGGTGGGGATCATATGGTGTTCACTTGGAGTTCATTTGGGAATAGTTGGGGTCACAGGGTGATCACTTTGGAAAAGGTAGGTTCACAAGGTGATCACATCTCAATTGGGAATCACACGGGGATCACTTGACAATCACTTGATGTTCAAATTGAGTTTCCTTGGGGTTCACTTAGATTGTGATTACATGAAGATCACTTGGGGATTAATCCGCCATCGGACGGCGTAAAACCAATCCTGCCACCCCCATTTGAAAGTAATAATTCAAGTTTAGGGTTTATCGACACAATCACACGACAACACTACTTGCATTGACGGGTTGAGTGTCTTACTTGTTTTGCAATGTGCTATCCACTAAGGCTGAGTGTCGATATTGTATGTTCGTGTAGATAGACAAGTGAAGAGAATTGATAGCACCCTCTTCATGCAAAGAAACTACATGACAAACACAATAAGGGAGTTGTTGAAGCAAAGAACTCAATCACTCCAGTTCAAACATGCTTGCAAAATTCTCCATCTTAATCATTTAGTTTTTTCCTAAGCCGATGTTGGAAATCTTAAACTCGAAAGAGTGATTATTTTCAAGTAGTTTTGTACTTAATGAAGAGACAAGATACCCTATTCCATCACATTTTTGAAGTAATTATCCCTTTGTAGCCAAATACCCAATTTTGAACCTTGGGTATTAGCCAAAATTTGTAATTATTAGAGGATCTGCTAATTTGGAGCTCATGGAGTGAAGAGTACGCCTACACTTCTGCACTCACTACTCTTTATACGGGTAATCATTGCTAATGAAATCTATTGTGTTATTCATCATACTCTTGGCATTGTGTACATGCTCAATGCTCTATCACCTGGTTTCATTCCGTAGAACGTAGAGATTTTGAGTCAATTGAGGAGGTGTTTGACAAATGTATTGAGTAATTATCTCAGAGAGGGATAGCTCATAACATCATCTCGCAAATCCATAAATTCAAGCAGAAAGAAGGAGAATCCATACAAAAAGCGTCTTTACGATTGAAGAGATATATATGAAGTTATGTCCAGTGGAAGAACTGGCAACCCATTCAAGGTTAATGCTCATCTTTATCCAAGGACTAAGGAACACAGATCTCTAGAAAGACCTACACATGAAAAAGATCCCTACATTGAATGAATTCATGAAAGAAGCTCTCTACTTGGTAGATAATTGTACTATTTACAAGGAAGGAGAATACAAGGATTTAGATGATGATTCCTTGTCACACCATAGTGGATCCAAATCTACCAAGTCAGTCCAAAAATTTGAATCTCTGCTAAATTAGGAATAGCTCATCGAAGAGGTCCTCAAGAGGATTAATCCATTGCTAAGTCATAGGCTAAGCAACCTAAATGGTGTGCAATTTAGCAAAAATGGACAAATCACATAACTGAAAAGTTCTATCACAACAAGGAGTATGTAAAGGAACATCAATATGCCCCACCAGCCTAAGTAGCACAAGCACAAGTCTCACTAGTGACAAGATACACAATAGAAATTCTTCCAAGATGAGTGGGAGTTGAAATACCACAACCAATCTTAGGAGAACAACCCCTACTACCAAGAAAAAAGCCTATAGGAGTAAAATATGCACGAATTGTAGAAGAACCTGAGGAGCAGGCCCTAGTACCAATCCCAACATATTATGAGGAACCTAGTGGATCCGTGACCAAAATGGGATACTATCCATGTGAAGAACATAAAGCACTAGAACCACAGAGCATGATTAGATCAGTTGGACTACTAATTGCTGCACATGTTGTAGGAGAAGGTAGATACAATTTGGAAGAATGCACATTGCTATTCATAGAAAATGGCAGATTATCAAGATCAAGACCTGCTTATGAGGAGAGGACTGCTCAAGAGCCACCCCAAAAACCCAAGGGACCCTGTTATAAGTGTGGCATTGAGCACCTGATGAGAGACTGTCCTCACGATCAAATCATAAGGGTAAATGCATATTTCCCTAAGTGTGGGATCACTCTTTTGATCCTTGATTACCCAAAGAACCCCAACAAAGGAGAAAAAGTAATGTTAATTATATTGAAGGCAATCCCATCTAGTAGTGGGTTAGAAAACAAAAATGTGATACCAATTTAGATAATCACAAGAGCCCAAGCTCAAAAAATGACAAACGAACCCATCATAGAAGAACCAAAGATTGATGAACCTAGCATTAAATGAAAAAGTCAGTGAAACTCTTGGAAAGCTAGGAAATCTTGAATGAAAGCTAGGAAGGAACATGAACAGACTTCCTTAGCCGAAGAACTGAAACAAACAAGCGAAAAATTGAGGATACTGGAGGAGAAAACAAGCGAGGAAAAGGGAACCCTTGAGGTAGTACCATATCCAGACATAACTGAAAAACCCAAGAATCTGTATTGGTAGAAAAGGTCAACAAACCATTAGACACCCTCCTTAGAGCCTATGACACATGGCTCAAAAATAATCAATCTGAAGACAAAGGTGGATGACATATCTATGTGCTGAGCTAAAGAAGCAAAGGATTGAAATGTGTCAGAAAATGATTTAGATAGCCCGGTCTTTACTAGAACCTCCAGTTTGGAAACCAAAAGATGTGATCCTTGTCCCACCAACACCAATGATTCCACCAAACTAGGAGCGAATAGAGCTAGAGTCTAATCAAGAACACCAAAAGGAACTCAAAGACCCAACATCAGAACCAAGGATAGTGTTGAATACCGCGGATAACTCTTTTGGGGGATTCCACCTAGGTATACCAAAGGAGTGTAGAGAAATCGATGGTCTTGAAAAACTATGGAAATAGGTCAAAGAAGCCAACGAGGCTAATGAGCTAAGCAAATGTGTAAACTAGACTTGTGAGGGAAGAGGAGTGTTTCTTCCACCAATAGAGAAATTTGAGGCTGGATCTCAGAGAAATCTAGAAGTGCAATTGTATTGGGGAGACCAGGGATCTATTCAATCTATAGACAACCAACTCCATTTGGTAAGAATGTTATTTATCCTATATGGGGGAACATGAGGCCAAATCTGATGTAGTCACAGTCCCATCACAGAGACTCTCTTCCAAGAAAGTCATTGACTCTAAGGGGTTGATAGACATTTTTTCCACACATGTGACATGTTTGGAGTGAAGGACCCATCTATACAAATTTAAGAGGGAATCCAAGAACTCAAATGGCCTCACCTTACTATCAGACCTGTTCCATTGAGCAAAGTTGGAGAGTACTATGAAGGAGAAGATGGCAACATGACTCTTCATGTAGAATTTCAAGGTGTCACTACCATGGTCATTCTTGACAGTGGGGCTGGGGTAGCCATAGCTACAAAAGAAACCTAGAAAAAATGGGAAAAAGTTGCTCTAAGAACAACCATAATGAAGCTTCAACTCGCATATGTTTATATGGAGAAACCCCTGGGGCTTCTAGAGAAAGTAATTGTCACCTCTTGTGGAATTGAATATGAGCATACATTTGCTATTGTCGATTTTGACAAGAAGAACAACTATGCCATCATACTTGGAAGACCATTCATGAGACAATTAAAATTGGTCCAGAATTGGGGGCATGACCATATATACCTGAGAAACATGGAAACAAAAATGAGGATAAACTTGAAAGACCATAGTTACAAGGATGTAACAAGAACACATGTGGAGGAGTTCAATTCAGCTACATTAGCCAGATTTGAACTTTCAGATTGGTTAGGATGGTCCAAACAACTATGGATGTGTGGGGCTTCAGATAATTATGGAATTTTAAAGCACAAATATTGTATTTTTGAATGAACCCAAAATAAAAAATCAAGACAAAGAAGGGGAGGAAGAGTTACTTGAAGAATTTTCGGAGCATCTCAATTATGATGATGAGGCGGATGACGAATGCTCCAACAACCCTAGCAACGAAGAAGAGACCATAATGGATGTCAGATTTTATGACTTTCCAAATCAAAAACCTAGGTGGCAACAACATTATACAAAGAAAGCCTTAAACATGGCCATAGAAAATTTGATGCCAAAAATAAAGGGGAAAACACACTTTTTGATGCTTGTAAAGGCAGAAGATTGTGTAAAAGACAAAATCTCAGGCCAATTCACAAAAACTCAGGACACAAAAACAAAAGAGGATGTTAGGAGCTTGAGGTAGCAAGCTCAAAAGGTTGACAAAGAAACAAAACAAAAGAAACCAAAATAACCAGGGATGGATGAGGTCGGAGAACCAAAATGGACCAAGGTTGAGCGTAAAAAGAAATATCAAGAACTCAAGAGAACGTTAAAGGACGTATGGAAAATGGAGATAGAAAGTGAGGAAGGAGAAAGCATCGAGAAAGAAAATATGGATGTCCCTTCCCACTATCAAAAATTTACCATCTAGGATAGGAAAATAGTGATGTCTCAATCGATAAGGGAGAAAAACAAAAATGAATCTTATGATGGCCCAAAAAATACAAAACGTATAGACCTAGAGAAACCTAGAGAGGCTGCAAGACCAGTCTATATAGCAATGGATTTGAGCATAGAAGAAGAGGAGTTGCTCATCCAATTGTTCAAGGAGTATAGAGTGTTTTTGCATGGTCATACAAAGACCTAAAGGGGATGGATCCATCAATATCTCAACACGCAATTCCCTTGAAGCCTGATGCCAAACCTTGCAGACAACATCCCTATACCTATAACGACACATTTGCCAAACAAATTAAAGAGGAGATTGATAAGCTTAAGGAGGAAAAATTCATTTATAAGATTGAACACACTGATTGGGTGTCACCCATTGTGGTTTTCCTCAAGAAAAATGGGAAATTATGTGTATGTGTGAATCTGTAAAAAGTGAATGTTGCAACAATAAGGGATAACTATCCCTTACCAATAACAAAACATGTGCTTGAACGTGGCAAACAAGCCTACTCATTCTTAGATGGATTCTCAGGATAAAACCAATTGGCTATTGCGTTAGAAGACCAAACAAAACGACAATCACCATGGAATGGGGTATATATGCTTATAGGGTAATGCCTTTTGGATTAACCAATGCACCCGCCACATTCCAAAGGCTAATGATGCACGCCTTCAAAGAATACTTGAGGATATTCTTGAAATATGCATGGATGACCTTTGTGTTCACTCTATCCTCAGGGAAAAATACATTGAGAAAGAAAAGTATTTGAGAAGTGAAAAACTCATAGAATCTACCTAAATCCTAAAAAATGTGTCTTCATGGTAAGACATGAAAAAATCTTGCGACATATTGTCTCTAAGAATGGTATATCTATGGATCTTGACAAGATCAAGGTGATTTAGGAAATGCCAAGGCCAACTAATGACAAGCAGGTACAATCCTTCATGGGACACTGTGGATACTACCAACGGTGCATATGCATGTATGCAGTCATTGCACATCCCTTGTATAGGTTGATAATTGTCTTTGATTGGACCGTCAGAAAATAGGACTTACCTAAGTAGATATTAGATTAGTTTACTTAATGGAGAGAGATAATTTTGACACATAAGAGATTATAGAGTACATAGATAGATAGATAGATAGATAGATAGATAGAGAGAGAGAGAGAGAGAGAGAGAGAGAGAGAGAGAGAGAGAGAGAGAGAGAGAGAGAGAGAGAGAGAGAGAACACAATATATGTGGTTCACCCAATGTGGGCTATATCCATGAGAAAGCAACCACTCAACGGATTTAGTAATTCAAATTAGAAGTAGGTTACAAAGGGATTATGCCTACACCTTGTTTCATTAACTTCACAATGCACCGCAATGCATTTTGTTTGTAGAAGAGGCCTCCTTTTAGAGGCCAAATGGGATGCCCTCTCTCATGAGAGTCAGTCTTGTGTAGCCACCCTTGTGTAACAAGTCCAAGCTGGACTCTCCCATGTGCCCATGTGTGGCTGCCCTTGAGAAGAAAAGTTCACTTAGAAATCGGCCACCGACCATCAATAATTGACTTTTGACCACCGGTCACCGCCCATTGACTACTAGCCACCAGCCAACCAACCAACCGATCGGCCATTTTTTGACCACTTTGCACCGGCCACAATATTATGGCAAAAAGGGAATATTTCGATGGGCGTGAATTTTTTGCTTTTTGGCAAGTGATTTTTCTTACGCACGATGGCTTCTTCTCATAATGGGGGCCTTATAAATGTGCATTTTTGAGACTAAAAATTACAAGGGGTAAATCAAGCTTCATACTTAACATGGACAAAGGAGTGTGAGGAGTCATTCACAAAACTTAAGGATACACTTATATCAACACCAGTACTCAAAGCACCGGATTGGGATAGAATATTCCATGTTCAGATTGATACCTCGGCATTTACAATAGGCTGTATCTTGGCTCAACCAAGAGAAGGAACAATGGATTTCCCAGACTGCTATGCTAGTCGACAATTGAACAGTGTGGAAAAGAATTACACAACCACGGAATGAGAAGGGTTATGAATGATATATGCTATAAAGAAATTTAGGCATTATCAGGACTAGTTGTAGGTTGTCTAGGTGTTTATTTGCTTGTTTTGAAATTTTAATGGTGTTTTAAGTGAAACCAAGCATGGATAGAGGTAAGTAGGCCTTAGGAGGATCCAAATGACCCCTGATTCGTCATTTTTGGTGAAGGTAAGATGTGGCAACAATTGTGGTTTCTCCCCTACCCGACAGTGACTTTTGCAAGTTTTGTTGTTGGAAACCTATTTCCTATAGCCTAGAGACCCCTAATCTCAAGTTTCATGTCATTTAGAGTTCATTTGACACCTCTACAACCATTTGAGTGTTAATCAAACCGCATGGGAGACTTAGGCATTTTCCCTTTTAGTTGCTTCTTGGCTTGAGTGTGACACCTTTCTCCTCATTGCATTTCCATTGGGGCATCCACTGCCTTCAACGTTTTGCCTTTCATGGTACGCTTGTGAGTAAGCTCTGCAACATAAGTTATACAAGGTCAACATTTCCAAATGACAAAAATACAGGCCTCTACACCACTACTAACAATCCGTAAAGATTACCTTTGTTTAAACGTCTTTGCCTCCTCTTTCAAATACTCTCCCCATGGATAGTCCAAAAACGATGAACATGCAGTCCATGTGGCCTTCGCACACACTTTGTCAATCCAATCCTCCAAATAAGGACCGGTTTGATCTCACTTTAAGAGGACCCAAGCATTACAAAGATGGTAAACCATTGTCAGCAAGTGACATTTGCATGAAATTCTCATTGAAATTTCCAAGATTTTTTTACAAAATAAAAAAGCCATGGAGGTTGAAGTGGAGGTAGTAGCCTCACCCGTTAATACACGACAAGCGGGTGCATGGGAGGTGTGGCTGGTCATCAACATCAAGAGTGGCATGCATGCATCCTTTCCACGATGCAAAGGCCTTTGAAAAATGTTTATGGTGCCACATCCACATGGCTAATTCAAGCATAGTACCACTTCTCCTACTTGCTTCTTCATGGAATGCAGGCATGGTGTCTCCATTTGTTGTTGCATGCCAAGCACTTTCCTACTCCATGACATACATGTGTAAGAACCCTAGTGTCAAAAATTAACAAAAACACTCTAATAAGCATGTGATAGTGTGTTGACCCTACCTCTCTAGTTTCGACTAATACACGTGTGTCCTAAGCCACACTGTGAACATTTTTTCAAGAGATGAGATCCTAGCTTCCTTGGCTACTTCCTCTCTCGTCCTATGTTCATTAGTGAAAATATGAACCCCAAAAGATCCCTTTAGGGTCAAAGATACTTTTGGAATATACTCTCTCCACTAATGAGAATGGGCTTGTGGCCACAGTCCCACTACTAGTTTTTTTTTTTTTTGAATGGCCATAACTTGAGCATTTTGACTTCAAATTTGTTGGACAATAGTGCGTTTGGATCGCATTGCCAAGCTTTTTCCATAGATATGTTACATGATATAGATTTGAAGCACGTAGATATGGGCTATCCATGCCTCCCCTTTTATGTCCTGTTGTTGACTGAAATATGATTTGTTTCTCTTACAAGGCCCCTTTGGGGTTCATATTTCTCCTAACGTTGTCTCAAACTTTGTCTACCAAATGGAATTTCCTACATCATATGTGTCGTACTAGCTATAGTGAACAAGTAATGCATCTTTGAAAAATGTTAATTATCTACAAAAATGCTTACTCTTCATTGCAAATGTGGGCTTGTGCTATCTCTGCAGCCTTGAAAGATGGTGAGCTTTCATCCTTTGTTGCCCCACCCATGGAATAAGATGCACATTGTGAAGAATATTGTATTGTTATCTGAGCATGAAATTTGCACAATGTCATAGCCCTTGTGCATAAAGTGGGACTCTGTCTCCTTCAAGATATCCTTGTAGTTATTTTTATACAAATCAGCCTGTTGGACATAATCACGGCTACCTTTGGTGGGTAGAACCTTGACTTTGACCCTGTAAGCTAAGTCAAAATCATCCTGTGGATAGCTACAAATGTTATCAAATAAACTACGACGCCATGATCACATTTCATAGATAACTAATGACCTATGTTACCTTCCATACAAGTTGGGTTAAAAGAGAAATTAGCAGTTTCAACCATTTTGACGTGTTGGGGACTCGCTAATGCAAAGTCTTCTCGGCCCAAGCACATTCCTTGTCGTCAAACTTGTCCATTAAGGAGTTTGGGTTTTCCATTCCCACATTTTGCATCATGAATATTTCATGTGCGGTGGAGTGTGGCATTGCAAACCAAGTGAACCTGTTCATATAAATTTCTTTTTTTTGGAAAACCAATTTATTGCAATACAAGGACAACAATTGCAAATAGTTTTACAACCTACTTGTTGATCATGGCTAGCAGTAATGGGAACTCTTCCATTTCATCTGCTTTGAAATCAACTATCATGCATTCTACCTTAGGTACTTCTTCAAGCATGATACACTCTTTCAAAGCCCAATCACGCCATGCACATAGGCAATGGCTGCCATCCCACACAATAAACATTTTCTCAAACATAAGTTTGAGCTCAACAATGTTTCCAAGCTCCATGTTGAACTGAAGAGATTCATAGGTTCCAACCTGCATGGCCTCGTCAATCAAAAGGGATTGGCTAGAAAATCACCATAGAAGACATTGCCTTTCTCACTTACCATAGAGGAATAGGGATAACATCTGTGAGTTTTTTCCCCATAAATTGATTCCTAGTAGGGTAAAGGGGCCAATAAAAAACCAGGTCTCAATCCTAGGGCATGTTGGCCGCCTTTACAAAGCTCATTTTGTTCCAAAAGAGGGGCATGTTCAAGTGGTTTAAGCGAGGCGTGTGATGGGATACATCCTGTTCAATCGTGAGTTCAAGCCTTGTTGCCAGATTGGTTCAAATTAAGCTTCTCATTGTCTTCTTATTCAAGTCATTTTTCTTACAAAGGAAATTTTGTTTTGCCTCTTGCGTCCTGTGCGCTTCGCCGCTCATGATGTCATTTCTATTCCTTGGTGGACTTATATTCAACTCTCAAATACACCCTCACAAGCTCAAAATAGAGCAAAAGAGTGCCCATAATTTGTTGCCTTTCTTAGGTGCCTTATATTGTCCCCTTTACCCTATCGATTGGCATTGTGACTGAGTCCTAGAGGGTGGGTGTTATGTGTGAGGTATGGGAGAGAGAGGGTGCAAGTGTGAATGTGTGTGATTCTAATTCAATTAACCCTAGTTTTGCATAGATACCTTGTTTATATGCACACACACACACACACACACACACACACACACACACACACACACACACACACACACACACACACACACACACACACACACACACACACACACACACACACACACACACACACACACACACACACACACACACACACACACACACACACAGAGAGAGAGAGAGAGAGAGAGAGAGAGAGAGAGAGAGAGAGAGAGAGAGAGAGAGAGAGAGAGAGAGAGAGAGAGAGAGACCACGAGGGAGGGAGGGGGAGTGGCAAGACCACCCAAGGGGGGTAGCACATAGAGAGGGGGGGAAGAGGGCACGAGATGGGAGTAAGGTGGGGGAGGAGGCAAAACAGGGGAGGGGGGAAGGGGCAAGAGAGGGGGGGCAGTAGGGGGAAAGAGAGAGGGGGGGGCCTATAGGGGGTGGGAGAGGGGGGTAGGGAGGGGAGAGGGGGCTGGAGAGCGGGGGCAATAGGGGCCACAAGAGGGGGAGCGGGAAGTGTCTGAAATAGGGTTGCAAGGAAACACACACAACTTGAAGAAGTTGAAGAAGCTCAAGGCACACAAGAGAGATTCTATTTCTTAGTGCACAATGGAAAGATGAATTAGCCCTAAGATGATGGGTATATATACAATGCACGGGAAGAAAAACCTCCTAGTGAGGGAAAAAATGCCTCCGAGATCCTAAGTGTGTCCAAACACATCACTACCACATATATATATGGTAACAAATCCCTCCTAGGAGTGATGCGGTGAGCAAGAGCTGGCACATAATGTATAGGGACGTGCCATGCTGTGAACTCATGATCTATCCACTGAGGGAAGCAAGTACAAATCTTTGCAAAAAGCTTTGAACTTCTCACAAGGCAATGCCTTTGTGAACAGATATGTAAGGTTTTCCTGTGTCACCACATAAGCCAAGCTGATCTCTCCCACTGAGAGTCTCTCTCTGACATAGTGATAATGCACCTCAATGTGCTTTTTGCGAGCATGAAAAACTGGGCTCCTTGCAACTTCCAATGCGCTCTGACTATGAGTATAGATGATGTTGGAATGTGTTGTCCAACACCCAAATTAGTTGTGAGATGTCTGAGCCATACACACTCAACCATAGCTGTGAAGACTGCCATGTACTCATCTTCACAAATGGATGTGACCATAGTAGGTTTCTTCTTGCTCAACCATGATATTCATGAACTATCAATCATGAAACAAAAACCACTTGTGGACACTCACTGGTCATAAAAACCAACCTAATTTGAGTCCAAAAAAGCATGTAAATCTAGTGGTAATGACCCCCCCATTGGGATAAAACAACCCAAGATATAAAGTGCGACTCAAGTAGTGAAGATCCTCTTGATAGCCTGCCAATGCTTAGACCCTAGGCTATGCATAAACCTTCTAACTTGTGAGAATACAAATGGAATATCTATAGTGGAAATGACCCCCCGGGGATAAAACAACCCAAGATATAAAGTGCCACTCAAGTAGTGAAGATCCTCTTGATAGCCTTCCAATGCTTAGACCCTGAGCTATGCATAAACCTCCTAACTTGTGGGACTACAAATGGAATATCTAGCCTCGTATTTCATGTTGGAATTAGGGTTGCAGGGAAACACACACAACTTGGAGAAGATGAAGGAAGCTCAAGGCACACAACAAAGAGTGTCTTACTTAGTGTGCAATGGAAAGATAAAGAGCCCTAGAATGAATGGGCGTATATACAATGCACGGGAAAAAAACCTCCTAAAGAGGGAAGAAATGCCCTCGCGGTCCTAAGTGTGTTCACACACATCACTGCCACATGTATATGCTAATAAATCCCCCCTGGAGTGATGCGGTGAACGAGAGCTGGCACATGAGTAAAGGGAAGTGCCATGCCCTGAGGACATGATCAGTCCATAAAGGGGAGTAATCCCAAAGCTTTGTGGAAAGCTTCACGGAAAGCTTTGAACTTCTCACAAGACAATGCCTTTGCGAAAAGATATGCAAGGTTGTCATGTGTTGTCACGTAAGCCAAGCTGATCTCTCCTGCTGAGAGCCTCTCCCTGAGATAGTGGCAATGCACCTCAATGTTCTTTGTGCGAGCATGAAAATTTGGGTTCTTCGCCCGGGGGATTCACTCTATATACAAAATGGGATTCCACCTACGAGTGGACAACTTTGATAAAACCCCTATATACGACTCATATTAGGGAATATGACCCCCCTTTCTACGCTTATACAAAATTCAATGCAAAAAAGTATCATACCCCTATTTTACCTTAAAATTTAGGTCTCACATGATGTAACTGAGTAAAACTAGTCAAAAAGCATGTAGCATAGTGACTAGCAATGTACTAAGGAACCCTTTCTGTTGATAACTAGATATACCCTCAATGTGTCTTAGTTTGACTTTCAAACTATGTGCCCGTTCAGTCTGTACTCTAGCTACTCGTCCAATTCTGACCCATCTAAACTACTCAAAAAACATGGTTATAAAGTTGTGTTGGGTTCTCTGTGTAAATTTGCATCTATACAAACTCTTTATAGCTTTCATTCCTCATCAAATGAGCTATCATAACAAAACAAGCAATTGATACAAAGAAATGTTGGTTCCTGCATGTATCTTGGTAGCTATTGACTCACAAGTTTGAGGGAAGACTCTTTTGGGATGCCAATTTTGAAACACAAAAACTTCCTTTCATTTTCCCCTTTTCTCACTCCCCGTCCCCCTAAATATGATACCCCCTCCCTTATTTTTAAGCTTAGGAGATAAATTATTGGGGGCCTACCCCTAACTTATACGCTTATGTAACTTGTTAAACAAACCCCCCTCCCTTGTACTTACGTGGTGCGATAAGTTTTCCATGGCGAGTCCCCCGGGGTTCTTCGTAACTGCCAATGCGCTCTTACTGTTAGTGTAGATAGTGTTGGTAGTGTCTTGTCTCCAACACCCAAACTAGCCATAAGGTGTCTGAGTCATACACACTCAACCGTAGTTGTGAAGACTCCCTGGTACTCAACCTCACAACTAGAAGTGGCCACAGTAGGTTGCTTCTTTCTCAACCATGATATACATAAAGTGCCAAGCATGAAACAAAAACCACTTGTGGACACTCGCGTGTCAAAACAACCAGCCTAATTTGAGTCCAAAAAAGCATGTAAGTTTTGCAGCAATGATCCCCCCTTGGGATAAAACAAGCCAAGATTTAAAGTGCCACTAAAGTAGAAGAAAACCCTCTTGACAGCCTGCCAATGCTTAGACCCTGGGCTATGCATTAATCTGCTGACCTGTGAGACTGCAAACTGGATATCTAGGCTCGTGTTTCATACATAAATGAGGCAGCCAACAATAGTTTGATAAAGAGTGACATTATTAGCAGGATCACCAACATCGTGTAGACTAAACTTCAAAGCTATTTCCATGGGACTGGCAATAGTTTTGCAATCCTCAAGTCCAAACTTACATAGCAATGTCTCAATAATGTAACTTTTCTGACACAAGGAAATACCACCACCACACTGCTTAAACTGTATGCACAAGTAATGATGCAACAACCCCAGATCTTTCATCTTGAAAGTAGCATTAAAATCAGCCTTAAATTCAACAATATGTGCCTCATTGGGAACAATGTTTACCAAATGATCCACATAAAGAACAACAATGAGAAGTACATTGCCCTCACACTTGACATACAATGTGCTTTCTATTGGATTGTTACGAAAGCCTCATTTGACCAAATGAGTGTCAGCTGTCTCATACCAAGCACGAGGAGATTGTTTCAACCCATACAAAGCCTTCTTACATCTGCACACTTTGTCCTCTTGTCCTTTCAAGACAAACCTACGAGGCTGCGTAACATAAACTTTCTCAAATATGTCACCATTCAAGAAAGCAGTAACAATGTCTGATTGATGTACATCCCAACCAAAATGAGCTGCCAATGCACATAAAAAATGCACAGTAGTTATACAATAAGTAGGAGCAAAAGTCTCTTCATAATCTATGCCTTTTTTCTATGCATAACCCTTTGCAAACAAGTCGAGCCTCTGGCTTGTGTTTCAACTTGTAAGCCCACTTTGTACCAATGGCCTTGTTGCTAGGAGGCAAATCACATAAAGTCCATGTGTCATTTTCTATAAGTGCATCATATTCTGATTGCATGGCAGTCATCTAATTTTCTAAATTCTGTGCTTCATCAAAAGATAGAGGTTCCTCAACATCATGTAAGCTAGACACAGCCAAAGCATAACAATCTAATGTATAAGATGCATTGTGGGAGCTTGAACGAGTACGACTAGACAAAGGTGCATCGAATTTATTGTCACACAATGTACACACCAGCCATTTTGGCATACCTCTAGCCTGCTCATTTTCAGACCTTTCCTCATCAAGTACATCATGTACATGTGCATCAGTAATAGGTTGATCTGTAACATTTTTGGAACCCCCCATAGGCTGTACATTTGCCTCATTGGAATTTATATTCGTTACTTCCACCATTGAAAAGAGGCAACAAAGTTAAATGTCATGTGAGCTTACATTACTGTCTCTAGAACATGACAACAAGGGCTAAACAAAATCTTCGACAAACACAACATCCCGTGAAAACAGAATATGTTTTGTTTGTGGATGATACAACCTGTAACCTTTGCTTTCAGCACTATAACCAACAAAAATACATTTGACAGCCTTATCATCCAATTTTTTGTGTTGTATTTCTGGCACCAAAGCATATGCCAAACAACCAAAAACATGCATGTGCTCAATAAAAGGCTTTCTATCATGCCATGCTTCATATGGAGTAATAGACTGTAAAGTTTTTGTAGGACACATGTTTAGTACATATGTGGTACACATGATGGCCTCAAGCGAAAAAGAATGCGGCAAAGCTTGAGTTTTGACCATACACCATGCCATTTTTGTAAGTGACCTGTTTTTCCTCTCAGCAACACCATTTTGCTGAGGCATATAAGGCACTGTACATTGGTGTTTTATCCCACAACTAGCCAGAAATGCATTAATTCATGAGACATATACTCCCCCCCTCAATCAGAACGGAGGGTGCCCATAGTACATTTTGAGACATTTTCAGCCATAGCCAAAAACTGTTTGAAGCACATAAAAACTTCGGACTTCGCTTTAAGAAAAAATACCCATGCATGCCTGGAGTAATCATCAATGAAAGTCACGAAGTAAAGGTAATTTCCCAAGGACAGAGTTTGCATGGGCCCTCAAACATCATTATGCACAAGCTGCAATCTGCACGTGACCCTAATGGAGCCATCCTTTGGAAACTTAGAACGCTACATTTTACCCAAAATAACCTTCACAAACATGTTTGATAGGTGCTTCAAGAGGCGGCAAAGAAGCAACCATATTAGATTTCTGCAAATGCAGCAAACTGGCAAAATTCACATGCCCAAAACGTACATGCCACAGTTTTGCATCTGAAACAGCCCTTGAATCTGCAACTGCATTTGCAAAATTTTGTCCACACTTGTCATACAAAGTGAGCTTATGCAGCCTATGACACAAAAGGCAAGATGCAACAATTTCATCACCAAAACTTAGATCATGAACTGTACATCTATCATCCACAAATTTGACTACAAGTCCAAGTTGAGCAAGTGCAGATACAGAAAAAAGATTCTTCTTGATCCTAGGTACATAAAGGGAATCAACAAGTGTGAAAGAACACTACCATTTGCAGCAGTAAGCACAATCTTTCCAATCCCTTGAACCTAAAAAGAGGCATTGTTAACACAAGTAACTGAATTCCCATGAGGGATAGACTCAAGAGAGGTGAACAATTCACGATGTGAGGTAATATGCTTTGTAGCACCATTGTTGAAATACCACATATGTGAATCTATAGCAACTGATATGCATGCATCATGAACAACGAGATTGTAAGTGCACTCTACACTAAAAGCCCATTTTGCATCATCATCAGCATCACAGTCTTCTTTCGTAGAAGACTCAACAATGGCTACATTTGTAGTGGAACCAGCATTTGCAATGGAACCACCCTCTTTCTTCTTAGCCTCTTTGGCCTTCAACTTAGGACACTGCTTGATCAAGTGATCGTTAGCTTTACAATAATGGCAACACATCTTCTTTGTGCTCTTATCACTAGAATTTCCAGACGAATTGCTACCAGTTGAAGTATTAGGAACAAGTGATTTTCCACTCGCAGAAGAACCATAAGAAGTGGCTACATTGCTATTACCACCCTTTCTTTGAGCAGCAAAGAAAGCCTATTCAACTGTAATCTATTAAGTCCCTTTTTTTGGAAAGTGACTCTTGCAACAACAATGTGCATAATGCTTCAAACTTGACAACTTCATGATTTCCTTGGGTCATAAGTCTCCGAGTACTAGCAAAAGTCTGTTAAGAATCTGGTAAGGCATCAAGAATAATCTGCACAAGGGAACTGTCTAAAATGCCTTCACCTGCAGAAATAAGTTGCTTATTGATATCCTTGACATCAAGGAAAGTGTTCATATCATCTTAAGACCTCATGCATAATCTTCGACTCCAGCTCTTTATGCAACAATGCAATTTTTTCCTCATTGCGGCTTGCATAAAGACTAGCAAAAATATCCCAAGCCTGTTTTGCAGATTTTGCTGAACAAATGCAAGGAGTAATGGTGCGCTTCATAGACAATGCAATCAATGCATGAGCCTACACATCCTTTACATCCCAACGAGCTTGTTCTATCGTAGGCAAAACAACTCTAACAGCAACAATCCTTGCAACAAGACCTGCAACATCCTCAACATCGCCTACAGCCTCAGAATCAAGACATACATCAATGCCTTGCACAATATTCTAGACACCCTTTGACACAAGAACATGTTGCACCATGTAAGCCCACATGGGGTAATTGTCCCCATCCAATCTATCCTTAACAACAAACATCTTGAACACATATGTGTTGTTGTCAGCCATGGTAAATGCTGCACCTAATGTGAAAATTACCCAAAAATAGAATAAACAAAGCGAGACAGCACGTGGTATATAGCACAAACCATAGAAGACTATAAGACACATGTTATGCAAAAAATGGCACTGACAGAAATTTTGCACAAAATGACAAAATAGCATGTGCAATATTGCATGTAATGGAAACAAAGGCCGAAATGAACCTGTGAGAACACTCGCCAAAGCTCACTAAAATTGGAGAAAGTGAGCAGGCATGTGCCGGAGCTGCTGGTGACTAAGCCCGGGAGGACACAACCTGCTCTGATACCAATTGTTGGAATTAGGGTTGCAGGGAAACACACACAGCTTGGAGAAGACGAAGGAACCTCAAGGCACACAACAGAGAGTGTCTTACTTAGTGTGCGATGGAAAGATGGATAGCCCTAGAATGAATGGGTGTATATACAATGCATGGGAGAAAAACCTCCTAAAGAGGGAAAAATTGCATACATAAATAAGGCATCCGATAGAAGTATCATGAAGAGTGACATTGACAGGATCACTAGCATCATGAAGACTCAATTCCAAACCTATCTCCATGGGAGTAGCAATAGGTTTTTAGTCCTCAAGTCTAAAGTTACATAGTAATGTCTCTATGTAGCTTGTTTGACACAAGGCAATACCACCATCACATTGCTTAAATTGTATGCCCAAGTACTGATGCAAAAGCTCCAAGTCTTTCATTTTGAAAGTAGCATTCAAATCAGATTTGAATTTGGCAATGTGTGTCTCATTAGGACTAGGAATTAGCAAATCATCTACATATAGAAGAACGATGAGAAATACATAGGAATTACATCACCCTCATGCTTGACATATACAAAGTGCTTTCAGTTGGATTGTTACAAAAGCCTTGTTTAACCAAATTAATGTTAGATTCCTCATACCAAGCACGAGGAGACTACTTCAACCCATACAAAGCTTTCTCACATTTTCACACTTTATCTTCTTGTCCTTTCTTGACAAAACCGTGAGACTGTGTTACATAAACTTCTTCAAATATATCACCATTCAAGAAAGAAATAACAATTTCATATTGATGTACATCCCATCCAAAATGAGTTGTCAATGCATATAGAAAACAAATCGTAGTCATACAATGAGTGGGAGCAAAAGCCTCTATGCCTTTCTGATGTGCATAACCTTTTGCAACAATTCTAGCCTTGTAGCGATCAATCTCACCACCTCCAGCTTACGTTTCAACTTGTAGACCCACTTTGTACCAATTCCCTTTTTGCCAAGAGGCAAACCACATAAAGTCCAGGAATCATTTTCTATAAGTGCATCATATTTTGATTGCATGGCAGCCATCCATTTTTTGAATTTTGGGCTTCTCAAAAGAAAGAGGTTTCTCCTCATCACATAAACTAGAAATAGCCAAACCATAAAAATCCGACACATAAGATGCATGGGAAAAACTTGAACAAGTATGACTAGACAAAAGTGCATCCAATTACTGTCGTGTAAAGTATGCACTAGTCATTTTGGTATATCTCTAGCCTCATCACTCTCAGCCCTTTCCCCATCAAGTACATCATGTACATTTGCATTCGTAATAGGCTGATCCGTAGTATTTTCTAAAACCCCCATTGGTTTTACATTTGTCTCATTGAAATTTACATTTAAATTGCCACCATTAAAAAGAGGCAAAAAAGTGTCATGAATGTCCTGTGAGCTCACATTAGTATCTCTAGGACATGATAACAAAGGCTAAATAGAATTTTCCACAAACATAGCATCTTGTGAAACCAAGATACATTCTATTTGCAGATGGTATAACCTGTAATCTTTGCTTTCAATACTATAACCAACAAAAATGCATTTAACAACCTTATCATCTAATTCTCTGCCCTGCATTTGTGGCACCAAAGCAAAATCCAAACAACCAAAAATGCTAATATGACAAATGGCTTCTTATCATGCCACGCTTCATAAGGAGTCATAGACTACAAAGCTTTCATAACATACTAGTTAAACACACAAGAAGCATACATAATATCCTTAAGCCAAAACAAATGTGGCAAAGCTTCATTGCTTTTTCTTTCAACAACACCATTTTGCGGAGGTGTATTCATCACTATACATCGGTGTTTTATCCCACAATTAGCCAAAAATGCATTAAACTCATGAGACATATACTCCTCCCCTTGATCTAACCAGAGGGCACCCATAATACATTTAGAGACATTTTCATCCGTTTAGCTAGAAATTTCTTGAAGCACATAAACACTTTAGACTTAGCTTTAAGCGAATACACCCATGCATGCCAGGAGTAATCATCAATGAAAGTCACAAAGTATATATAATTGCCTAAGGATGGAGTTCACATAGGCCCACAAACATCATTGTGCACAAGTTGCAACCTACATGTCGCCCTTACTGAACCGTCCTTTGGAAACTTTGAACGTTAAATCTTACCCAAAATACAGCCTCCACAAACATGCTCAAAAGGTGCTTCAAGAGGCGGCAAAGAAGCAACCATATGAGATTTTTTCAAATGCAGCAAACTAGAAAAATTTAGATGCCCAAAACGTGCATGCCATATGAAACAGTCTTTGAATCCACAACTACATTTGCAAAATTCTATCCACACATGTCATACAAAGTGAGCTTATACAACCCATGGCACAACATGCCAGATGCAACAATTTCATCACCAAAACTGAGATCATGAACTGTACATTTGCCATCCACAAATTTGACAGCAAGACAAAGTCTAATAAGTGCAAATACAGACAAAAGGTTCTTTTTTATCCTAAGTACATAAAGTGCAACAAGTCTAACAAATTTGACAAAGTTTAACAAGTGCAAATACAGACAAAAGGTTCTTTTTTATCCTAGGTACATAAGGTGCATCAACAAGTGCAAAAGTGATTGGATAAGAGGCATTGTTGGGACAAGTGACATTATTCCCATGAGGGACAAACTCGAGAGAGGTAAACAAGTCTCGATGTGAATTAATGTGCGTTGTAGTACCACACATGTGAATCTGCAACAACTGACTTACATGCATCATGGAGAGAAGGATCATAAGTGCACTCTGCATTAAATTCCCACTTTGCATCTCATTAGCATCATAATGTCCTTTCACAGAAGATTCTACAATTAGCCTCTTTCTTCTTGGCCCCTTTGCCTTCAATTTAGGACACTACTTAATCAAGTGCTCAATAGCCTTGCAATAATGGAAATACATCTTCTTCTTGCCTTTTTCACCAAATTCCTAGACGAGGTAATGCCATCAGAAACATTAGGAATATGAGATTTTCTACTACCCGAAGCACCATGAGAAGTGGTTGTTACCACCTCTTCTTTGAGCAACAACAAAATTGCACGTTGTTTGGCTCATTCTTTCTTGAAAGAAAATGTTGCAACAACAAACTACATAATGCATCAAACTTGATAGCTTGAGGGTTTCCTTGGGTCATAAGTTTGCAAGTACTAGCAAAAGTCTGGTAAGAATCTGGCAATGCATCAAGAATAGTCTACACAAGTGAATTGTCATAAATGACTTCACCTATAAAACTGAGTTTCTCATTAATATCCTTGATACCAACAAGAAAAGTGTCCATGTCATCTTCATCATGCATAATATTTGACTCTAGCTCTTTACTACACAACAATGCACTTTTAGCCTCATTGTGACTTGCATAAAGACCAACAAGAATATCTCAAGCTTGTTTTGCTGATTTAGTTGAGTGAATGTGAGGGATAATAGTGCACTTCACTGGTAATGCAATCAATGCATGAGCCTTTGGATCTTTAAGATCCCAACAAGGCTTCTCAGTCGTAGGCAAAACAACTCTAGTAACAACATACCTACCACTAGAACCTGCAACATCCTCAATAACACCGTAGACAAAACAACTCTAGCAACAACATCCCTACCACCAAAACCTGCACCATCCTCAACAGGGTCTGTATCTAAACAAGGAAAATGTATATCAATGCCTTGCACAACATTCCAAACACCCTTTGACACAAGAACATGTGTCATCATGTAAGCCCACATCAGGTAGTTGTCCCCATCCAATTTATCCTTGGCAATGAGCATCTTGAAAATGTTTATGTTGTTGTCATCCATGGCAAGTGACTGCACCTGATGTGAAAACTGCCCAAAAAGAGGAAAAATGAAGCAGGACCAACATGTGATATCACAACCCAAAGAATTCTTTAAGGGACTTGTTCTGGAAAAAATTGCATTGATAAAAAATTTGCACAAAAAGACAAAATTACATGCACAATACTTCCTATAGTGGAAAAGAAAGCCAAAACTAGCCTGAATGAAAATTTTGAGCACATCAAGCGCTTCAAGCTACCTTGAAGGATTTGTCAACTGATTGATGCTCACTAAAACTCACCCAAATTGGAGAAAGTGAGCAAGTGTGTGCTGGTGACATTGATGACTATGCTCGGGAGGACACAACGTACTATGATACCAATTGTTGGAAGTAGGGTGAGAAACACACACAACTTGGAGAAGATGAAGAAGCTCAAGGCACACAATAGAGAGTGTATTTGATTACTGCACAATGGAAAGATGAGTTAACCCTAAAAACTTCCTAGTGAGCGAAAAAATGCCCCAACGGTCAAAAGTGTGTTCACACACATCACTACCACATATACATGGTAACAAGAAGGGGGTAGGGGGTAGGAGAGGGGGGTAGTAGGGGGAGCAGAGTGAGGGAGAAGGGGATAGGGGTCAGAAGAGAGAGGTCTGTAGGGTGAGGAGAGGAGTGGGGAGGGGCACATCTACATGGTGCTTACTATCTATTCAAGTTAGCAAGACACCATTAATATCTAGGATTACAATTGGCTTTGTCTTAAATAGTATATTATTTGGATCCTCCCATGGCCAATCCACCATCCCATCCTTGTGCTTTACGTGTCCAATGGCCTGAGATGCATCACCACTTACATCAGCTATGCCACCCTCATCATCCCAAGATGCATCACCATCTGCAACACAAGCCTAGATGCCTCACCATATGGATCACTCCTAGATGCATCATCATCTGGTTTATCACCAATATCCTTGTCCTCAAATGCTTCAAAATTTCCAATAGAAAAAGCTTTGATTGTCTTGAATAACTCACTTGTACTGAGGACATGTAGCTCATAACCCAACTCACTGAGTGCCTTAGGTAGTGATGAAAGTCTTGCTAGCTTCCAAGACTCAAACCAAAACTTGTGTCCTCAATAACTCACTTGTACTGAGGACATGTAGCTCATAACCCAGCTCACTGAGTGCCTTATGCAGTGATGAAAATCTTGCTAGCTTCCAGGATTCAAACCAAAACTTGTGTCCTTGCCCTCTTGCTCCTTAGTGCTGCTAGCACATGGAACTTTTCCCTCAACTCTAAATGAAATATCTACATCAAGAAGTTTTTTCACTACATACTTTACTACCATATCTATTACTAGATCGTCATTAAGGCTAATGGAAGTGTTCGTGCATAAAATAAAAATAATAACGTTAAAAAAAATGATAGACAAGACATCAAAAAATTGGATTTTGGATTTTATTAATACATAGGGATGGAGAACTATTACAAATCTAAAACGGTGATAGCCTTAGGAAAAAGGCAAAAAACGGGGATAGGCCAAAAAGCAAAAATATTGAGACTATGTTTGGAGTCTTTTTTTGACTCTGGTTGTTATAACACCTTTTCTTCTAACTTCTTTGGAAATATCTTCTCTTGCATATTTCATTGCATGGTCCTTCAATTCTTTGTCGTCCCTTCTACATCATCTATAGGCTTTTTGGTAGCCTCATCTATATGAAAGAACCAACAATAAGCATGAATGAAATTTTAAGTAATAATATCTATCTTAAGGAAAAAACATAACCAAACTTACCAATTATCATCTTTCACTTTTTTTCTCTTTGCATCATCTGTATGGTTTGTAGGATGGAAGTAGTAGTGTATATGGCTTAAATTGCATTGGTCTTCATTGGTGAAGGATCGTCTTCTGCTTGATCTTCCTTCTCAAGACCATCTTTGTCAAACACACCCTCCTTGTCAACATATACATGCACCTTCAAAAAAATTTCTTCACAATTACTATGGTCTTTCACTGCAGACTTTACTACCACATATATTATGGGATCTAGATCATCATTGAGGTTACTGGTAGCATATAACCATTAAAAAAAAAATAATAAAAATAATAATAATAGACACAACATAAAAAATCAAAATTTGGCTTCTTAATACGTAGGAAATGGAGAACTATTACAAAGTAAAATACGATGGTCCAGGCTTTAGGAAAAAGGCCAAAAATGGGATAGACCACAAAGTAAAAATATTGAGACTATGTTTTGAGTATTTTTCAGATTCTTCTTGCTATAGCACCTTTTATTCCAACTTCTTTAGAAATATTTTCTCTTGCACCTTTCTCCACCTCCTCCTTTGATGTCTTTGTTGGTCCTTTTGCATCCTCTCTAGGCTTTCTAGAAGCCTCATCTATAGGAAAGAAGCAACAATGAGTAGGAATGAAATTTAAATAATATTATCTACCTTAAGGACAAAACATAACCAAAATTACCCCTTGTCATTTTTATTTTTCTTTCCCTTTGCATCATTTGTATGGTTTGCAAGATGGAAGGATTGGTCTCTATGGCTTGAATTTCATTGGTCCTCATTGGTGAAGGATCATCTTCTACTTCATCTCCCTTATCACGGACATCTTTTTATAGCACACCTTCCTTATCAACATGTATGTGCACCTTTGGAAATTGTTCTTCGCAGTTGTTACCTTCTACAATCTCCGCCATTTGGCAGGCTCAGTCTGTGTATTCATGATAATTATTAAGGAATTAAGGACAATTCTTCAAGTTACATGTGGCTACATCATGAAAATGGTAGCTATTAAGCAAGCACTAAAAGCTACTAGTACTATCTTGGTAGCTACCATTGCTAGCTTGGTAGATACCAATGCTATCCTAGTAGCTACCAATGTTATCCTAGTAGTTGATTTGATGACTCAAAGCTACCAAGATGACACTAGTAGCTACCAATGCTAGCCTAGTAGCTACCAAGATGACAATAGTAGCTACCAATGCTAGCCTAGTAGCAAGTAGGCTAACATTGTTGGTGGTTAGAAAAATGAAATCCTAGTAGAGCAACCTTTCTCAGGACTAGCATGACAATTAACTTTATGGAACTGGGTTGATAGTGGTATCTACCACTCTACCAAGGCAACTGTGATAGGCTTGTAGCTACTAGTGCTACTCTGGTTCCTACCAAGCTAACAGTGGTAGTTAACACAAATCAAAGCTTTCCAAGGAGTAGCATGGAAGCTAACTGTGTAAAGGTGGTAGCTACCAAGTTGACAATGGTAGTTAACACAATCAAATCCTCATAGTAACCTTTCCAATGAGTGAAATGGAAGCTAACTGTGTAAAGGTGGCTTATAAAATATTCTTAAAGTTCACTCATCTAGCTTCTAAACATCCCACCACTAACATTTTTTTTTGGTTTTTAATGAATAGTCATTAATAGATAGGTTGTTTTGTGTTGTATTCAGTTCATTCTTCAATTGTAGCTTCCTCACTTTTGTGTTGGTCACATCAAATGACAATGAAGTGTCCCAAGCTTAGGGGTGTAGCATCTTGTATGTGCCATACTACTCTATTTCATTAATGTCATGCCCTTTACTTGTAAAGGAAAGGGTGTGAGCATCTTTTATGTGCCCTATTGCTCTACTTTATTAAAAACATGCCGTTCATTTGTAAAGTCTCACCTCTCCACTTGCACCCATGGCTGGTCACACGTCTCATACTACCACCAACAAATGAGTAAGAATGCAGCCCCCACACTGGTGCCGGCACACATGGGCCTCCGCTACGTCCTTGACCATGATCAACCTCATAAAAATCATTCTATTGATCTTAAAAATCATATAATTTCTTTGGCTCCCTAGCCCAACTATCAACCATCCACATGAGGAATTATAGTATGTGCCTTGGATTCAATTTGCTTGATCAACAACTGCACCTTATCAATATCATGTTTGTTTAGGCTGGTAGCCTCATCAAGCTCACCCCTACCATCCTTCATGCTACAATTATATCTGCATTTAGTGCTCATACACATGCACCTTTTACTGTAGGATGCTATCACCTCCACTTGCACCAAAGCTATACTCTTGGCCGCCCTTTGAGAGTCAATGTTGACCCCACTTTGGCCATGCATAGGCAATGAAGTCCACATGTTTAGCCATCTAAATCCCAAAACCTTAAAGTGTTGCAGAACTCTAGTTTATGCAATAGGCTAAACAAGTTTTAAAATCATAGCATAGACTAAAAAAGTTTATTCTAGTTCAAGAAGGGGTTTTTTTCAAACTAAGCCACAATCTTGTTTTGAGCTATTCGTGACAAAAAAACAGGGTTTCACTTTGCGACATGTAAACTTTTGTTTTCTCTCGTTTTGTCTCTTGATCAATGCATCTCTCTCTCTCTCTCTCTCTCTCTCTCTCTCTCTCTCTCTCTCTCTCTCTCTCTCTCTCTCTCTCTCTCTCTCTCTCTCTCTCTCTCTCTCTCTCTCTCTCCCCCCCCCCCTTGATGTATGGTTGTGCACAAAAAAACATACGTTCACAATTACATACATACATTGTAGATTTGCATGCACATAGTTGAATACCAGCACACATGTACACAAAATATTTTTTTAATGAAAAGAGTTATTTTTAAAATTAATTATTAGAATATTGAAAATTTAAAGTTAGAAGGTTTTTTAAAAGTATATTTGAATGCTCTTAATTTTTATACATTATTTTTTATTATAATAAAGTATGGCATTGTATTTGTTAATTAATTTTAAATATTTTTTAGTATAAATGTAATATTTATAATTTAAATTCATTTTAATTTATCAATTTTAAATTTGGGCTATTTTTATATTTTAAATTAAGATTTAAACTTATGTTCATAGTTTGTATTTATTGATTGAAATTTGAGGATTGAGATTAGATTTAGGGTTTTATGTTTTTATTCTAAATTTAAATTAAGTTTTTGATTTAAAAAATTTGTTTGTAAATTATAACCTTCGTGATAATTTTAAATGTAAATTAAGAATTTAGAGTTAAGTCTGGATTGTAAATTCAGTTTTAGATTTAAGTTTGCATTTTGTGATTATAAAGTTAAGTTTAAGATTGTAAGTATAGTTTGAATTTATGACCATAAATATTTATGGTTTCCATTTATGTTTAAGATTGGATTTGTGGTTTGTGTTTATCACCTCAAGCTCATCCCTAGCTTGCTTAAGGTCAAAGGACTTTTAACACTAACCTTTGGAGGTCTTTTAATGAATCTAACCCTAAGGTATTTAAGCTCCATTAGTTAGCCTTGCTCTTTGACAGACCATCTCTCATTTGGACCCCTTTACCATTGGCCCCATGTTGAGATAGATCTGTAAGCACATGTCTATATTCTAACCCTTGTTCCCATTTATTCTCCCACATTAAATAATCAGTTTAATATGAGAAAATCATTTGGGTTGGTTAGATATTATATTTTATGACATTACCTCCCTCTTGAAATCGTAGTCGTCCTCAACTATGAGGTAGAAGAGATAAAGCCTTAGTCATTACTCAATGTTTCTTAGCAGGTAGAGGATCCCTTTTTACCCTATGACATCATTCTAAGATGGATGACTAATCCATTTGGTGCTTGGGAGACGTAGCTTTCGCAAGTATGTCTGCTCTTTAGTCCATTTCATTCTCCCAAGTAGAGTGACAAATTCTACTTGGTGTTTGAGAGACATCGTCATCCCAAATATGATTCTAAGCATGCATACTACTTAAGTTTGTGCACAATAAAAAGAGAATTAGTTTAATAAGACAAAAACATTGGTCATTTAAAAGAAACATGTACATTTGCTTACTCTAATGTAACATTGTTAGCATTGACAAGGTTCATACTATCCTTAAGTTGTATTCCTTGCATCCATCTAGCATCTTCAAAAGGATAATTTTTGAACTTAATAAGATACCGTCAGATAATCTCCATGCCATTTGAGTAATATTCTGATGTGTAAACTTCTGGATAGGCTTGAGAATGATTGCCAAAGGATAGCTTTGGGTTGTAGCACCTCTTCGTGGTCTTTGATTTTGGGAGGGTCTTCAATAATTGGTTCAGTTGGTGGCTCTCCTTTGTAGGGCTTAAGTAGGCTCACATGAAAATCATTATGTATGAGCCAATGGTTGGGAAACTTGAGTTGATAAGCCATCTCATTGATTGGCTTCAAAATTTGAAAAGGACCATAGTATCTTTTTGCTAGTTTAGCATAATACTTTTGGTGGCCCATAGGAATTTTGCTTGTCGTTTGCCTCAACCGAGCCTTGGGAAACTTAAGTAAAACCCAAAAATTTTCTTTAAATGTTAAGGCCCTTATGTGCTTGTCAGCAAACAGCTTTTTGCCTTTGTTGAGAGATGGATATAGCCTCCTTAATCTTTTGAAAAGATTCTTGTAGGTCACGGCTATACTCATCGGCAACAAAGATCTTCCTATGTACTTTAAGTAGCAAGGAACTTTTATGTATTTCCTCAATGATTTCGAACGGTGCTTTTTCTGTAGAAGTATGGACAATGTTATTATATGCATACTCTACAAGGGGTAAGTACTTTTTCCATTGTGAGTATTGATCTACTTGTGCCATATGGTCTTTAGTAAATCGAGTATCATAAGATTGGCTATCTCACTTTGGCCATCCGTTTGTGGGTGATAGGCTGAAGAGAAATTCAATTTTGTATTTAGATTTTCAAAGAGACCTTTCCAAAAATTACTGGTCATTCTAAGATCTCTATATGACATGATGGATGTTGGCAATCCATGGTGTTTGAAAATCTGAGATATGAAGAGAATTGCCATTTGGTGTGTCTTAATAGTCTTTTTGTCAGGAATAAAGTGTGATTGTTTGCTAAACCTATCGACTATTGTCCATATTCCCGTATTCCCATGAATAGACTTGCATAATTCAAAGATAAAGTCCGTGGATATACTCTCCCATAGTGAATTAGGGATTGGAAATGGTTGGAGTAATCCAAGTTGTTCCCCTCTATCATACTTAGTCTTTTGGCATACCACAAATTTTGAAACATACTCTTGTATGTCCACTTTCATGGTAGGCCAATAGAAGTATGTCTCTACACCTCGAAGAGTAGGTTGAATGCCTCTATGCCCCGCATAGGTAGGATCATGGGAATTATACATAACTTTCTTACAAAGAGAGTGGGTTACACATAGCCTTTTGCCATGGAGAAGATAACCATCTTGCAAGGTGAATGGTTCCTCTTTCTTCCCCAAAGCAAGGGCTGACATTATGTCTTTAAAGTTAGGGACAGTAGCATACTCACGTATCATAGACGACAGATCATTGTGAGTTTCTATAGACACCGCATTAACTTTTGGTTGTCGTGAAAGTGCATCAGCCACTTGATTGTGCTTACCAGCAATGTGAGCAATAATGAAATAAAATTGTGAAAGAAAATTTACCCACCTCATTTGTTTCTTGGGAAGCTTGGTTTGTGTTTTGAAGTACTTGAGACTTTGGTGGTCGGTTTGCAAAATAAATGGAGTCCCCAATAGATAGTGCTTCCATGTGTCTAGGGAATGTAGAATAACTAAAAGCTCTTTCTCATAAATGCCCAAGGCCCATTCATCCGTATTGAGCCTTTGGCTCTCATATGCTATGGCATGCCCTTCTTGAAGCAAGACTGCTCCAAGGCAATCACCACAAGCATCACATTGGAACTCAAATGTCTTTGAGAGATCTCGAAGCATAAGGACTGGTTTGGAGGTAAGCTTCTCTTTGATCTTGTCAAAAGCATTATGCACCTTAGTAGCCCATGAGTACTTAACGTTCTCCTTTCTTAAGTCATGTAATGGTCCTGCTATTTGATAGAATTTTGCTTTGAAGTGTTTATAGTATGAACACATACCAATAAAGCTTCTTAGCTCATGTAGATTCCTTGGATTATGAAATGCTTTTATTACCTCTAAATTTGATGAATCCATACAGATACCATCTTGAGAGATAATTGAATCTTTTGAAGGAAAAATTCACTTTTCTTTTGATTAATAAGAAAAATCACCTGGAGATGTTGCTTGTGTTCCTCCAAGGACTTGGAGTAGATGATGATACCATCAAAGAACACTCCAATGAATTTGCGGTAGGGTCTAAAAATTTTCTCCATTAAACAATTGAATATGGCTGGTGCATTAGTCAAGCCAAAAGGCATGACTAAATATTCATAAAGGCCAAATGTTGTACAAAAAACGGTCTTTAGGATATCCTCATTCACTATGCTTATTTGATGGTAGCCACTTTTAAGGTCAATCCTATTGAAGTAGGTAGAGTCTTGTAGCTTATCAAATAGATCTTGTACCCGATATACGAGAAATTTGTTTTTTATAGTGATATGGCTTAGAGCTTAATAGTCCACTGTATGTACCATCTTTCTTTTGCACTAAAAGGACTGGAGAACAAAAGGGAGAGGAGCTAGGCCTCACCATCCCTTTGTCTACCTTCTTGTACTTTCCATGATCTCCTCTTGTTGAGCTTGGGAAACTCAATAAGGAGGCTTGTTAGGCGGTGAGCTTCCTAGTAGGAGCTCAATTTGATGGTCATCATCCCCTCGTTTTAGAGGTAAGTCCATAGGGATATCATCAATGAACACATCATGGAATCCTTTTAGAAAATTAGACAAGTCTAACTCTTCTTGATTCCTACCATTTAAATTTAATGAAACACTAGGACCTTTTAGGGACTCTTTGGAAAAAACCATGTATGTAGAAATTGAGCTTTTCATTGATTTATCAAAAGCAAGAGGATTTACAAGTCGTATAGTACAACCAAACTCACTAGCATCTATATACATGCTCTTTTCCCTATAGGTGAAGTAGATTCTTCTTTTAGGGAGCTTCATGTTGGTAGATATGTGGTTGAACCATGGTGCCCCTAGGATAGCATCCTCATGTTGGAGAGGAGAGATAAAAAAGTCTTCTTTGTCGACATAGCTTTGGACATGAAGCCTCAACTTCCCAATCAAGGGAGTTACAGAGGCTTGCTGTTAAGTATCTCCCATCTCAAAAGCTTGAATGCCCAACTTGGTGGCCAACTCCATTGTGAGTAGAGCCAGGGTCAAACAAGATGAATGCATCATGCTTCCTTACCTTTCCCCAAGCATAGGAGAGAGGTGATTCTTTGCAATGAGCATCTTCTTTTGGAGCTTCAATAGTGAAAGCTCTAGGAGTTTCATTGTTGTGGACAATTCTCTTGGGGCAAGAATGATAGCCATGTCTTTTCTCCCCACACTTAAAACATTTGTGGTCCTTGCAAAAAGCTTCAAGCTCTTTAGGAGAGAGTTTATTTTTACCTTCGTAAACTCCCTTCTCCTTGGACTGATTGTTGTTGTTGCTGTTGTTGAAATTGCCTTGGAAAGAATTTTGGGCATTGGTTTTTCCCTTTACATCACTTTTGTCTTTGATTTCCATGGGCTTGACATTTCTTCTAGCCCCTTGTTGGAAATTGATGCACGGAGAAACCATAGTGTGGTGGATTACTTTGGTGATAGAACCAGGTCGTTGTGAGTTGACGTACTCGGTCATCTCTTCAAGCAATCCTACACAAAATTGTTGCTTTTACTTGGCAAAGTCTATCTTTTGAAAGACAGTAGACTTGGGATGTAAATCTCAAAATTTGTCCATTATTTATGGATAGACTCATGGGAGAGAAGCTTCAAACTAATCCATTTGGTAAGCACTTTGTCCTTTGCATTGCTTGCAAGGAATTGCTTCATGATGGAAACTCATAGAGTTTTCCATGTCTTTGGGGCTTTGTCGTTGCCACCTCCATGAAGGCTAATGCACCACTTACAAGCCGAGTTCTATAAGTGCATAGCTACATGGTGTAGCTTGGAGGACTCCGCGAAGCCCTCGTCTCCAAAGGTTGCATCAAATTGCTGGATGAAGGCCAACACCAAAGGTGCCGTCATAGGTGAGAAAAGAGATACTCTCTCCTCCCTCTTTGAACTTCTTGAGCTTTTGGGACCTTCACCATGCAAGGTAAGATTTGCGATGTCCTCCCCTCTTGTATTCTCTAGGAGAATAGTTGTAGCTTTGGTCGGAAGAGGAGGAAGGTGAAGAAGAAGGAGAAGAGGGTGACCTCTTTCTTACCCTTTTCTTCCTTTGTTTCCTCTCTTCGCTTTTGGAGTGATGAGAAGAAGGATTTTGGGTTGACCGTTTCCTCTTGGGAGGTGTTGGAGATCGTTTAGATCGTCGTCTTTGTGGAGCCACATCTTCAGAGGAACCTAGGAATTCATTACTTTCTCCTTCCTTAGATTCCTCCTCTTATATGGGAGAGAGTCTTCTTTTGGGGGTCTCATCAAGAGGCCTCCTAAGCTCTCTCTCCTCTTGGAGAGCAAGAGAAATCCCATAAGCACGAAGTTGTTGAGTAACTTTGGCTTGCAAAGCAGGGTTGCCCATAGCGTTCTGTTGAGCTTGCTCGTAGCTCAATAATGATTAAGCCAAAGGAAAACCCTTAGAGGCTCCATTTAAAGACTATAGTTCCCGACGGTGTACCTCAAATTAAGTCCTACTCAACCAAGATAATAGATCCATGTCCCACTTACCCTATTGCAATAGATAGTTCCAACCTTTCATGGAAAGCTTAAGGACCTCTCTTCTTAAGCAAGAAAAGAGAAACCAATAGCTCTAATACCAATGTAATGGAAATGGCTTATGAACTTTGAGAATAGCGAAATTAGGAGAATTAAGAGCATTTTTGTGAGACTACTTTGAGAACATAGAGGGTGAACTTATCTAGTGGTTGCAACTCAATCATAATACTTAATTAACTTGGCATGAACAATACTTTTACAAGAGAGAGAGTTTAGAGAACTTGTTGAGGATTGGATTTATGTGGAGCCGGTCCCCCCTCCAATAGGCTTTTGTATTATAGATTCTCCCATCAAGAGAGACTTGGTACATTACAATCTTTGTGTTCCTTGTGACCTACGTGATGCAATGAAGATGGAAAGATTCATGCATCACAAGCATAACATAGACTTTGTAAAAAGCATTAACCATCCCCAGCCTCTATCCCAAGGCCTCAAACACCTTCAAAGGTGGAGAGAGCTAGGGGGGATTGAGGGTAGGGAAGAGGAAGAAGAAGCATTCATAGGAGAAAGAAATAGTTCCTCAATTATCATCAATCTTCTTGCTAGCATACATAATAGTGTAGTAATGAAGATGGAGAAGATGGACAAGCAGAGTGCATATCAAGCAAGCATGCTAGTATTGGGACAAGTGTCCCCCTTTCCCCTTTAAGAGAGAGGACTTGATAAATGCATCGACAATTAATTCAATCAACTAAATTATCATTGGACCCCTTGGAAGGCTAGCCAATAGGCTTTAGGCACACCATGAGGGCAACATGAAGAGGAACTTGACAAGTGTCCTATTTGCTTTCTTTGTACCAAGATTTCCTTGTGTGAGGGTGTGTGTGTTCTCTCTCTATCCCCTACAATGAAGGCTCGCCACCCTTGAGTAGGGATCATGTTGACTTTGTGGAACACCTTACCCCCCTCAAGCACCTTATTTAGCAAGCACGACAAGCACCTCAAGCACCTTAGTAAACAATCACGACAAACACCTCAAGCAGCTTAGTCAACAAGCACGAAAAGCACCTCAAGAACCTTATTCAGCAAGCACGACAAGCACCTTAGTCAACAAGCACGACAAGCACCTCAAACTTGGGCCGGGTTCCCACCTCAAGCTCTTGCCTAAGGTCAAAGGACTTTTTTGGAGGTCTTTTAATGAAGCTAACCGTAACGTATTTAAGCTCAATTACTTAGCTTGCTCTTTGACAGACCATCCCTCATTTGGATCCCTTTACCATTGGCCCTGTGTTGAGAGAACTCTGTAAGCACATGTCTATATTCTAACTGTTGTTCCCGTTTATTCTCCGACATCAAATGATCAGTTTAATATGATAAAATCATTTGGGTTGGTTAGATATTAGATATTATGCCAGTAATTCATAGTGCCAATAAAGTATTTTTCAGAATTGGTTTGGTACAATTTTACCTATTTTGATACTGACTTGATCCCTATTTGATACTAGTATGAATGTCATTTGGTACTGTTTTGGTATTGTTTAATATTTTTTGGTACTACTTGTGCTCTTGGGGGGTTCACTATATGTAAAACTACCATATCACGTGCGTTCAAGACATGTTTGTAAAACCCCTTATCTGTGAATTTTGTTAAGAATATAATGTACCCTTTTCTTTTAAAATCTGTAAGTTTTTTTCAAATTTGAAAAAATAATTCCCTTTTGTATATATATTTCTATAAGTTTCAAGAACTTTAAATACCCTTCTGTTGAACTTACGTGAGTCTACATTTTTATTAGGTGACCTCTCCGCGCTTGTGTTCTTCCTTGCTAATTGTCTTTTCTGTTGAGTAAGTTAATAGAGTATGTTTGTTTTGTAGATGAAGTATGCCAAGATCTACAATGAGTACCTGGAAAACCAAAGATCATTACAATTTTGTAAGCAAGTTGTGTGATGATGCGAAGAGTGGGATGGATTGACCCCAAGGCCTCATGTTGTGGACAATGAAAACACAATTCATTTGTTTGGTACTTGTGTTGCATGTGGGAGACTTTGGAAGATTCTTACCTAGTTGGTACCTTCATGCTTCCATGTCAGCTTCAGTACCATCCACTTTGTTTGCAACTATGTTGAGAACAAAAGATATTTGCGTGAAGACACGTTGCAACACCGGCAATCCCTTTGGAGGCCAAGGCTTGGATGTCAAGGAGGTCATTGTTGATGAAGAGTAAGTGGGGTGCTGTGTTGGACACTATGCTCATATCATTGATGACCTAATATTGTTCATCTTTGTGTATATGTAGGTAGAGGATCTTTTGGTGCAGACACCCATGACAACACCCTAGTGGATCAAAAGGATCTTCACATTTATGGCAAGTCAGATGCGACTCACGTGTTCTAGGAAGATCATCACAAGTCAATGTAGAAAATACTGTAAGATTTTGATGCGAGCATAGTGGAAGGGAAAGGAGCTGAGCCTGATGTAGACTCAAGCTTTGGAGAAGATCAACTAAAAGCTGAAGTGTGAGAAATACTACAAGTCTACCGGTATGTGGCACCATGCATAGTACCCAATTTGGTACTTTTCTGTAAACTGCATACTACCACACTGGATTTTTTGGGTCGAGAAAAGAGCCAAAGATACTACTATGTATCTAGTTTGGTACTTTGCAGGATACTCTGAAGGCACCAAATCTATTTCCAAACCCAATTTGGTATTATGCTACCAAGTGTGAGTGATGCCCAAAAGTACCAAATTAAGGCTTTGGATCTCTAAGTTGCTATGCAGGCAAACTCAAAGCACCCCACATAATACCGAATTGGGTACATGTTTTTACACTTCATAGTACCAAACTAAATTCATAGTACGAAATAAAAACTTTTTTGCATACTGTATAGTGCCAAACTGGATTAGTAGTACCAAATGGGGTACTTTCTGTTTTTCCAAAAAGCTTCAAATTGGTATTATGCATCTTGTTTGGTACTTTGGAGGTAACACTGAAAGCACCAAAAATCCAATTTGGTACTATGCTTTTAAGTGCAATAATTTCCCAAAAGTATCAAATTATTATTGTGGATCCCCTTAGGCAGTATGCATACACACCTAAAGTAACTTGCATATTACCAAATTGGGTAATTTCTTGTATATTACATAATTAAAAATTGGATCCAGACTACCAAATTGGAAACTTTTTTAGATACAAAAAAGAGCCAAAATTGGTACACACTCTCTAGTTTGGTACTTTGCAAGATACACTGAAGGCACCAAATTTGTTTCCAAAACCCGATTTAGTATTACACTAACAGTGTGGGTGGAAATCAAAAGTACCAAATTGAGAATAAGCATCCATACTTTCAGGCTTTGCAACCAAAAAATTGTATTGTGCATCCTCTGGGAACCATGCAAAATCCAATGAAGCACCAAATTGGTAATATGGAGCTGGAAAATGCAATGTTTCTTGCCCAAAAAGTATCAAACTGGTACTGTTTGGCCTAGAGTGATTGTTGGCAAAAAAACTACCAATTTGGTAACGTATAGCCAAACCTGAATGCCACCTAAACACTACAAATTTTGTGAGCACTATTCCAACAGAAACCAAGGCCACCAAGGATTGCATTGTAGGAAAAAAATATTACCTAAGAGTCAGCTAGAAGATGTATGGGATGTTTGATGACACATTTTGCCTCGATCTTGTGCTTGCAAATATCCTTTCTTTTAGGTGAAACTCTCGTCTTGGTTTTCCAAAAAGCAGTCACCAAATCTCTAGTTTGACTTGTGATACTTTTATGCAAAGGAAATTAATTGTGACAAGCAGTAAATGGCAACACTTCATCCTCATCTTTCATTTCTAGCCTGCTTGATGCTGCTATATTCCATTGATGAACACAAGACAACAGTAATTTTGGATTCATTCACTAACATTGTCCTCTAACCACCATTGTTCATTCTCATAACATCTAGCCATGGCTTTGCATATATTGTTCCTTGACCTAGTTGTAGAAAGTTCAACTGTCTTAGCAAGGTTTTACTCCTTGTGTCATTGCTCATGCTTCTTTTGTGCCCAATAGCCTCGCAAAAATTGATGGTTAGTGACACGATCATGCATGCTCATGTTTCCCATTATAGTACCCTCTATAAATGCGGGTATCCTTGACTTGATATTACTAAAGGGATCACACTCAACTTCTAACATTGTCTCTGTAGATACGGTACTGGTCTGAGATGCCATGGATGTAGAGAGAGAGAGAGAGAGAGAGAGAGAGAGAGAGAGAGAGAGAGGGAATCTAAATCCCACCCACGTCTTGCACCCACGTTGATCTATTATGGGACGTTTCAAAAAAGACTACAGTAAAAACCTCTAAGAATTTTACATTTGATTTTTCTCCTTCATTTCCATTTTGCCCTCTTTTACTTTAGTCTTGTTCTACTCAAGACCCCACCAAGCCTAGACCAAGCATAGGTGGTGTCAAGGACATCCAATTTTGTACCACCATCCCTTGCTTTCAGCCGTTTACATTTTTTAGTTTAAAGTAGTTTATGACGTAGGATTTAGGTTTAAATATTATCTATTTAGTTTTAAGCTTACCTTTAGGTCACAAATTTATATTTAGAGTTTTGATGGAGATATAAGTTTGCGTTTTTAAATTAGGATTAGATTGTAGATTTAGATATAGATTTACAATTTAGTTTGTAGATTCAAATTTAAGGTTACGGTTTAAATTTAGATATGAGTTTTCCTTTACCATTCACACCACAATTTACAAACTTGCCACATTAATTCTATGAATTTTCCAAAAGAATATTAACATTGCCTCCATATCTTTAGTGAAGCAAAATGGTACGAAGTGTGTTTACATGTTTGAAACACATTTTTCCACCACTATGCTTACCATTCTAGTGCATCTCCTTGTGCACATAGTTGATGAGGTAGAAATAGAAGGCACCTAAAGTGATTCATGAAAATACTGAAGGGAAACGTGAGTCAAAGGCACACCTAGAGGGAAGCATGGTAGAGGGTTGGGTAGTTTCAAGGTCATTAGCATGCAGTGGCGAGTGGATCTCTAGAGTGGACCATGCAAATGACATGCTTTGTCAGACAATTGAGGATGAGCGCATAACTGGGATTTTGATGGTGAGCCTTAGCATGAAAATAAAAATAGCATGGACTTGGAAGCAAAGATCAATTGATTATGCATGCTCCACCCAATCCAACATTGTAGAAGTGTCTTGCACGATACGATGTGCAAAATAAGAGTGACACACTACAAGATAGGGGAAAAAAAGCAAAGGTGTGTTATCCTAAAGATAATGATAGCTTTTTTCATTCATGAGTCTAAGATGATTGCAAGATGCCATGGAAAGGGCCACGCAACAAGGTGAATAGGGAATAGAAGAGAAGTGTGAGTATTCATGGGGTTGTAGTCCCAAGCCAAATCTCTATTCTCAGATGTGTGGTGGTGTGGCTTTTTTCGACATTGACATTCATTTCTATATTTTGTCATAGTATAATTCGTAGATGATAGCATGGTATAAATGTCGCCACGTGAAGGTAGAGTGGGTTGACATAAATTGATGCATGTTCGATTAGAAAGTCATTGCAAAATTTGAGCAATCTAGCCGGAAATTATCATCCAATTGTGGTAGAAATCATGATTTTGGAACAAAATGAGGGTGAATTATAGAGGATTTGATGTGGAATTTTTTGATGTACAATGGTTCAAGGTAACCATGGAGAGCCATATTGATACCGTGCGTAGAGGAGAGCCTGAGGTAGACTCAACAAAAAGATGGACCGATCTTTGAGACACATTCATCCTCCCAAGCATTGTGAGTAATTACTTCATATCTTTTTGCAAGTTCTTGTGATATCTTTACACTCGATTCCTCATGTTATATGGCTCCTCTTTTTTAGGTAACTTTCTATCCCAAGGCTTCACAAGTGAAGTTGTTGTATGTCATTGAGGTAGCCCCAAATGTGAAATAAAATTATTCACCTTGATTTTGAAATTTCTTGATGCATGGGAATAAAAACAATAATGTACATATTGTGATATATGCTAAAGCAGTTACTACGATTGCCATCATATGTACATAACAATCTGAGGAGTCGTGGCCTTGCATTGTTGCGTGTTTTCCCACTTGATAACATGCCTAATTTGGTTTGATAATTTACCTATTCCAAGTGTTTCATGGTAGCAAACTTATCTCGCCTACAAATGTGGATGCGGACAAAAACTGCCAAAAATAGCAACTGACGGGCGTCGACATAAAATTGCATGGAAAGTGATCCAAAATGAAAAATTAATGAAAAATGATGTATATCTATCATTTTAATGCTAATGTGAGTGATACCATGAATTTATGGAATTTTCCGACTTTGTTTAAGATTTTTCACATAAAAATGGTCTTTTTTGGGTTAAAAATGAGCTAAAAATGACCTAATGTTGGCCAAAAAGGCCCAAAAATTGACACAATAGCACTTTTGACCGTGAGGAAACAAAGAGAGCTACCTCTTATTGCTGAAAAGTTCTTGAGGACTATGATGGCTTCAATGATTCTTTAAAATAAGATCTTGTGTTTTTTAAGGATGGGAAGTTCCATTTGTAGGAGACAAGTATGCCATTAGGAACGAAATTTGGAAAATGGATTATGCAAAAATTAGTGGAGGATATGGGTACTAGCCATGCCATTTTTGTAGTAGAGGCTATTATCTATGGTGCGAAGATAGAGCTAATTTCAAAGAAAGGGTCAAAGCCTACTCATGATGTTTTTGAGGAGGTCGATAGCTTGTGGTCATATGTAGTGGAATCAACCAAAAAGGGAAGGTGACTAAATAGGTATTACACAAAGCTGGTGATTTCATGCCATATGATAGGTTGAGATGATCATGCACACTCTTTATTAGTGGATGTGTATCTTGTGAAATGCCATAACAATGAAGCAATTGTGGAAGAGAAGCATAAATGTGAGAATGGGGATGCAGGTTCCTCTACTTCAAAGAGGGTTACAAGATCTGGAGGAAGAAAGAATCCAGACCTTCTTATGACTCTTCACCACAGGTGCCTCCTATGGAGGAAGCATTTACATGAAAAAAGAAAGAGCAAGGAAGATCAAAAGAAGAAGGCCCTACGTACAAACTACGACCCAAAATTGAAATTGCCACAAACTTAAAGAAGGTATTGAAGGAAAGGATTTTGAATATTAAATTTGAGTTTACCTTGGTTGAAGTTCTTGGCATAGCTAAGGGCAAGTTTCATGAGAAAATTATAGATATCATAGAAAGAAATAGGCAAACTCTCACTGAGTCTCTTCTCCACAATCTCAAGGTGAAGGAGAGTCATTGAAGGCACATGGGATACATGTAGAAGAGAGTGAATGTGATGGCCGTGTGGTAGGATGCTACCAGTATTTTGGAAGGGATATGCATGTTAGATTTGTGGATGATGATAATGAAGATGAAGCCTCCCATAACCACTACTCTAAAATTCATTGGACAAGAGCTACAATGGATTGGGTGCCAGGAATGAGCTTAATCTCATGCACTAGTTTCCTAGGCGGGGGGGAATTGTCAACTCATTTGGAAAAATGTCGTGATATTAGTTTAGCCATTCAAGCTTTGATCCTTTTGATTCTATTTTTGGTTTATTGAGCCTTATAACATAGACTAATAGTCCTTTCTTTGATACTTTAACTAAACGACTAGCTTTGACCTCCTTCAAGGGAGCTTTTCCCGCTTTGCCTTGTGCTAAGACTTGTTCTCCCTTTGAATTTGGAAAAGAGATGGTCCCTTTCCTACAATGGATGTTTGCTTTATTTTTTCTACGCCAATCCATCCCTAGAATTCTTTCAAATTGGCCCATATTTAGGATTCTAAATATCTATTGGGTTGAGTGGCCTTCTAATTGAAAGGATAGATCTACCGTTTGTTCATCTGCTGTCAAGATGGTGGTCCTATTTGCTAGAGAAACTTGCAATTTATGGCCCATGGGTTGGGCAGAAGTAACTTGCAATCTTTTCACCGTACTAGGTGAAAAAAATAAATGTGAACTACCAGAATCAATAAGAAAGGAAAGAGGTTTACCCTCATTCTCTCCCTTAGTCTCAAGAATAGAAAATTCTCAATTTTGGCCACTGGGGGGTTTCTAATCATCGAGCAAAAAAAAGCAAGCGAAGATAAATCCTAGCAGATTGATACAAGAGCAACAATGGTGAAAGAAAAAAAATTATGCCATGCACATTACTTTCACTACCACGAGTCTGGCAATTAATCAATAAAAAAAGATATTTTAGAACCATTATGAAAATTGAAAACTCGAGACACACGCAATCTCTTCATACTTGAAGCGTAAATAATCCATTTTCATGTGGCATACCTCCTCTCAAAAATAGCCCACCAAAAATTTGGCACCTAGATATTGCAAAAACGCCAACACACAACCTTGTAATCCTACAATGCTATATGAGAGCCTCCTAAAGCTTGAAACAACTCCACTTTTGTAAGCAAGAAAAAACAAGTTCCTAAAGCAAGCGGAAACAAGCGCACTCTCACTCTCTCTCCCCTCAACTTCGCAGTGCAACATCCTTGAGTTGCCCTCCCTTTCCCCTTGCAAAAAAGCCGTGGATGCACCCACTGCAACTACATCTATGATGTATGTAGTGGCAATGATGAAGTGATGTGCCCAATGCATGATGAGCTCAAGCATACCCAATTGCCTCATGACCATCTCAACCTGAGTATTGAGGTATGAGTTGTCTACTACTTTTTACCAGACTTGACTAGCAGTTAATCCATGTTTTTAACACTAGTATTGTAATGGGCCACAAAAGTGGCTCGTGCCCTTAATGTGGCTCATGACTAGACTCTAGTATTTTAAGCATACCTTTTGCATATGACATAAAAAATTCATGAAACTCTTTGAGCATCTTGTTAGGATGTGTCTAAGAAATGAGAGTCTTTATGTAAGCAGCATAGAAGTATGATAGGCTCATTACATATGGATTGAGGGAATATTCAAAGAAGTGTGAGTCTGTAATTAGAAAAAAAATTGGTATACCATTGAATCAATTCAGTAAATTTATACGTATTTTATTAAATTAGTCTTTAGAGATGGCCATGCAGCAAAGACAACTTCAACCCTTGATTTATTTTCTTGACATTTTTGATCAACTCATGTATGAATTTCTCTAAGAGGGTTTTTTGTTTAGACATCTAAATAGCTATTGAATTATTTCTTTTATAGAAGCCTCTTGAAGCCACAAAAGTGAAAATTTTAAGTAAAATGGAGTTCATTTCCAAGAATTTAGCAGGTGATTATACAAGCCATTTAAATTGATTGAGAGGCTATTAACATATCTATCTGTCATAGGTCTGCCTAACCTTGATTTGTAAACATAGCTGTTGTCATGCATGAGGTCTTAGAACGTATTTTGAGGGAGGAGTCCACGACAAAAGCGAAGCTGCAAGGTATTTCAAGAAGAGTTAGTAAAAGGGTTGTGGCAAGCTCTAGTTTACTAGTTGCCAAAAGTTCTTGTCTCACTTAATTTCCATGGCATCTTGTGCAACATTGGCTTCTAAGATGCCTCTTCATTCTCTAAGACCTCCTAATTGCAAATTCAAGGATAAAATAAATCTTGAAGAGGTTCCTTGTAGGGACCTCCAAAAGGATGCTCGATCTTCTCATTTTGCTTCTGGAACCACTTTTTGAGGACAATTTCTTGCCTAACTAGCCTTTTTCAAATCATTAAATAGAAGCCATCAGACCCAGAGCCAAATGCAAGTTCTTCTGCACAAGAAAGGCCCAAGTCTCAAGTGCATTTGCCTGCTAGATGGAGAGGTAAAGTCATGAAGCAACATTTTCTTAAAAGCTCCTATGTGTGGGTGCTCTCACTGCTGCTGAAAACACCCAAGGTCCTAGGATATCCAGGCCAAGATTAAAGAATCTTTTAGTCCTAAATCACATAATGGAAATTTAAAGCTTCCAGAGCTTGTCAGATCCTTTGTAGTAGCACGTAAACGAGAGCAACTATAGCAAGAGCAGAGTTGTTTCTTCTACACACCAAAATCTATGGCTACAATTTAATGCCCCAATCCGTACAGTCATGGAAATAAAAAGGCCTCGCATTGCTCGCCATCACATTATAGCGGGGGTTGTACTGTCATCCATCATCAACACCTCAACATTATGCCATCTCACAATTGTTTGCCTAAGGGCACGTAGTTAACTGATCTCCTTCCGCAAACCATCCTCAACACCTCAGCATTATGCCGTCTCACAATTCTTTGCCTAACGACACGTAGTTAATTGGTCTCCTTCCACAAAACATCACCTACGCCACTTTATCAGCCTTTGGTACTGCCTGCTACGATAGCTCCCTGGTCTACTTGACATAAAAAAAAAAGACACAATTGTACACGCATGATCCTACCCCTCCCTAGTTTGCTGCTGCAACCATTCCGCACCGGCGCGAACAACCTTTCATGCAGCAAACTAGGGAGGCATCATTAAAAAAAAAAAAAAGGCTTTGTAGTCACCATTTTAAAATTAGTTATATAAGTGCAATTTGGGGCTTGTTATGAGAGAGAGAGAGAGAGAGAGAGAGAGAGAGAGAGAGAGAGAGAGAGAGAGAGAGAGAGAGAGAGAGCTGCCCTCATCCTGCAGGTGGCTCTCATTGGCATCTCCACCTTATGGCACCACCTTGCGCGCGCGCGCACACACACACACACACACACACACACACACACACACACACACACACACACACACACACACACACACACACACACACACACACACACACACACACACACACACCAGGTGGCCCTCATTGGCATCTCCACCTTATGGCGCCACCTTGCGCGCGTGCGTACACACACACACACACACACACACACACACACACACACACACACACACACACACACACACACACACACACACACACACACACACACACACACACACACAGAGCGTTGCCCTCATCCTGCAGGTGGCCCTCATTGGCATCTCCACCTTTTGGTGCCACCTTGCACACACACACACACACACAGTGTCAATAAGGCCACAAAAATAATAGATAGGCTCCACATTCTTTGAGGGGCAGATCATATTATAATTGTGATCAACTCCAGCGCCTTGATGTATCGTTCCAAAATTCTAATTGTTTTTGGAAGAAATATGAATGAGCAATTTCTACTAGGGCAATTGGTGCCCACAAAAAAGATACAAATTTTGGTAGACAATGGCTATTATTTTGGTGGAATACGCTCGGTTTTTAGTTTTCTCGAAAAAACTTGCTCGGTGTTTGGTAAAACTCGCCACTGGGATCCAAGGCAGCATAGATATTGGCTTATTCTTCTATCTCATCCTTTATTGAAATGAAGTTCACTATTGATGTTCTAGGTGGGTTGATGGTTGGCTTTTGAAAATGAAAACGAGTCGTAGGAGCAGATCTTGCTTGTCTTGGATTTTGTCCTCGTGTTCAAAGGTTTTTAAACTATCTCCCTTGATTGGGTTGAATCTGAAAGTTAACATGTGTGGCCAAAAGACTGAGGCTATCTTCCTTAGGGCATTCAACCTTCTTATGGCCAAATTCTAGGCATTTGAAGGACTAAATTTGTCTCCCACTTTGACTAGAAGAGCATTCACACGAGCAAAATATGGTGGAGGTTAGGATTGGGTAATTGGTGTCTGTACAAATGGCACTTTGGTTGCTTGATAGCACTGACTGGGGTAAGAAGAAAGTTCTTGCTTCCTATTTGTTGTGGTACCTCCCTTCAAAATTCTCTTATGCTTTGACTTGGCCCGGATTAGAGCATCCACCAATGAGGTACATCAAAGGGACTCTACTTCAGGAGCCAAATCTTCTCCATGCCCAATGATGAAACGACTTAGGTTTTGTTCCTCAATCATAGGAGAAGCATATCATGAAAGTTGGACGAACTCTTCATAGTAAGCTTCAACATACCTATTCCCCAGCTTGCATGAAAGAAACTCATTCATCTTAATGGTGGAGTAGCCTAGGGGAAGATATCGCTCCTTGAGATGATGATTTAACTCATCTCCACTTTGGGTCACCTCCGCTACTTGGCAAGATCGGCACTTGAGCTTCCACCATGTTTTTCTTGGTCCTTCTAGCTTAGCACTCCCCACTATCCCCTAGGCTATTGAGTTGTAGCTGGCAAGAGCAAAGTAGTCATAGATATGGGTTATCCATTCTTCTAGTTGAGTAGGCACATCATCACACATGCCTAGAAAAGCATGTGGTTGTACAGATCTGAGCAGAGTCTTAAGGTCCTTGTCACGCCCAAAATCCTCTACAAGGGCTACAACAAGAGACATCTGACTTGGACTTGGCACATGGACTTCTTAAGATGCAAGTGGTGTGTGTGCATCAAGAAGCACAGAATCTAAGTTGTTATCTTCTGGAAAATCCCAGGCAGCGTGTTAAGGCCTGATCTAGCAGCTGCATTGGGATCATTTGCAGCAGGGATAGTCACTCGTACGGTGACTGACACTGCATGATGCTTCGTGGAGCTTTGCAAACCAAACATAGTAGTCTTTGGGATTTACATGTAGGCTCTAGTGTGGGTACGCACACTAGCCTACCATGAGAGCCAATACGACTGCATGTAGATCGACAAAGTGAGCCAGTGGGCATAGGTTGAGAGAGTCTCTCACCTAGTTTTCTTGTACATACTAGTAGTTTAGCTAGTAGGTCTCACTTATCGACGCATCGCCTTTAAGTGGGAGGTTGTTGGGATAAAGGCGATCCACCTTTTTCCCGCCTGGATGTCCAGTGTCCGACCGCCCGCCCACGTGTGTACATACCCTTATTTTTCATTACATATGAGATTTAAGGAGCTCCTCATCATTACTTCCTGAGGTTGCTCCACCCACATCCTGCGTTCTCTCTCTCTCTCTCTCTCTCTCTCTCTCTCTCTCTCTCTCTCTCTCTCTCTCTCTCCACATCATATTTCCTTTAAGAAATGCAATAAATATTTTCTCACAGAGCATTCTTGATGATCCATAACATTATTTTATTTTAAAAGCTCTTAGTGAAAACAACAAAGCATTACAAGAATTTTCTTTTTCCAGGGCAATGAGCCACATAAAAATTCCCAGGCCAATCATTGCACGAACTCATCTACAAAGAGGTTTGCTCAGTCAATAGTGTAGAGATAGTATATTTAATGATGATTTGGGGCAATTCCAAAAATACACCCTTGACCATCATTGCAAAGCCTCTAGGTGGACACTCAAAAATAACACGCTTTCACTCTTTACAAGCATTAATAGGAGGTCTCTTTCAAGCTTTAATATAAAAATTAGAATAAAATATTGGGAAAATTACCAAAATACCCCTCTAATTCATGGAAATTCCCAAAATACCCCTCAAATTTCAAAAATTCCCAAAGCACCCCCCATATTTTGTCAAAAATTCCCAAATGCCCTTCAAATTTTCCAAAATTCCCAAAATACCCCACTAAAACATCTCCAAAGATAATTTTGTTTGTAGCTTTTTATAAGAAGATTGATTGTCTATCATTTTAAGATGTTAAACCTAGAATTTGAGCTAGTTATGTAGGCTTTCATGATGAATTGCATCATTATTTTTAGAGGAAAATGCCTTTTTTTTCTAGCTAATTCATGAGAATTTATGTGTTTAGCAATAAAAAATGGATCTCAATTGTCAAAAGGAATAAACTCTAAAAAATCGAGAGCAGTTCAACCAAAACACACACAAGGGTATTTTGGGAATTTCCACAAATTAGAGAGGTGGTTTTGTAATTTTTCCTAAAATATATAAAATATGACTTTCCAAAAGCATACCGAAAACAATGACAGTCTGGCACAAGTTCTCAATGTACACAGCCTGAAACCAAACAAAACAAGAGGCTTTTAAATGTCAGTTATGTAGAATCCACACCAATCATTAGCAAGGGGAACATAGCATACCATGCCATTCTGAACCAAAGGGCTTGTAGAGAATCACATATAACCCAAGCAAAGTACCGAGATCAAACACTATAGGAAAGGTACGAGCAACCATTAGAAGTGCATCATGAAACAAGAACAAAAATGAAAACACCTAAAAAAATTAAGATCATACACCGCAGACAAAACATAGGATCTCGACAGAGTGTTGAGACTACTAAAAGCACAGGAGTGGACAGGGCTGCAACCATGGGAAGAAGGAAGAGCCCTACGATAGTAGCCATAGCTGCCTCAAAACTGCCAAAAGGGAGCGGTCTTGCAAATGCCTCATAACCCTAGCCCACCTTTAACTGCAATCCCAACACCCAATGAGAACGATAAGCTTGCTTTTATCTTGCCACCACTCAATAACAATGAAAATTACCCGACTTCTTTTTTCAATTTTACAAAAATAATCTTCCCTTTTCCATTGGCAAATTACTAAGACCCCACCTCCTTGGGGCTGGCTAAAAGAGGTGAGGGTTTTAAATGCACCCACTATGGTTCAAATGAGGGTATGGGTGAGTGGGCCCAATCTCGTAAAACTAGTCGAAGCGAGCCTTGAATGGGTTTTTAAAAAAAAGGGCTTCTACCCTTTGGGGCTGGGCCCTGGCCAAAAAGAAATGTAGATTGCTTTTGGGTTTGTAATTTTTGGGAGTGACAGGTATTAGACACTGTAGAGCTTTATCACCTGAATGAGTGATCTAAGCGGGTGCCCGGTGAGGTAAGACAAGAAATGAAGTGGAATGCAAGGAAAGCCTTCGGTGTCAAAATGGAAAGGCCAGGTGTGACGTGGAAAGGACGAGCCTAGAGTGTAGACTCGTGGACTCGTGTTTTTAGCAAGGGCTGCGGGAGGAGAGAGCACGTGGTCAATAAGCATGATGGTACCTCATGCATGCCATCACCTCCGATTTTTTGCCCCAGGCCCAACGAGAGAGACGGCTCCTTTCTCGCACTCGCAGGCGTGGAAAGGTAGCAGACAGGGAAACTGCACACGAGCCTGAGGAGAGAGGATGCCTGGGACTCGACAAGGCTTGGGACTCCACAGAGAGAGAGAGAGAGAGAGAGAGAGAGAGAGAGAGAGAGAGAGGTGTGGAATCTGGATGTATGTATGGGAGGGAATCAGGGATTATGATCAACGCTCAACAGTTGAATCCTTCTGCGCTAAAGGTTTTTGGCATCGGGAGGTTTGAGAATAAAAATGAGGTGAGATAGCGTGCAGCGTGCTAGAGAGAGAGAGAGAGAGAGAGAGAGGCCACGACGGTTGATTTTGACAAAAGCCCATTTCGTCAAGCGGCACGCACGCAGGTGGGTTATTGCCAGCTCACGCATTGCGGCACATCTTGGAATTTTGAGGTGCGCTGGCCATTAAAACCGTTGAAGAGCGGAAGAGTCCAGAATTTTGGGAGAGAGAGAGAGAGAGAGAGAGAGAGAGAGGCCTAGATAAATTGGTATCAGGAGGCGGATGCTGCAGCGAGCAGCAGCAGAACCTGGAGGAGGAGGAGGAGGAGGTAATTGAGCGCAGAAGAAGCAGATGAAGAGTGTGGAGAGACGGGAGCCAGTGGGTGGACAGCTACAACTGCCGCCGGGCTTCCGCTTCTACCCGTCCGACGAGGAGCTGGTGGTGCACTACTTGTGTAAACGCGCCTCCTCCCAACCTTTCACCGTTCCCATCATCGCTGAAATTGATCTCTACAAGTTCGACCCTTGGGAGCTCCCAGGTATTTCAAATCCTCACTCCTGAGTCCTGATCGCTCTCTCACTCCCCCTTATTGCTGTATAGTTGGTGATCATCGAAGACCCATTTAAAGATACAAAAAAGTATACAAGTAGTTATGCTTTTCTCTTTTGATTTGAACTTCGACTACAAACCTGTCATTGCCTACTCCTCTTTAATATGTTCCGTCACTGACAATTGATTGCAAATGGAATGAATGGCAGTAGAAGTGACAAAGTTAACGACAGCGTGTGCTACGGGAATGAAAGTGTAGATTCATCCATACCTTGGGACTTCCTCGTGACGAGGTCTCTAACTAGACATATCTGGGCTCTTGCTAGCCTCCATTGCAGCACACTTAAGTTACATCAAGTACTTGCAAGGAAAAAATAAAAGGATTCTGTAGGACACATATAGAGTTGCAACGTTGCATTGTCCAATATACAGGCTACAATTATCTTTTTAAAGCCCTTATTATACGTTTGTTAGCTTTATAGAGACGAGAAATCGTCACAAACTACCAAAGTCTAATCACTTTATCATTGTTTGGGAACATTTTTTCTCATTAGTTTTTCCAAACGCCGATTTTTCATGAATACAGTCTTTTAAGAACAAAGCCGGATTTTCTCCCCCTTTCCTCTTGCTCTCAACCAGCATCATCGAATCTTTAAGGGGCATGATTGTAAGTTGAGAAACATGTTTCTCAAACATTGCACTCCATCAACTTCCTTCACTACTACTAGCTCTCGCCACTTTTGTAAGAGAGAGTTTTGACCGTTTAGGTGGTTTAAGTATATGCCATAAGCTTTAGCATGATTGCATGCATTTGGTTTTAGGCTAATTCAAAGTTCTAAAAGATGGTGGATTTATTTACTCTACTCTCTTTGGTATGAACATGAGTGTCTGGATAGCATTTTGTATTGAAGCTATCTGCTCTTGTTTCTTTGCTATGAACTTGAGTATGCCATAGCTTCATTATGTTCTCCCAATATAACAAACTTTCTTACATTATTCAGAATGGTCAAATGAAACATTTTAAGTACTAACTATATCGCTCAATTTGTTTGTGAGTACAACAAACAAACCATACATGTCAATAATGACAAAAGAAAAGGACTAAATGCCAAAGGACTCAAATATAAGGTGCTTTTTTGACACACCATTGTAAGTACTCCTAAGCAAAGGATATATTGAGAGAGTCCTACATAAAACACAATTTAGAAGTGTCTAGATCTTATTGTTAAAAAAAAAGGGCCATTCAAAGGAAAGAGGACATTCAAACTTGCTTTGGAACGTCTATGGCTTTATTTGTTTATGTAATTATATCTTAAAGAATATAATGTAATTGTTGTAAATGATATTTTGTGTACGGAATGGTGTAGGAAAAGCCTTGTTTGGGGAGAAGGAGTGGTACTTTTTTAGCCCAAGGGATCGAAAATATCCCAATGGATCAAGGCCAAACAGGGCAGCAGGGTCCGGATATTGGAAAGCGACCGGTACAGACAAGCCAATCAATATGCACAATGGTAATAAGGTGGGTGTGAAGAAAGCTCTTGTTTTCTACAAGGGTCGACCCCCTAAGGGTGACAAAACCAATTGGATCATGCATGAGTATCGCCTTGCTGACAGTGCTGCAAAAGCGGCAAAGCGCAAGGGTAGCATTCGGGTACGCTTAGCTCCTTTCCTCTTTGTATGATTAATTTATCCATGTAGCATGTGCATATATAGGTACATAAGCTTCAGGTAAATATACAAGCATTAGTGTGTGTTTGTGTACAAGTGTGTCACAAGGGGTATTACTATGAATAAAACATGTGTTTGGAGGCTAATTAAAAAAGCACTCTCTTGACATGATTTTTTTGCCTCTTTGACGTTTGGATTAAACTTGTATTTCTTTGTAGAATATAATTTTTAATATTCAATTAAATTAAATCAAATATTGTTCCTATAAACTGTGTACAAATATGATTTGAAGGTGCATCTCTTGATACACGAAAACACACATACGTATTCAGACATACATATGTTCATGTGTATACATGCATCTGTGTGTGTGTGTGTGTGTGTGTGTGTGTCACGTTATCTATGTATTTGTGTATATGTATGTGATGTGTGTCTCTGTGTCTCTTCACATAGACACACATGTACATACATTCACATGTGTGCATATATGTATCCATTTGTATGATGTATCCAATGGTCATGTCTATAGATAATCACATATATAAATAGAGAGCCTATAAAAGTATATGTATGTCTGCCAATGCATAGAACACAAGTGCATATGTTTGTGTATGTGCAAATAGAGAGAGAGAAAATTATAATTTTCACTTTAGACTTTTAGGAAAGAGAGAGTGCAATGCATTTGTTAGTCTCACTTGAATTATTTGTATGTCTTACTTATAATCATGATTTTTGCAACTATTATCCTAATTGACGATTTACTGATGGCTATTTGTTTCTTTAGCTTGATGATTGGGTATTGTGCCGTATATACAAGAAGATACCGAGTGCAACAAGGCTAGCCATGCAAAAGGAGGAAGGAGCAAGTGAGGAAGCAATTGACTTTGGTGAGGGTCAAGAAGATCCAATAGAGATGGAGGAAGACTCAAAGCTAGGGATAAGATTTAGCACAAGTCCTTGGATAGAAAATAATCAATCTCTAACTAGCTCAACCAGTCATACTTTTTTTAACAATTATACACCTAGTCAAAATCAATCACACCACGGGTCACATTTTCAAGTAGGATCAAATTTATTAGATAGCAACGCTAGTAGCAAACCATTCATAAAACCACCTCATATGTATGAATGTACTTATAGGCATAGTGGCTTTGGTTGTAAGGAACCTAGCATGTATACACCAATTGTTGCTTCTGATCAATCTAGCATTACCTCTGGTATGTATACTAATGCAAGCATCAATTCTAATCAATCATATACTACATCCACAATGCAAAAGCCAAATGCCTTATCTAGTGACGTCTTAACAAGAAACCTTATCACAAGGGTCCATCCCTTATTGACTGTGCCACATTTTTCAACGGGAACCAATGATTCTCCTGGCAACTCTTCAGTGGATGATGAACGAGGGCTACCAATAGAGGTTTTACATGAAAGCCAATCCAACACAAATCAAGGAGGAGAGCCCATGCCCTTATTCAACTTCGATGCTTTGCCGAGCCCATTTGGTAGATTAGATCAAAGCTTCTCATTTTAATTTTTGAAAACATTCAAAGGAATTATAAGAAAACCAATGTACATTATATGCATTGTTCCATTTCTATATGTCGTGTGTAGTGATTTTTTGTTTTTTGAAACTTTTCTTTCTTAGTTTATCAAACCAAGGTGCTTTAAAAGAAGTATGTTTCATTGCCTTAGTGTCAAATGTGATTGTTGCATCAACAACTATTTAGATTTTCTATTTATTGTATTGGAGTTCTCTAAAATTTGCAACCATTGAAGTGTACATAACTGCTATTACTTTAAGAATCACTATGCAACTAGATGTGAACATTATGAAGGCAAGTATCGTGTGATGTGACTATAAAGTGTACAAAACAATGGTCCATCGTTTACATGGAGCCACATTCACCTAACTATCGTTTCCTAAATAGTTATGCATCCTTCAATTTGTCCTATGTCGCCACATTTTTGTAATTTCGAAATCTATACTATTGCAAACATAGTTGCGGGTATTTTAGTAACTTTTTAAAATGGAAGCCTAGGGAGTGGTAGGGGATTGATATAAGCTTCAATCAATTTCATCCTATATTTTTATCAAATTCATACCTAAATGTTTTTTAAAATCAAAATCATACCAATTCTTAACATGGGCTACACTTTAAGGATGTTTGTCTTCCCACATGGGTGAACTTAAAAGGAAATGGAATTATTAAAAAAAAAAGGACTGGTATTGTGGGCTTTTTGTCCTTGTTGAATATTTAGCTTATTCTATGGAAAAAGAAGCCCTTGCTCTTGGCAAAAATTAAATCTTTGCAGTTCATCCTTCTCTATCCATGTAGGGATGCGAGACTTGCCATTGGTAGTCCCTCGTTATGATTTCTCTTTTAGTGACACATTATTAGTATATGGTATGATACGTATACTATGTTAGAGTTTTGTATCATTTAAAAGAAACACATCGTTGAAATTGGATATGATTAATTCTCTGTACTATATCATGTTAGTGGATGGTACCCATTTTCTTCTAGTTAAATTATGTTTCTAAGCTTGTTTTGCAAGTAAAAGAAGGCTTGCTGGTCTGCGAAGAACAAACTTATATGCAAGCACATAATGTCTAATTTTCTTATTGAATATATCATAGAGGAATCGTCTTGGTCAATAGTTGTATAGTTCTTCTCTACCTAATTTTGTTGCCTACTTGTGTAATCTATGGGCATGTTGATGTTTCTACAAAAATATTACAAGCAAGAACCTCTAAATATAAATATTTTCAATCCATAGTTACACCTAGCTCTTTAAAAACTTGCTTGCAAGGCATTGCTCATATATCATCGGGTAGCTCATATATCGTCGGGTACTCAGGGGCTAGAAAACATGAAATTTGTAGCCTCACCAATCTAGACCTCTTGGAGATAAACAGAGCTACATTATTGCAATCAAATAAAACATTCATAAACAAGAAACTATATAGAGCTCTAGAAATGCACTATAGCCTTAACATGCCCAAATTTAAAAGTGTATATTTTTTGTACTGTGATGATGCACTTATAGCATCACTTGACATATTCTCATTGGATTCCATTTTTGTTGTCCACGCCTCTTTTTAGGTATTTTTTAGCTCCCTATATATTCCTCTATGCCCGTATTTGACAATTTTGAGTTATCTTCAACCTCACTTTCCTTTTAGGTCTCTTATGTGACTTAGGTTTTTTCCTATTCTATTTCTTTCACGGTTCCTTGACTTGAGAAAAATAACATCCAAATTTGTTGTCTTTGATACAATCATTAGCCTTTACAGGTATTGGGTAATGATTTACATTCATTGTTGCATCAAATGCATACTTGTTCACTTGACCACTTTTTTTCTATAATGCTTCTACAGATTGCATTGTTGGTTTGGAAAGTTCTTTTTTTTAAAATCCTCTCCAAGATATGAAAAATTTGAAAGTGAAAATTTCAAAATCCTCTATAGAATTATCATCAACAAGTGGTTAGATAAAGCGCTCCCCTTATCAATGCTTTGTAATTTATATCAAGTATTTTTTACCAACTTCTTAGCAACCTATTCAATGTAATAAGGAAAATCATTTTATACACAAAAGATCTCACTAATTTAATTGTAGAATACCACTTAAAAGTAGCTATACGATACTACAAAAATTGTCATTACTATGCTAAGACATTGACAATATAAAATTCCTCATCACCCAAATTTTGCAAATCCCATGTGTAACTTTTTTGTGAGACCAAAAAATGCCTCACTGACCAATGCAAATACTATGTACAAATATCCAAGCCTTATTCCAGTAGAAGACACTGGCAACCTATCTACATACATGTCTTCATGACTAGGCTAGTCTGTCGACATCCTAGTCTTATTCCAATAGAATACAATGGCACCATCACTAGGTTGGGCTATCAACATCTAAGTCAAGAAAAAATCCCTTTTGGGGATAAAATGGTTCCAAAAATAGCTCCATAATCCAAGTACTTTTGAAAGTGGTGCTTGCCACGCTTTACTTTTGCTAGTTCTTTTAGCTCAACCTGATTCAGATAGTGGTGTGTGAGAACATCATTGGATACATCTGGGATAAAAACCAAGGCAGCCTTTATGGATAAAAGACGCATTAGAAAACTAGCCATGTATAACTCTTAAGCAAAATTGGAGGAAATTTGTTAAAGTCAATACAAGTTATAACTTTAAGCTTAAAAAAGGGGTAAAAAATTCCAATTTTTCATTTGTTGCATGTAAACTTGGGGATTCTTTACTTAGTTGTCCTAAAATGTTTTTGTAAATTGAGGCTAGAGGCTTCTCCACGTAGCCTAAATCATTGTCATCAATTATTAAACCACATCGTGCAACTCCAAAATATTGCATGTGCAGTGAATGATCCTACTAGTGATAGAATATTGTATGCACAATGCTGTCCAAAGAGTAACCCGAGTGCTTTGCTTTTCAGAGAATGTGTTATTTGTTTCATGCACCATGCTTTAGTTGCTTCGTTGACAATGTCGGAAGTGCTCTTCAATCCCATAGTTTTTTGTATCTCCCTTCTAGCCCTTCGCCTCTAGTCTGACACCCACTTTGCAAGTAACAAGTTGAAAGATCTACAAAAAGGACCTTGAGCATGAGGCTAAGTTGAAAGAAGAGGAATAGATCCATATGTTTCTAGCACAGACGGTCAAGTCCATATCACTATAACATTTGCCAACACCTTCAAAGTCTCAACATTGACCAGAAAAGTATGACACAAATTATTCTCCACCAAGATTATAGTAGATTAGCAATGGCTTTACATACTGGAAGTTACGATGCCAAATTCCAGTATATATGGGAGAGAAAACATCTCATTTGAGAATGGTAGGTTTAAAGAAGGGGAGTTGCAATCAGTTGGAGCAAAGGTGAATGCCTTTCAAGTAATTCTTCAATTATACATATCTACTATAGCAAGGACTAAGGAGGTGGTAGAGGAGGAAAGGGAAGGAATAGAGTAGGAATTCAAAGAAAGAGGCCAAGATGCCAATGTTGGGCCTAAAAGCAAGACCACAAACATGGAGAAACACAAAAGTAAGCATTCAAATTCAACCTTCCCTAGGGCTTTTATCCTTGATGACGAGAGAATCAAAGATCTGCAAGAGGAGCTTAGGCATGAGCCTAATTTGAAAGAAGAGGAACAACACAAAATCATTGGTGATGGTAGACATGATAGCAAAAGTGAATGCAACAGTTGACACGATAACAAAAGTTGAAAAATATATGATGATGAATTTTGTAGTAGACATGATCAATACTATGATGGTGAGCATTGTAGACATGATTGACACTTTGATGATGATGAAGATCATAGTAGACATGATCGACACTATGATGGTGAGAATTGTAGATATAATCAACATGAGAGGATGTATGAAATACAAAGAGACCATGACACAGGGTATGAATATAGAAGGGATCGTAGTCATAGGGAATACCTGGGGAATTCACTATTAATAATGGGGGGATGTCCCCTGCGTGCATCAAAATTAGAGAAACCCCCCTATGTACGGTATCTTACTTGCTAACCTACCCCCCTACATATGGACAAAATACGGACGTTCTCGCAATGAACCATCCCCCCTCATACGGATTTTGTACAAAACGTAATGACCCACTATTTTATGTATACTAGTAACATAACAATTTTAGAAGCACATGCTTTTACAAAAATACATGTTGAATGCAAATGAACAGAAGTGTACATTGTAGTGTGTTTTCATTTGCAATAGATGTTAAAAGAACAAACCATGAAAAGAAACAAATATAATGAATACTAAATTAAAATAAACCAATCATTTCAATGTAATTTGTCAAAAAACAAATAGCATTTGCCTTATAAACTTATACAAATCTCAATCTCAAAACATATGATACTAGCCACCTATTTAGTAGGCTTCCCACATGGGATTTAAGGCACACATATGAAATGGATTATTCTCTAAATAACAAATAATGCATACAACCATGAAAAACTTCACTTCTCAAATCAAAACACATTACAAAACAACCCATTAAAAGAATAATCTTTTTCAACAAAAACAATTATATGTGATATGAATGCACGTCTATGTTGAAGCAAAATACAACTTTTAAAAGAGCACCATCTGTATTTAATTGAGTTTTTGCACATAAAATATAAATCTTAAAAATTTTGCCAGAGTCTCCTTTGTATGGAGACCTCTTTCTAAAAAAAATCAGTATACTCTTTCTTGGGCTCCCACATGGGATTCATCACATAATTTCTATTTCCAAAAAAACTATCCACCTCATCTTGGGCTCCCACATGGGATTTAAGGATTATCTTACACATTAAAATCAAACACATTTTCAATAGAGTCAAACTAATCTAACTTCAAAGTGGTGGTATGACCTGCATATCATAGTACATAGGAAACCTCCAATCACATAGTCTAATCACACGATTACCAAAAGGCCATGTCCACATCGATAGGCGATCATGTACAAAACAAACACAAAATGAAAACATAAAAGTAGCCTACCAAATCAACTTAAGAACTCTCAAAGCCAAACTACATTCCAAGTGCTAGTATTTCATGCTTCTCATACTACACAATCAACAAAATGGCATGTCCATGTCATATGGCTGTCGTGTACATAAAATACATAAATCAAAACATCAAAATGAAATGTCTGAAGAGAGTTTACTGAACCAAATGTGCACCCCTTAATCTACATTTAATAGTCCACATGCCATGTCGGACAAACATCTTTCATAGAGCACATCATCTTTTTATGCAAGTACTCCTATCTAAGTACTGAGCACAATTCTAAGTCAATATTTTCAAAGCGTAGTCATCCCTCATCTTTGCCACTTGCATCCAGCATAAGTATCAACTTGTAAGCTTCAAAATAGTTACGTTTAGAATTGGCAAATAATTGTAGCTCTTTATTGTACAAACCAATCCCATGAACTTTTCTCTTGCACATGCTTGAACTTAATTTTCAAATGAAGTAAATTTACCTTTCACATACTTATTGAAGACCTTGTAGTCCTTAGCATCAAGCTGGTATTTCTTAGTCTCCAAATCATACGTCAAGTTTGCAAGTGAAATTATGGACTCCAAGGATACACATTGATTATCCACAAGATCGTATGTATAGCTCCTTGCACCCTTAGCTTTTTGATACCATGCAAGATGTATCTCTACATTTGCAGCCGGTCAAGAAGATCAATAGGCCCCCTGGTCTCTTTCATAGCAGCTCCCACTTTTCTTCTCATACACACAACTCTTCCAAGATACCATGTACCTTTATCTGCACCTTCCCTAGTGCTACATATCTTTCTTTTCCTCTTGCACCTTGTGTCATATTTGGAAGACAAACCCTCAAATAAAACAACACAATTTGAGCCTACTATAAGAGAAGTTCCTGTTTGAAACCTGATCTTTTTATCCATTGAAGAATAAATCCCACTTTTCACCCTTGTTAGTATGTCCTTAGACAGAGTTAGATTTCCATTTAGCTGACTCACAAGAGTACTCTTACATATTTTCTTGTCATCTATCTCTACAAAAGAACAGAACTGGTTCTGAACTTTCTCCTCTTCATCAACTATCTCATCAAACACATGGCGTAACTCACATTCTGCGCATCTTCCTTGTCACATGTGCTCAACTCATTTGCATCTTCCTCTATCTCAAGAGGAACATCATCAACAACTCCATAATCCAAAATTTGGTCATCTGGATTGGCAACCATTATATCTTCAAGATCTCTCTCTTGCCATGTGTCATGGCACCAAGAGATATCCTGAATGCCTAGTATTTTGCACACATCCTTCGCTTCACAAAAGCCCTCTCTTAAAGCTCGTACTATGTCCTCATCACAAGATACGGACATGTAGTCACCAAGATTGGCAAATGGAACACCAGATGCATGATTCATTACAGTCCATATGCTTTCTTGCTTAGAGTGTGCTATTGGAAAAACAATCATGGAGCTTGATGAATCTTAGCGATCCTGTTTAGCACACCAGCACTGCTTAACAAATCAAATCCATCATAACTCCTCTCATTTCTAACCATACCGCCAACTTTGCTAAAGAAATTTTCACAAGTGTCTGACCCCGTTTTGCAGACAAAGGAACTTCTAGATGTGTATACTTTTCTTTGAATAGCTTGATTAGAAGAACTACAAAGTGGCAAGAGAGCTGAATATCAAGGAATGTTTCTTTGCTTATGAAATTCTCCTTGAGAGTGTATATCGCTTGTTTCATGATCCAACTGTGCCACATCCTGAGGAAACAACGTTAGATATTTCTTAAAAAATGAATAACTATTGTCTTATTTTAAAGGCAAACATAAAGAATGACACCTTGTCTAAACATTGAGTACCTGAAAAAGAAGGGAACCTTGCTTGAAGCTTTCACTCTCTCAAATAATGAGAGAGTTGGAGACAAAAAAATATCAATATATGAAGCTACTATTGAAAGATACATTTTTGTTCCAAGTGTTCTTTCTTGCTGAGGGACTTCCAATGCGCAAATCCTTCAGACGCGCTTGCACCTTACGTCCTCCCAATCTTTGGGCTGATCTCCAGTTTTGCCTGTCCTTTCTCTCCACATCACCCTCTTGCAATCCATGCTCATCAACCTTAAAATGTTGATATACAACAACAACATGATTCAATGTAGCGATATCCTTGCCAAGGACAAGTCTTCTAGAAGCATTATCTAAAGGGTTAACCAACTTTTTTCCATTATAAATGAAGTCCGAGTCATGCAATCCCAAGATACTTCCATCATAATCTATGCTCGTTGTTAATGGCCACCCCTTCCAAGGAATAGAGAATCGAATACCCACTTGAGAAGTGTAGTCATCTCTCATGAGTTTCCTTCTTCGAGCATCTCCATCAGAAGCATGACCAATCAAAGGACCTACAATGTTTTGAAGATGCCGATTCCAAAGCAATGCTGCTGCATCCCATTGTGCTTTGATAAAATTTGAATTAAATCGATTGCGGTCTTTAAGTGTGAATTCATAAAATTGTATATGGTATCTGGACCTCCCTGCCCATATGCGATCTCGCATTCTTTGCACCATATTTGAAACAGAGCCCTCCCATCTTTATCCTTTGACATTAGAGTAAACCTATCAGAGTGCCCTTTGAATCGCAACTTCTCTTTGGCAGTCTTCACATCTCGTTCCCACTTCTTGACTTGGGAGCGTGTAGCAAGAATGCTCTTCATATGAACTTCTCCATCTCTCTCTTCCACAAAAGCATCGAGCGAGGAACTAAAGGGACATGTCTCACTTGTTGTTGCCTAACACGTTGAGGATCTCCCATCCACCTCATTGGAATCACCACTAGAATCTACCCTAGGGCGCTTTGCAGGGGATGCAACAACAATTTTGTATTCTATTGTCACCTCATCACTGGTCACCTTCCATATCTCCTCTTGTTTTTCACTTATTGGTAACATGCGTGAGCCTCCCAGAAATCTATAGTCATTTGAAGCTAAACCACCAGAATCAATCTCTTCTCTAATCTCCCTATATGTAGCTCCCTCTCTCCCCATAACAAAACCAAGTGTGTTTGTTTTCCCTGTCCCTTCATTAAGGTTAATCAAAATCTCTTTGATGACCATACCCAAGTCTGCTTATCTGTAAAGACAAACCCCATTCATAAACAAGAATACTTGCAAACAACTACATAATTGTAGCTACATCTGCACTCACAATGTCCATCTCTGCTACTTTAAAAAAACTGGAAAAGAAAGGAATCTTTGAATGTTTGAAAGAAAACCTACGGCATCACAAACCTAGCTTAAGACTTAATGTAGATTGGTTATTGAGTTAATACAGCACTACCACTCAAAATTTTGAGTATAACCCAAAAAAGGATATAAAACTCTTTAAGCATATAAAACACTTTAAGCATATAAAACAGAGGGTTTACAAGTTCCAATAGAGGGCGTTATCTAAATTTCTACAGACTATCCCTAAGCCAATGCTAATGCTTTGATCAAAAAAATAATTGACAAAGATTTAGTGTAATTATTGACAAAAGAAATACATCTTTGATGACCAACCAAAAGAGATGCTACACTTTTGATGGCTAACATCTTGCTACAAGGCAAAAGAGTTTAACTCAATAAATGGCTGGCATCATCTCTACCAATGGCCGCAGATGTTTATTCCCATCCAAGTGCATGTGGGTTAAGTCTGCATACAATTCTTCAAATGATTTTCTATTCTTTTCTTGTAGAAGATACCCAACTTTTACAATCTCTTGAAGATGGTATGCTTCACTTGTTGAACGAGATGCTAGCCAATCGGTATTGTATTCCATAGACAACTCCCTACAAAACTTGACCATTTGATCAATAAGCCATGCTAGTGCATAGACATCAACCTCTCTGGTATACACATGGTCATTATGTGTCTCCTTCAATAGCTCCGGAGCAATCCAAGGTTTAGGCTTATGGGCTTTGCTTTGACAACAATCGAGTGATTGTCGCCTCTCTGATGCAGGCCTCATGGCTAATCCCCAATAAATGATGCCAACTCGAGGATCTGAATCCCTAGTAAAATCCAACATAACATTGAAAGGATGCAGGTCACAATGAACAATGCCTAATTGATGGGTATAGGCCATTGTGTGTGCTAAGGCAGCTATGATATTTGGTAGATTGTTTGCAAAGGCCATTACTCGAGTTAATTCTCCTTGATTCAGCTTAGTTACCTTACCTTTGCTTGAACCTGTGCCATCTTTCTCTTCTTTCTTCACAATTCGACTAAAGGTACCTTTCTCAAAAGGTAGACTGTGCATCATTTTCCCAATGCTTCCTCCATTGAAGTAAAGAAAAATGGCTATCAAAGGCTCATTGCATGTATATGCAATATTGCGCACAATCCCCCTGTGTCGAAGATCAAAGCTAACCTCATCCTTGAAGGACTTCAAATTCTGTCTAGGCATTCCTCGATACTGCTTCACTGCATACGTATTTTCACTTGGAAGATACGAAATACCATCAATTCTTACTTGGAAGCATGTACCAAAGGAGCCAACACCCAAGTTCTGATAGTATCATGTGGTATGCCAAGTGTCAAAGTACACTCCGAGTTTCTCACAGACCTCTACAGAGATTTTGCAATTGGATGTCCATGGCATTCTATCTCTGACACTGTCTTCTCTTGGGCATGGTTGACTTGCTCCCTTCGTAGCTTTTTGGATAACACATATTGTGTATCTATATCTTTGGCACGCTTACCCTTCTCTCTTTCTATACGTACGCCAAGATAAATCCCAATCCTTGAGCTTTTTCAATTGAACACCTTCGGGAAGAGCTTCATATAAATCATGGGCGCACTTTTCCATGTTACCAATGATACTATGAGCAGACTGGCGAGCTTTGTCTTTGCTTATAACAAAGGTTTCCTTCAAGACCGCACTTATGATTGCTTTTTCAAGCATTTTTTCTATGAGCGTCTCATTTTGCACAATACTTTGCACCTGCTTCTCCGGTAATTCACTAATCACCTTGCAGAGAGTTGACCTTAGAGACTGGAGAAATGCCTTCTTCTTACCCTCTGCCATAACGACTATATAGATATCCTATTAAAAAAAAGAATCATTCAAGTCAACCTACATATATATAGATATTTTTTATTCTATTTCAAAGTATTACATCAACCTCTCCTGCATTAACCTAATGTGACACATTCATATACCATATTTCACTTTGAAAGCTAGAAGAACTGAAGGTGAAAATCGATAGCTCAAGATGGCACACCCGGTCAAGTCATATGACCATGTGAAAAATTGAGACTATATTTGTAATTATATACAAAATAAATACATTGTGTATGTGTGACACATAGACCCAAGGTATGCTAGACATGTCTTGGCAAGAAACTATAGCTCAAGATAACACACCCGGTCAAGCCATATGACCATATGGGAAATTGAGACTATAGAATTTCTAACTGCATGGAAAAAAACTAACAGTTTAAAAACTTTAACTCTTTTTATTGTAAAAAGAGTCACAACTACACATTTGGCAATAATGAATAGCTCAAGAGACCCGGTCAAGTCATATGGATAGCTAGAAGAACTTAAGGTAAAAATTGATAGCTCAAGATGCCACACCCGATCAAGTCATATGACCATGTGACAAATTGAGACTATAGTTGTAATTATATACAAAATAAAGACATTGTGTATGTGTGACACATAGAACCAAGGTATGCTAGGCGTATCTTGGCAAGAAACTATAGCTCAAGATAACACACCCGGTCAAGCCATATGACCATGTGGGAAATTGAGACTATAGAATTTGTAACTGCATGGAAAAAAACTAACAGTTTAAAATCTTTAACGCTTTTTATCGTAAAAAGAGTCACAACTACACATTTGACAAGAATGGATAGCTCAAGAGACCCGGTCAAGACATATGGATAGCTAGAAGAACTAAAGGTAAAAATCGATAGCTCAAGATGGCACACCCGGTCAAGTCATATGACCATGTGACAAATTGAGACTATATTTGTAATTATATACAAAATAAAGACATTGTGTATGTGTGACACATAGACGTGTCTTGGCAAGAAACTATAGCTCAAGATAACACACCCGGTCAAGCCATATGACCATGTGGGAAATTGAGACTATAGAATTTGTAACTGCATGGAAAAAAAAACTAACTATTTAAAAACTTTAACGCTTGTTATTGTAAAAAGAGTCACAACGACACATTTGGCAAGAATGGATAGCTCAAGAGACCCGGTCAAGCCATATGGATAGCTAGAAGAACTGAAGGTAAAAATCGATAGCTCAAGATGGCACACCCGGTCAAGCCATATGACCATGTGACAAATTGAGACTATATTTGTAATTATATACAAAATAAAAACATCGTGTATGACACATAGACCCAAGGTATGCTGGGCGTGTCTATATTTGTAATTATATACAAAATAAAGACATTGTGTATGTGTGACACATAGACCCAAGGTATGCTAGACGTGTCTATATTTGTAATTATATACAAAATAAAGACATTATGTATGTGTGACACATAGACCCAAGGTATGCTAGATGTGTTTTGGCAAGAAACTATAGCTCAAGATAACACACCCGGCCAAGCCATATGACCATGTGAGAAATTGAGACTATAGAATTTATAATTGCATGTAACAGAAACTAACGATCTTAAAATCTTTAACGCTTTTTATCGTAAAAACAAGCACAACTATACATTTGGTAAGAATGGATAGCTCAAGAGACCCGGTCAAGTCATATGGATAGCTAGAAGAACTGAAGGTAAAAATCGATAGCTCAAGATGACACACCCGGTCAAGCCATATGACCATGTGACTATGGAATATCTTCATTTTTGAAGAAGTGGTTACTTTGATACCATTGAGGGCATGGCATCAAACAAACAATGCAACAACCAAGAGTGAAAAATCAATTTTCTTTGCAAAGCTGACAAAAATGACAACACTAGTCAGTGCTTGTACATCCAGCTCTATAGTAATGCTTACTTATCACATTCCATTTTACTTTCTAGGTGAAAAAGAAGAATATGTGATGTCCTTAATTTCAAGGTAAAAAATTTGGCATTTTGGTTATAAATCCTCATAAATGCCTTGGCATAAATTTTGGTCCTCTCATTAGTTTAGCTTAAAAATCAAGGCGATTTTTTTTTTTTTTTGGGGCAATGCCACCAGCCTCAATAAATATTGAAAGAGTTGATGACAACCATCATAGTTAGAAAATCAAAAAATTCTAGAATAAAACAACGTGAATCGTCTGGTGGACATTGTAAAACAGTGTTCTCGAACAATGGATCCTTAGTGTTTGTTAAACCCCTTAAAATTTCAATACCTCAAGTAGATGTTAAGCTCGTGTTAAAGAGACCCACAAAATTTTACACATATTAGCGTAAAAAACGGCCATTCCTTCCACTGTCGCAACACAAGTAGAATCTTCATTGTGTCCTTTGTGTCAGATCATTGCTAGAAAAAAATGTTTTTGATGTGCTTAATTTCAAGGTCAAAAATTTGGCATTTTAGTTACAAATCCTCATAGATTCCTTGGCATAAATCTTGGTCGTCTCATTAGTTTAGCTTAAAAATCAAGGAGAGGAAATTTTTTATTTTTTTTTTGGGCAATGCCACCAGCCTCAATAAAGATTGAAAGAGTTGATGACAGCCATCATAGTTAGAAAATCAAAAACTCTAGAATAAGACAACATGACTCGTCATATGGACATTGTAAAACATTGTTCCCAAATAATGGATCCTTAGTGTTTGTTAAACCCCTTAAAATTTCAATACCTCAAGTAGACGTTAAGCTCCTGTTGAAGAGACCCACCGAATTTTACACATATTAGTGTAAAAACAGGCCATTCCTTCCATTGTCGCAAAACAAGTACAATCTTCATCATGTCCTTTGTCTCATATCACTGGTAAAAAAAAAATGTTTTTGGTGTCCTTAATTTCAAGGTAAAAAAATTGGCATTTTAGTTACAAATCCCCATAGATTCCTTATGCATAAATCTTGGTCGTCTCATTAGTTTAGCTCAAAAATCAAGGCGATTTTTTTTTTCCTTTTTGGGGCAATGCCACCAGCCTCAATAAAGATTGAAAGAGTTGATGACAGCCATCATAATTAGAAAATCAAAAAATTCTAGAATAAAACAACGTGAAACATCGGGTGGACATTGTAAAAGAGTGTTACCAAACAATGGATCCTTAGTGTTTGTTAAACCCCTCAAAATTTCAATACCTCAAGTAGACGTTAAGCTCATGTTGAAGAGACCCACAAAATTTTACACATATTAGTATAAAAACCGGCCATTCCTTCCATTGTCGCAAAACAAGTAGAATCTTCATTGTGTCCTTTTCGGTAGAAAAAAATGTTTTTGGTGAGCTACGACAAAAGAAATTGAGTCGAAGAAATTTATATTGTTGTAGCATGCCAACAACTTACAATTGTTAAGTATGTGTCATAATGGCCTATGTAAGACAGTGCCTAGTATGATATTCAAACTCTGCAACAACAACTTACAATCATTAAATATATGTCACAATGGCCTATGTAAGACAGTGCCGAGTATGATATTCAAACACTGCAATGCAGGTTCAACTTTTCAAGTATAACCATTGACACTAATTCCTAGCATGACAAAATCAGTCTTGATTACAACTCCTACAGCGTGTGGAGAAGTCAATGGAATACCACAAAAGCCAAAATCTAAGTGAGGACAGATTCCTCATGTCACCAGAGTTTCTGCGTGTGCCTGCATGTTGCTCCACCCATGGTGTGGCAAACTCCTTGTTTCTCTGCAGTTCAGGCCACACCTTAATTAAAACACAAACAGCAGATGCGCGCGCATGTGTGTGTATAAAAAAACAAGGGTGTGTGTGTGTGTGTGTGTGTGTGTGTGTGTGTGAGAGAGAGAGAGAGAGAGAGAGTACCTTACGTGGGCGTCATCAGATGCTTGCGTCGTGGCACTACTGAAAAGCTCCAGCTCTGAATGCAATATGATCTCGTAATGAAAGACGAAGGGCCAGGGCAACTTGCTACTAAGTTTCATGAAGCATCTGAGGAGGGAAGGAAGGAGCGAAGGGGAGAGAGAGAGAGAGAGAGAGAGAGAGAGAGAGAGAGAGAGAGAGAGAGAGAGAGAGAGAAGTTTTCATGCAAATGTACGACTCCTTGCCCTCCTCACTATCTCTCATGGGCATGGCCAGGAGGGGATCAATGGCCCTTGTGCATTTCGGGGATCGGGTGCGAATAGAGCCTATGCTTTGTGTAAATTCGAGAAAATGGTATATTCGGGTGCAGCAAAACTTGTACGATTTGAACCTCGGACGTCACCTTTGCACGCCTATCACCTTAACCACCTCACCTACACGTGCTCGTTGAAAGCATTGGGAGATGGGTTTGCTACCCATCGCCTCGCTGTGTAAATTTGGGTCGATTTTAGTAGATTCAAGCAAACTCATAATTCGGGGCGTGTCGCAAGATCAACGGCCCACGATGCCCGCGCGTGCCAAAAATGAGGACGAAGAGAAACCTTGGAAACCTTCGTTATGTCTGTCGCTGATGCCCATCATGCATACTAACCTCAATTCTTCAAGCATATATGTATTTCCCAATGTGCGCCCAAATGCAATCATCCATGTAGCATAGATGCAATCCAGTGCTCGGGAAATATGTGTCTCGACTTAATATTGTGCCGTTTTCAATTTCAAAAAAGCCGGTTGAGAGCAAGGGGAAAAGGAGAAATTCCGTCCCAAAATAGAGAAAAATAGTGTAACAACTTGAAAAATAAATATAATTTTCTAAATTTTCCTCTTGCCAAATTCAAGAAAAGGAATTTTGTAGGTTTGGATAAATGTTTTTTCCTGAACACTGATGCAATCGCTTGCCAAGAGCGTCACACACAAGGCGCGGTCCCAAAAAAACCCACGGCACCCATGAACCCTCTCTCTCTCTCTCTCTCTCTCTCTCTCTCTCTCTCTCTCTCTCTCTCTCTCGTTGCAAGTGCTTGTGAGCATGTCTCTGTGCAAGTGCTTTTCCAGGCTATGTGTGAAGTTGCGCTCTCTCTAGTGCCCACTTCGCTAACCACCCAATAGCAGCCTATGACATTGCATGTGTGTGTGTGTGTGTGTGTGGAAATAATGCTCTCTACTCGTTCAAAGCCTCTTCAATGTCTGCAACGAAGGACCAACATTTGAAAGTGCTCAAAAGTTGGGGAAAAAAATTTGTTGTTGAGTCAAATTTGCATGAAGATTTCTAGGCATAGGCTGGATTCACACGATGCAACGAAAGAAGAGGGCTAGATTTGGCTTCGACCTTCTCTATGTTCACATTGTGCTCTTGAGAGATGCTTGGATTAATCTTGTGTTGCCCCCATATTCAAACGGCGATGATAGAAAAGATCGATCTCGTGCATCCCCTATGTTCAAATAGTGCAGGTAGACGATGCTTGAACACCACATGTTGCCATGAAAGGTGGTGAAACAAATATAGAGTGAAAATCTATGTTCTTGATGTGTCATTTCTACATTTGAACTAGCACATTAGGAAAAGTTTGGAATAAAAAATGGGCCTTGTAAGAAATGGCAGGTCAGCTTAGAGAGAGATAATAAAAAGTCCCTAATTTCATTTTTGATATTCACTTTCAAAAAAACTCGGATATCATATTTGGGGGGTACGTTTATTAAAACTCTCAAAAAGTGTTCAGACTATGATAACATACAACGGCTCTGAATTGAACGCCGATTGTCTCAATCTTTTGGATTTTTCAAAACTAAGATTTGGCGCTCAACGAGGTGCATTGAATGTTATTCTTCTTCTCATTTTTGCGTCTCTCTTGCTTTTCGCTTGCGCGCAGTCTCCTCCTTTGATCTCTCTTCCATTTGCTTCACTCTTGCGCTCTCCTCTGTTTTGAGCTTTCTCATTCACCAAGTCATCTCAATGTCATTATCATCTTCACATAGAACTCAGACGAGGAGTCAAAACGATGTCTATCATATGCATATCGAACTGTCCAGAGAATACGAGCCCCTCCACAAGAAGAATAAGCGAGGCATCCTTTCCGAAGCTTCAAAAGAGAACTTCAGATTTCAAGGTAAAAAAAGCGTCGATCTTTGGGTGGATGGCAGGATATATCCTGAGCATCCTATCACCAACTCAACTCCACCATTCAGAAACATAACGTCATTGCTGAACTATGTAGGAGACGGTTATTCTGGTTTATATGGCTACACCAAGCATTTGGCGGCCAAAAGTGATATTCTTAAGCTTGAGAGAGACCTTGCACACAAAGAAAACTTTTGCTTGAAGCAAACTGTGACAGAGTGCGCTCAACAACTGAAAGGCAAGGACGAAAGCATCACGCAGCTCACGCAGGATCTTAGAGAAAAAAACATTGTCTTGGGTCCTCGGTTAAGAGAACGACGCTTACGAGACATTGAACAACTGAAGGTTGGTTCTGGGGGTTTGAAGAAGAGGGTTAAAGCAATCAAGTAAGATTATCATTCAAGCAGGTTTAATTCATCTTTACATTTGTAGTTTTATATCTTACTTTTCATATTTATGCTTAGATCGTTGTTACATCCTCAGTCAAATATTGACAGCAACACACCAACTTCTTCAATTCCTTATGGTCTCATACTAAAATGCAAAGATGTCATCGGACTTTTGGACGATAATCGCTACTGCAAGATTGTTGCTAAGCAACTTGACACTCTTTTGAAACAGAATCAACTCCAAACACGTGATGTTCAGTCAATTTTGGATGAAGCCGGAATATCCAACAAAGATTATTCTGTAATTTTTAGGTATGTCTGGTGTTTGAATCAATTGTCTTCACCTGTCAAATCAAATGTCTGCAATTTTTAGGTATATTGGATATGTGTAGCATTTGAAAACTTGAAAATAGTCCATTTACTTAATTTTCTGTTTACAGAACTATACAGCAACAAAGTAAGAAGTTCAATCTCAAGCACACGTTGCTGCCAAATCCTTTCTCCATTCGAAAGACAAGACTGGAGGTCAACCATGAAATGCTTCGGACATTGGGCACTCCTTTTCACATTGAAGCAATGTACAGATCGCCATCAGCAGAGAAAGTGGTCTATGACAAATACAATAATATATTTTATGATTTAGTAGCTTTGCGGACATATATTGTTCAATTGTTCGAGGTTTCTCAAGAGGAATGCAATGGAGTCTGGAAGTTTGTGCTTAAACTGGATGAGTGCGAGCTAGTGAAAGAGACAAAGGTTGAGCGTGTCACAATAACACTTATGAATAGAGAATTAGATGAAAGCATTGCTTCAGAAGACCCTAGAAACTTTAGCGTGCAATCCGAAAACAATATTTTCTTATTAGCCACATTCAAGGTTTGATATCAACAAGTTTTTGCTTTAAAAAATGGTTAGACATGTTTCATTTGATTGGTTTGGTTTTCCCATTTCAGGTGCCTGGAGAGAATTTTGATATTCTTAACTGGGTTTTCCATCAAACAAGTATTCCTGAAGTCATAAGCGAACAGAGAAATGGAAAGACACTCGATGTATTAGGCATGGGTTCATACACAGTAGAGTGGCATATGGCTGGAGATCTCAAAACCCTAAAGTGTATGTACAACATCTCAAAAGGAGCAACAAGTAAAAGCCCTTGTTTGTATTGCATGGGAGGAGTCATTGGTCTTGACAAAAGAAATTGGAGGAGAGCACCGGACAGGCACTTGCAGGACCTTAACTTCCGCCCAGTGTTGGGTATTCCACTAACCAGAGTACATATTTGCACGATGCATGCACTCTGCAGAATCATTGAGAAACTTATGTTTCTGTACATTTGTTTTTCTTGGACCACTTGGCCAGCATCAGCAAAACAAAGGGCTATATTATCATTGGAAACAGTTTTCTCAGATATGGGCTTGCATGGAGGACATGTGAAAATAGAGCAGGACGAGAAGAGGTCTAAGAATGGTCGAGATGTGCCAAAGAAGTTGTCTATTGGCGGTGTGAAAGCCCGTCTCTTCTTGTCAATGTCAACAAGTGGCAGACAACGCAAAAGCCAAAGTGCTCAGGAAAGGTTGACATTGAGATACAACCGGTGGAGAAACCTGCACAATGCAGTGGTTGACCACGCAGACAATGGTGCAGCAAGGACTCGCAAAGCGAACGTGTGGAAAAGTTTGGATTCCATATTCAAGTTTTGTGAGCTCAATACTTGGAGAGATACTGACTATACATTGTTTCAAGACGCTCTGGAGACCTTCCACAGGTCTTTCATAGCTGCATGGACAAATCAACACATAACTCATTACATGGTATATTAATTTATTTGATAAAATTGTGATTATATATTTACATATAAACAATATGCTGGTTTTTTTTTGCAGCATATTATATGCAACCACATGCCTTGGTTTGCTAGGCAGTATGGTAGCTTGGCTATATGGTCTACACAAGGTATGGAGAAAACTCACTACCAAGCCCGTACTTGCTATTTCAACCACACTCGTCATGGAGGTGGTGCAAACAAAGCCAACAGTTTGGAGGAACTACATCAATGGACTTATCGAAAACTTATGCATAGAACACACCGAAAGGAATGTGTCAAAGATAGTCAGATTGGCCAAGCAATGAGATTAGCAAGCAAACGACGGAAGAAGGAAATATGGGAGGCATCTTCTGCGGCATCGCGACATGCAGAGTGGTGACTTTAAAAAGAACGCACTGGAAAAACTTGGACAACTCCGACCCAAGTTGTTTGAGACTTCCTAAACATAGAGCATTGTAACACAATATAATTTTTTGTGCCAAGAGAAGACAACCAGTCACAAAAGTGAGAAACATAATGTACTCATTGTTTTGATAGAAAATGTACGATTTTTTGGCATCGACAATATACATTGGAGCTTCTCTATTCTTCATCTTCATCAGGAAAAGTTACAAAATATTCTGGCCCTTTTGCCTGCTGTGTGTTATCATCTTCTTCTTGCCTTGGTCTTTTGCAACCTAGTCCTGCAGGTTCGTTTGTCGACAGTACATTTGCCTCCACCTCCACAGCCACAAGAGACATTTCTTCAGTAGGTAGATGCGCAATTGGTTGTTTATTGCGAAACATAGCATGCTTGTCATACTCTAGTAATTGCGCAAGGTCAGTGATTCTGCATGCCAAACCATATGCTGCTTGGGTCAAAAAATAGCGACTACACAAGCCATACATTCCTGGCCCTTGACCAAACATATACAATGCGGCCTTTTTTTCTAAAATCATTATTTTATCTGCGTTCCACCTGATGACGGCCCCTCCTAAATATCTTGAAAGTGTCTTCAACGTCATCAAGGGTAGCTCCGCGTTGTCATTGGAGAAGGACGAATGGAAGACCAAAAAACTCGGATACTTAAGATTCTTTAAGTATTGGCCGAGAGAGGAATTCTTCCCTAAATCTCCCATGCCTCGTCCACGAGGGCGAGGAATGAAGGTATCATCATAGACCACCAACTGCAACAAATTAAAGTTATGAAATGAGATAAGTAGAAATCAAAAAGGTAAGGCAAATAAAAAAAGATTACCTTCTGGTTTTCATCTTCCTCAAGTAAGTCCTCATTCCATAGGTTGATGCCGCTCTGACCTCCAGTGGGCTCATTGGAGGTTGAGGCCAAAGATGATGAAGAAGTGCTTGCCTTACCCATTTCTTCAATCCCTAGCTTTTTTTTCACTTCCATGAACTCCTTTTCTGTTGGAAGCGTGCGCTCATACCTAGCAACATCATTGTAAATCATCACAAGTGCACTTGCGGGGTCAACGAACTCATCATCATTTACATGGGCATCTATAACAGAATACTTGTCGTGCTCAGGGTCAATGATAGCATCATCCTCTTCGAGATTCTGTGCCACAATGGCAAGCCAATAGTCCTCTCAAAGGTCAAAAAGCTCCATAATGTCGTTAAGCAAGACATACTGCAAATCACCAATAGGTATGGTAGGTAGAACACTAGTAGGCAAAGCACCCTCCGGAAGCTGCACTCCCTCTGAAACCTGCAAGGCAAGGCTTCCCCGAGACTTGGGCTCTTGACCCTCCCCAGTCTGATCCTCTAGCGAGGCCTCTGCAGCATCAGCATGCTCATCCAAAATTAAATGCAAATATAAAATAAAACCTGCATAATATTCAGCCACTCGACACTTGCGGTTATGAAGTGTACACTTGTGGTCTGTTATCCGCAAGTGCACTTGCAGCTTAAGGCAACTCCTAGAAAATATGTGTTTCTTGGAGGAGTCCGAATTGATATCCTTCATGTGAACAAAACGAACTCCTTGTATCTCGACAATGCCACCAAACGTTTGCTGCTGGTAGGTCTGCTCAAAACCTGATAGGTAATGTTGCGCGGAGACAATCCACTCATGCAAAGAAAAATCTCGATTGAACATCGGCCTGATCTCTGTCTCGCGCTGCTGAAGCCCAATGCGGTATAGAAAATGAGATAGTTTGTCTTGGGGGGCATCCTCAGAGCAGGGCACTTCCTCCTCTGCTTCAACATTGAAGGGGTCCATAACGGAAATTCAAAAGCGAAGATAGACGAGAGAGCACAACATCCAAACAAAGGGGGAGCAAGTCATATTTATAGCACTCCCGAGGACAATGATGACATCGATTGACGTGCATCATGGGGCCGGCGTGCATCATGCAGTCGCCGTGATGAATACGCCACATGTCAGCCCCACCATTGAACGGTCGCACCACAACGCGAAATTGGTGCCGCCACACAAAAAAAACACCGCTATCGCGTTTTGGCGCGACAACTTGTTGTCGCGTCATAACGCGATACGGCTAGTCAAGAGTACTGCGTTCCGCCTCCTCGCGTTGTGCAGCGATGCCTTTTTTGTCGCGCCACGCGTGCATCATGCGATGATTATGCCACGTGTCAGACGTCGTGGAACGGTCGCGCGACAACGCAAAATGGGTGACGCCGCTATACAAAAGCACCGCGATCGTGTTTTGGCGCGACAGCCAATTGTCGCGTCATAACACGATACGACCAGTGCAGAGTATTCTGGTCCGCCTCCTCGCGTTGTGTCGCGACATACCATTGTTGCTAGGGCAGCCCGTTGGGGCGCTTTTGTCCTAATGTGCCAAATGGCGCGTAATCATTATGCTCGCACGCTTCCCGTCATACCTCGCGATGTCATGATTAATGCAGCCGCCTCTTCTCATTATACTTATTCCGCTAATATAAACACCCCCCCCCCCCCCCCCCGTTTTTTTCTCACCATTTTTTCCGGAGTGTCTCTAGTCACTCTGCCTTTTTACCCACATCCAGATTTTCATATTTCCTCGCATTCTCCTCGTTCAGGTCATGGCCCGCACAAAGCAAACAGCAAGGAAGGTTTATCCTGGCCAGTCTGCTCCGCAGCGCCAGGCTAGTTCGTCTACTGTGCAACCGTCAACATCGCATGTGATTCCGGGCAAGACCATGCCGTAGTTACAATGCGAAGAAGAAGATACGAGCAAAATAGGAGCGTTCTACTCGAACTTCATAAGCTCCAAAAGCACATTTCATTGGCAATACCTAAACTGCCATTCCAGAGAGTAGTTCGCGAGATTTGCGAGCAAAACAACCTGAATTTCCGGTGGTCTCGAAGTGCAATGGGGTGCTTGCACGAGGCCGCCGATGATTTTTTTGTAGAGCTTTTCCAGGACGGCTACATTCTCTCGGCCCACGCCCATATGACAAAATTGATGCCGCGAGACATCAACACACTTCGCCTTCTCAGGTTCAGGTATGACAAAACAATACCGCCTGCCGGTATTTCACACCGAAAGATGGACACTATTCTCAGAATACCACCTATTGAAAAGGTCAAAGTTCATGAAGTGTCTACACAAATACATCGATACAGCACCCGTCTCAACACCGAGCGGGACACAACTAAAGACGATAGTGAGAGATTGGAGCAGTTACGCCTTGAGATGATGGAGGAACAAATGGCAGATGCCATCAACGACGCCAACGCTCATGATTTGTCATTGCTGTTTCCCTACTTCCATGTTGGCCTTCCTGTGTGGGGACGCATTCTGTATTTTCCTTATCACCCCCAGGAGATTGCAATTTTACAGAACCGGACGAGAGAACTCACAGACTCAATCATCAATTGCTTGCTTTGGTGCGTGTTATTCTTTTTTTCACAATAAATTCTTTTAATATATTCAATTTTGTATGACACAAATTTCTTTACAGTTTTGTAGTTTTAAATTTGCCCTGGAATATGCAAGATGATGTCGTCGTCCTTGACTCGAACCTCTCGGTCTTTTTGACGTCCGAGGATACATCTTTAGTGGAACTAGTTGACTGGTTCCAGTCAGTGAACATGGATACGGCAAAATTTTTTATTATGGCTTATCATGAAGGGTACGCAATGTTTTCAATAGTGAAATTATTTTATCTTGAACTCTAATTTATTGTGATGATATATGTTTTGCTTATGTTTATTTGTAACAGATCTCATTGGAGTCTTGTTCTCTTACACCTTGAACGAAACCGGTGCTACCTTGCTAATTCATCCCATGGATTTCATGGTGAAGTACGTAGGTAAGAGGTTTTGTATTTTATTCGACATCGCATAGAATTTTGTTAAAAGTCGTTTATGAAATTTAATTGTATTTTTCGCAGATCTGTTCGGAAGCTTGTGTCTGCTCTTGAAGCTTTAACGCAAGAGCAGATATATGAGAATCTTACGATTATTAGTTGCAAAGTCCCTCGGTAGGACGATGCCTACTCTTGTGGATGGAGGGTCTTATTCAATGCAGAAATTTTGTTAGGGGTCATGCTTGATGGAAGTCGTAGAAGTGTAAGCATTTGACACTCGTTTACAGATTTGTATTTTAATAAGTTAGTAGCTATGTTAATAAACATGATGTTCTTAACGCAGGTAAGAAATTTGGCAGATTATTCAAAGGCTGATTTTTCTTCGTTTAGAAACAGAATGATTGAAAACTTGATCAATTGCACGACCATGCATCTAGACGAAGCACGTGATGCTTTTATCCCACCAGCATCAAGGCCCGCGCCTAGGCCTCCGCCGACAAGATACCCCGTGTCTGCCACACCAACATAAGCACATATCAATATCTCCCCAGATGCCTCCCCAACCCAAACTCCCACCAGCTCTCGTCCTGAAGAAACAGCTCCAGAACCCTCAAACCCCCCACCCAACACCTCTCCTGCTCATGAAGCAGCTCCAGAGCCCCCAAACCCCCCACCCAGCAGCTCTCCTACTCATGAAGCAGCTCCAGAGCCTCCAAACCCCCAAGCCACCACCTCTCCTCAACCTCAACCAACAACCCCCACATCACCGCACGCACAAGATTAGAAAGAGATTATGAAATGTACTTTTGACAAATTGATTACAAGCAGTGGATCGAAATTTGACTTTTTTTTTAATTATGGTTCAAAGTTTACAAAATGTTAAGTACAGTTTTCCAAAAAAATGAGAGAGTGAGGATCCAATGGTGTTTGGTAATGTAGAGAGCTGCCTTTGTCGAGTAATCTTTGAGAATAGTATTTGAATCATTGTGTAAAGTTAGTTCACTATTTCAGGTCTGTCACTGGTAATCTGTGCACAAAGAGTCGTTTTTTCTTGTCTGTGAGGTACCTGCAATGCAACGTACGCGATAAGACATTGGGATACATGAGCACGATAGAGACATCAACGTATAAAAGTAATACATGTAGCTTAGTACATTTCGCATGTTACACTTGAAAACAAATTTTGAAGGCAAATTGAGATCGGACTCATTTAACATATTCTCTCGAACCTGTCTTAAAGTGACATTTGATCTAACCACAACAACTGTAAGCAAATAATTTGAAAACCATATCTCGATGGACATCAAGGGATTAAAAGCATCGTCACTTAAATCTTGATCCATAGCTACCAACTGACCATTCACTCAATGCCACCTCATGTAGTAGAAAGAAACTATAAAATTCTGTGATGCTATCATACACTTGTACACAACCGAGCGCTTTTCAACTTTGCACAAAATGCCTTCAGAATCATTGACATCCCAATTATCATCCAAAAACTCAAGGCAAGTTTGGGATTTGCATATGAACATGGTTTCTGTTTTTCTAACCTCCTCATCGTGGAAGAAATCTATAAAGACATGTAATGGCATAAATAGACTGACTCGTACTTGCCTGCTTGCAATGTTTGGTCGCAAACACTTCAAAATTTCCTGATGAAGCTTGAGTTTAAAACACTCAGAGGTTTCTGAAGTTGGAACTGGCCACTTTGGGGAATCTTGTTGGGGAAGAGGGAAAGGTTTCAAAGTGCCAAATCCATGGACAGAGCAAGGGGCGTTGTAAAAGTAGTCGTAAAAGAAAACTCCCCTCTCTGCGAGAGCTCTTCTCACACTAGTTCGGTACATAAGTTCTCCCAGTGAAGCATGAAAAGCATCAAAAATACCAATTATGCACTCAACTGGTTGCCAGTCTTCTTTGTTAGAAGGATAAATATCTGCAAAAACAAAAGATAAGAGAATGGTCACAAGAAATAGTCAACAAAATAACTTGAAAGATCTTTAAAAACATTTTAGCAATATAGTAGTCACACAGTTTGGTCTATGAGCAGGAAACCCCAAAGGTGACTGTTGTAGTCGTAGTTCGGAGTGCATATATGCATACTCAATGAGCACCTCTTTCACTGTCTTTCCCGTTTGAGATAAGAGAAAATCTTTCACACGTCCTTTGTATCTGTTGATGAATTCATTTGACATCCGTTTTCTTCTTCTTGTTTGAAGCAGAACCCAACTACCAATGGTGACTGTGGTAGACATCCAGCGACCATGGTCTAAGTCAAAGCTGTTGAATAGTTCCATAGATTTAACAGAGACGGATGGTCGTCGTGGTCGTCTTCCTTCCATCTCTGCTTCTATTAGCTGTGAAGTGACACTACGCAAAAACGATAAAAGAAAAGAGGCTCACTAGTTTACACAAGAAGTTTGAAAAGTGCTCATCAAAAGACGTGCCTCATTGAATGTGAGTTATGGCACATTCGGCGTTCGTCGTCCATGGCAGGAGAATAATTTGCACAAATCGCGTTGTATCTTCTTATTGAGATCTTTTTAACAAAAAAAACTCTTTTTTGAAAACGCACAAATTTGAGATAAAAATCAAATAAATTGGAGCTACCGTTGTGGTGACTCAAACTCTATTGGTCAAACAACATTCTCTCTCTAACGCCAAAAAGTCCTTTTTTGAGTCCAAACTTTTCCTAATGAGTCCAAACTTTGATTCTCCATCCCCCCCCCCCCCCCCCCCCCCCCCCCACCCCCCTCTCTCTCTCTCTCTCTCTCTCTCTCATAACAGGTCTTGAGTTCAACTCTCCTCGTCGGCTAGATCTTTAAGGTATCTTGGGATAGTTTCCTACGACGTTAAAACTCTCTCCTTCTTCTTCTTCTTCTTCTTCTTCTTCTCTCTCTCTCTCTCTCTCTCTCTCTCTCTCTCTCTCTAGCCAATGTGTGGCAGGACAGAGGAGAATTAGGATGTATTCTTGTTCTTTAATGATTGACATTTTGTTGATGACTGCACTTATGTGTTATCTTTGTGGACATAATCGCCTGTTTTGTGAGGTAATATGTGACAAATTACATGCTAACTACTCAAAAATGCATCTCAATTTCCAAAAAGGAATAAAAATTAGAAAAGCTTGATCAATCCGACCAAAATAGATACATGGGTACTTTCGGAATTTTAAAAATTTGAAGGGTATTTTGGGAATTTTGACAAATTAGAGGGGTTTGAGCTTGGCTTTAAGAAAACGAAGAAATTTACATAAGTTTTAGTGTAATTATCGACAAAAGCTTCTAATTTTGACCAAAAAAAGGAGAGAATTTCAAGTTTGCCCTTACTTTCACCACGCCATGAAAGTATTCATCGATGCACACACACACACACACACACACACACACACACACACACACACACACACACACACACACACACACACACACACACACACACACACACACAGAGGCTTACTAATGTATTTAAGGTGGCTCAGGTGGTTGAATGTAGCCCCAATGTAACCACCCTCCCCTCCCACCCCACCCCCCACCCCCCCCCTCCCTTATGTGTACGGTATGAGTATGAAATAATGAGGGGCTACCCCTATTGTATACGCTTATGTACAAAATCTAAAAACCCCCCTATTGTACACTCACGTGGTACCGTACGGGAAAACACAGTGAATCCCCGGGAGGGAATATGGTGATCGAAGGAGTCACAAAGAGCATGACGAATGCATGGATAGATGCAATGGATATTGGTGGTGATGACCATGGTGAACATAGAGAGTGGACTAGGAGGGATCCAAATGATAGAAGCCCTAGCTCTTTGAACAGGCATCAACCATAGGAACTTGAGATGCTCAATGTTTACCGAGACGTGTCATGGAATGTGGCTGCTTTATGCAGCTTGTGAAATTTCAAGGTTGAAAGGGATCATGCAAATGTTGCAAATTGCCACACGCATGATTGATAAAGCAAAAGATATCGTGAAAAGTGATCAAGAGGTATGGATTAAGGTTGTTTCCATGACTAAGAATGAAATTAGCCTTTCCATGATGGATGTGGACCAAAAGATAGGGCAAGATCTTTATCGATGAAAAGTTTCTCTTTGAATGAGGAATCGAATCGCTCTAGTATGAATGAGCCTTCAACATGGTACCAAGGTCTTTATGGGATTATAATCATAGAGGAGGATGAAAGTGGCTCTTTCAGGAAACAACTAGAGACACCGAGTTTACTTCTTAGCCTTCAACAGGTTCCAAAGGCCTTTCTTGAATTATCATCAAAGAGGAGGATGAAAATGGCTCTTTCAGGTGACCACTAAGAGAATAAATTCACCTAAGAGATGGGAAGTTAAGAAATTGATAGAGTGAGGGGCCTTGGATGTGAGGGATTCCACTGGGCAATTATGATGTTGATGGATTTGGATTCTTGCCAAATGTGTTGATTGCAAGTTATTCTCAACATGGTAGTGACAAGGAAGCTCTTGGTTGTTTTCACAGAATGCGCCAAATTCAATCACCTATGCTTGCACCTTGAAGACTTGTGACCGTGCGCAAGACCTTCATATAGGTGAGAGAGTTCATGATAACATTGCTGATCTCGGACTCTTAGAGAAACATGTTATGCTTGGCAGTGATTTTCTTGATATGTATGCCAACTTTTGGTGCACTTACAAAAGCACATAAAGTTCTTAACGAGCTTTCTATCTATGTTGATTGCAGAATATGCCCCACCATGGATATGGCAAGCACTTAGAATATGAAAGGATTTGAATACAAAATTATCAAATAGAAATTCAATTTCATTATTTTGTTTTGAATATCATAACTACTTGGTAGGAAATAAACTATGAGGCAAGGCGTGACTTCCATTTCTTATGAATTTCGGAGAGATAGTGTGTTGACTCTCCACCATACTTTTGTATGGCACTCACATAGACCATGCACTATTTACTTTTTCTATATTGTTTAGAGATGTTCTAGTAGTACAAAAAGTTTAGCTGGCGTTTTTTTTGGGGTCGTTCCTTAAAGGCAAAAATTTTGCTATACATACTTGTTCAAGTGAATACATTACTTATGAGGTTAGTGCCCGGTCTTGATGGAGAGATTGCATGCCTGCTTTTTAAATAGATTAAGGTGTTGATTTTACAAATGTGTTCACAAAATCTTCTATGTTTATTTTGAGTTTTCTAATTTGAAAAAAACTTATCAAGCAATTTTATCTATAGTATGCTATTTACACAATAGCTACTATCATTAACTCACACATTACTTACTATGACAAGGACATGAAGGATTTTGAGAGAGTATAACAATATCACATGATTATGCTCAAATAAGAGGAAAAAACCAATGAAGTTACCTACCTATTAGAAAAGGAAAAATGATCAACATATGCAATGAAGTTACCTACCTATTAGAAAAGAGTTTTCTCTCGAGTATGGCTTTAAATAGAAAACTCTTTTATACGACTACTACTTTGGAAGGTGACTTCAACACAAGAACATCATCAACATTAGTGATGCTACATCCTACAATCGTCAAAAGAGCAGCCTAATATAATACTTATTAAGAGAGTTCTATCGTAAAATTCCATCACATACAAAGCACTATGATAAACTAAGCAAGGTCAAATATCATTTCCTATGTATGTACCATGAGAGAGATAAAGTTGCACACAAGGAAAGTTAGCAACATAAGTAGAAACATAAAAAGCTTGTGCTAAAGGGGTAATTTGCTAGTGAACCAGCTAACTATCTTCTTACATACAATAAGTGCAATCCATGACTCTTTGGACTCAATCAAGTATTGGTGCAAGAATCGAACGCAAGGGTTTGAATGGGTAAAAGAGGAGGATAAACATGCAGAGGAAGCTTGCAATGATCAATCTAGAATTGAATGATAAATGAAGGGGTTATCTTTATTTATTCCTTGTTCTTTTGAGGATGTTGTTATAGAATTTGAAAAGTGAGACTCTCTGTGACGCTCTCTGTTTTAGAAACCAAATGAATAGTGCTTCATAATAAGCTCAAGAAAGCACCATAGATGCAATTGATCGACCAATTACCCCTTGACACACACACACACACACACACACACATCCCAAGTTCAATGGAGCTCAAGCTTGAGCTTGTATGCTTCCTTCCATGTTTTCTAAGTCTTGACGTGATATCTCATGCATTTTGCCTAGATTTTAAGAAAAGAGATGCCAAAAGTACAAAATAATGTAGTCTTGGTGACAAATTTGGACAAGCCTCAGCCAATGACCATTGAATTATTGCAAACCTTCCATCACTATAGGTTCTTAATGTGAGCGTAGTTTTATTGGTGGAGTAGAATTCTTCCATGTAGACTCTCTTAAGAACTACAATATATATATATATATATATATATATATATATATATATATATATATATATATATATATATATATATATATATATATATATGTATATATGTATTGACATACCATGCATCGAATGGCATAGGACGTGAGACCTTGTCATTTATTGAGCGCATTTTTCAAAAAAATTATAAAAAGAAGAAATCTTCCATATCTTCTTGCCTTTTGATATATGTACTGCAAACCTACTTATGCTTGTTACCATCATACCTTTCCTTGCTTGTATTTGTTGCAAGATAATCTTGAGAAGGCTTTTGGGCTTTTGTTCTCTTTCTTTTGAGTGCAAATACAGGGCATCCCCATGAAGATTTTGCTGCTCTCAAGACCAAAATCAATAGCCCATAGGAAAAAAATCCCCACTCTATGAAAAAATTCATCTAATGAAGATTTCCAAGTTCTAAAGATATATCATGTTTGAATTTAGCCAAAAACATTGTCTAGAGACTACAAAAAAAATTTTTAGCCCATGGTTTTCTCACCTATCATGCAGTCACTACTATTTTGTTCTTGGAAATGTTGGCAAACTAAAATTGTATGATCTTCTAAGGGTCCCATACTTTGAGATACTCTTTGATCATCAATTAATTGAATGATGGACAACAGGATTTGAGAGACCACACTTAAAACCAATGTCACTCAACCTAATCAAGAACAAGAAGACATAACCTCACACTTATTGAAAAGACATCCTTTGATCATTAGCATGGCTCACACATATTCCCATCCAATACAAACATAGTGAAGTTTTACACACAACGTACATTAAGCCATAGAATTGTAACATGCAAGCACACACAAACGATGACGCTCAAGTAGACAAACGTAGTCTTCAATCTCAAGCCTAATCAAAAGAGGGAATGATTGATGCTTGGTAATAAAAATTAAAATTCTTCCATTAGTTATTTTCAACCACTTTGCATGGAAAAGCAGTAGGGAGCACACTAATAGAGAAGTTGGGACAACTTCGTAATCTCTTTTTTTTCAATCAAAGAGCTCCAAGCACAATGCAAAAAAGTGCACTTAGAGGCCTTTCAATTGAGCTGCCCTTTATCAATTATAGGGCCCAAACTTTTGGACTCATGCCTACCTTCACTCCCCCATCGATTCCCCCCCCCCCCCCCCCCCCCCCCCCCCCCCCCCCCCCCGCCCGCCCGCCCCCCCGCTTATGAAGCGCTTATCTTTCAAGAGCTCTGCATGAGACTAAGGAATGGCTTGACCATTCCAAGTGAAGCTTCAAGTGCTCCCATGGAAAATCAGGAGACAATGCAGATATCTTAGGTAAACAGGAGACATGTCTTTCAATATCTTCTAGCCAACCCACTCCCCAACATGCATGAAGCTTTGTGGAGCTTTACATAGTGGAGAGTGCATGCACACCTCCTCCCATTGAAACAAAACTTGATGAGACCCAATTTCCATCATATGCAACCTAATGCTTCCTAGGCAATGTTAACACCAACATTTGTAGCGGTATCAAGAAGACCTCTTGGGATTCAGATGCTTGCTTGCCCTCATTTCAGTCATATTTTCTCCTCGGGTATGCCCCACCCTTCGGGCTTCTTTATTCATAACATCTGAAAAAATATTGATCATCATGCAAGACATGAGAATGCTTATCCTCCCCATAGGGAAAATAAGGGTTTTACAATCCTTCCTTCTCAAGTTAGGGCACAACACCCCCCCCCCCCCCCACACACACACACACACACACGCCAACCTCAAGAGGATTTACCCCTGCAATTGATCACAGTCGTGCAAATATTGAAGATGTAGTTATTATTGCACTTGAGAAATGAATAAATAGTTACATGAGATTTTTCATCGATGTTGAGGTAAGTCTTAGCTTACACTCATGGTGAGAACAAACCCTTAAGCCAAGCATGCACTATTTATGTGCATAGTCACACTTCTCCCATGGAACCTATAAGCCTCATGCATGCTACTCATTCCCTAAAACACATGCTACACAGTTGATAGCCACATGCTACTTGTGGTAGCTCACATGACCCTTGTTGTTACCACTTGTGGTGCATATCCATCCAACCATTGATTCACATCTCCTACCATGAGCTTATATAATTCCACCATGCTTAACTTGTAACCCTCTCTCTCATTCTATCAAGCAAGTTTATTTTCATTGTATTGAGTACACTAATCTACTTACTCTTAATTGTTATGAATCGCTTATCGTGATGAATGCCTCCTTGGTCTATCCACTATAGGTATTGCATGTGGTATCAGAGCTCGCACGTAATTAGTATCTCCTAATTACATGAATTAGATCTATATGCTAGATTTAGTGCTCTCTCACTCCAAGCATTAAATTGATTCATAACTCTTTTCTGTAAAGGACTAGATTAGTGTAGCTCAATTGTAATCCTCTTTCTCGGATTTTGGCAAGTCTATATGGCCACTACTATAACCAATGTTTAGGGATAATTAGATTGTGTGTTAATTCTTGCTTGATTGCATTGTGTGTTAATTATTGCTTGATTCCATTGGATAATTCTTGCTTGATTGCATTGTGTGTAAATAATTGCTTAATAGCATTGGATAATCATTTATACAACTCTCAAAGCGGCACTACTTTGGCCAACATTGATAGTCTTGCATAGTACGTGCATGCATGATAAGCCTTTTTCAAGAGCTTTCTATTGCACCAACGAATGCTTGAATCATAGCTCATATGGCTGTTTTCTCAGATGACTAAGATTGAAGCTTTTGTGGAAAGTTTCCTTTTGCTAATTTGCTTTTCTTGATAAGTGTGTGTGTAGAATGCATGTGAGTGTGTAACTTTAAAGACAAAGGATTTCTTCAATGCTTGCTTTGTAAAAGCTGATAGTTGTTGGAACCATCCTCATAACAAGACAAACGAGCTTTTGTTATTTTTATTGAATCTGGGTGAGTTGTACTCATTAATCAATGTGCAAGAAACTTCCTTGCTAACTTCATCAACAAAGTCATCACATGCGCTCTAGCCGGCCTATTGCCCATCACTTCACTACCGGTTGTCCACATCATCTTTTTGGAGTGCCTCGTCATTGAACTTTCCTTGCACATCTCGATTTGCAATAGCTACTCGCACTATTTTCATCGGCTTTCATCACCCGCTACCCCAGATGCTCACACCCATGCACTGGCGTTGTCACCTCCTATCCCAGGCAGAGCCTTCCCATTGAATCAGTTTGCCAACTTCAAGGGCCCCATGCCACATCATCAGTGATCAGTGTCCTCAACTTGCTTGTCATCTCCACTACAATCAACCATTGATGCTCATCTCGTCATCAAGCCTTGCCATGTGCTACAATGGGCTTGTTGCCCACAGTGCTTGTTGTGGCAAATATCAAACAGCCTGCTCCCGAGGTTTTGTTTCCACATGTGCCACGCATATTGTCATCTAAAAAGCTCATCCTTTTTGGAATTATTAATTATATAAAGTTTACTTTATTAATCCACCATTCCCACAATACCTTGGCCTTCACAATAGACTATCCACATAATCCCTTGGCCTCATAACCATATTTTAGGCTCTAAAGTCTAATTTCTCACACCTTTTGACCCTATCCCTATTTTTATTGGTGCTATTTTTGTCATTAAGGCCCCAGTTATACAATAGAAGAGCATCAAATTTCCACATCAAAGCATTCAAGACGTCCAATCTACAATCGGTGAAAGAGGCGTCAAGTGCATTGAGCATTCAAGATACTCAAAGCATTCAAGTATTATTCAAACTCAAGCATTCAAGCTTTGGTAATAATTATATTGTATGAAAAAAGCATGAGTCATCAAAGCTCCTACATACAAATGACACCATTCGTGTTATGTATGTCATATCTAAATCTTGAGATTGTGAGGGGTTATAGACATTGTCAATAAATATCTATTGGTAAGACCACCCCATGGCCGAAGCACCAATATCATCAAACATAGATCCAAAAAGTGCTTCTATGATGAACATGCACCTAGCATGGATCAATAAACCATGTGCACCACCATCAAAATCTTACAAGTTCCAAAAGGCAACAAAATTGACGCATAGGAGATGAGGGCCCTATCAAAGTTCCCTAAAGAAAGTGATGACCTGCATATGTAAGTGTTTAAACACTGCTCCAAACCATATAGTTTGGAGGTAAGACCTACACTATTTTTCTTGCATTAGATTCAATCTTCATAAGCCCTATGTAGTTACCCGATGTAACCCAAATTAGACTCCTTGATTTGAATCCATGCTCTATTGTATAAGCTTTAACTTATGGGGGCGTTTGTTGAGGTAAGCCTTCGCTTACACTCACGGTGAGAATAAACCCTTAAGCCAAGCATGCGCTATTTATGTGCATAGTCACATATTTCCTATGGAACCTATAAGCCTCATACTCATTCCCTAAAACACATGCTACATACTTGATAGCCACATGCTACTTGTGGTGGCTTACATGACCCTTGCCATTACCACTTGTGATGCATATCCATCCAACCATTGCTTTCACATCTCCTACCATGAGCCTATATAATGCCACCATGCTCAACTTGTAACTCTCTCTCGCATTCTAATCAATCAAGCAAGTTTGTTTTCATTGTATTGAGTACACTATCTCCAATCTACTTACCCCTAATTCTTATGAATCTCTTACTATGATGAATGCCTCGTTGGTTTATCCACCATAGGCATTACAATTGTTATGTGTCATGAGGCTTGGCCATCTTTGGACTCATTGAATCATTGGATAGCTCACAACTGGGAATCCATTAACCTCTTTCCTTACTAAATTCAATTATCTACCTAATAATTACTTTTTTTTGAAGGATCTTGAGAGTGCTTTGTGGGTGATCTTAGCAAGGGAAAATGGTTGATTAAAAACACTCCTGTCTCATTCTTTAAATGGTTCCCTAGAGAAAAACCTAAAAAGATGCTCATTTGAATTGACTTTCATAATTTACTAGTAGAATTTTATCAATGGCTAAAGATTCTAGGTAATCACCTTGGTAAAGTGCTAAGTCAAAAAGTTAGAGGAGGGATTAATCCTAAGTGGGTCCCTCAGCTTTTGAGAGAGGTCGACCGAGGGTTGACCTTAAGCAAGAGCTCGAGCAACAAATTTACATCAAAGACACATTGGGTAATCTCTTACATGTCCAAAAAATTATGTATAGAAATCTCCTTAATGCTTGCTTTCACTGTTTTCAATTGGGCCACCTTATTTAAGGATTGCCCACCTTTAGTCAAAAAAGAACAAAGCAGTAAGAAACAAGAGGTTACTAAAAATTCATTTCAACCCGAAGAGGCCAATCTTCCGCAAGATGATGTTCTTCAAAAGGATGCTAATCAGGGCAATTGGCACAGCAAGCTCCCAGCAGCCCCTCTAAGAAGGTCAGAGACATTGACTTAGACAATAGCAATGATGGCAGTGATGAAGACCCCATCCTAGTACCCAAAGAAGTGTCTCCAAGCAAGAAACCTTAGAATTACATCAAGAACTTGAACAACATGATGAAGTGGTGAAGGCCCAACTTGCAACTTCTCCAAAGAAATTTGTGGACATTTTGAGGACACAAGCAGAAGAAGTTAGATTACCTATGCCCTCAATAAGCAAGACCAAAAGGAAGAAAGAGAAGTCTCGAGATCCTAACAAGGCTTCAATGCTCATGGCAAAACCTTCAAAGAACAGTAAAAAAATGAGGTGCCCCTACATTAATGGTGTTTCTTTAAACTGTATAGGTTTTGAGACCTTGTCAAGTCTCTGGTTATCAAAAAATTGCTTCTTGATACTAATCTTTCTCCTGACTTCATCTGCCTTCAGGAGCTCAAGATTGCATGGGATCCTTTGCTTAAGAACTTAAAAAGACTAGGAAGTTCTTATAAGTGGTACTACACTAACCGTCATGTAGGAAGAGGTGGAGCAACTATTGGAATTGTCCAAAAATTTGAACATTGCAGGTAAGATGTGGTGATTGACTCTTAAGGGGAATTGGGTTGCTATCACTTTAAAAGAGCCTTTTAAATATACTATGGTTTCTTTGTATGCTCCTAATGCAAATGGCAACAAAGCTAACACATGGTCTGATCTTATTGCCCTCTCTAACCCTTTGGTGCTTTCAAGAGATTTTAATATGGTAGATAATTTGAGTGGCATATTGGAAAGGCCAATGGTTTTAGGCAATGAAAGAGATGCAGAGAGGAACTAGTTGAATCTTAGAATCTGATGAATATTTATAAAGATAATGGGTTCAGTTGTTCTAATAAACAATTTGGGCAGTACTATAGGGTAGTAAGGCTTGACACAGTCTGCATGTCAGTAAGCTTGGTTCAAGAACATTGGCATGTCAGTTGTGAAATTGACAAGTCTCTACAATTGTCAGATCACTTTCCAATTTTGTTTGAGTTCTATAAGGAAGAAAATATGTATAAAAGTGGCTGACCTCACATTGGTCGATCTCTTATCAACTTAAACTATGTTTAAAATAAGGTGAAAGACGCATTTGATCAATCTTTTAGTTTGCATGTTTCTCCCTTCAAAGCCTGGGACCAGGGAGTTAAAAGTACTCAGAAGCTCCTTACTTAATTTAAGAAGAATGTCAAGGATTTGACAGCTTAAAGAAGAGTGTTGATAAGGGGGAAAATCTCTACTTTAGAGAACTCAGTTTCCCCTAATGATCCTCCTCCGCAATCCCTCAGAGATCTCAAAGAAAAGATAAGACACGAAGAGCTCCTAAAGGCTAAGAGTGTTTTTGCTTGGACTAAGGAGTTTTGGTCTAGAAAGATTGATAAACCTGATGAGAAGATGTTTGATCTTCTTAAGAAGACAACAAAAGATTTCATAAGCTTCCTTAAAGGAGCAGTTGGAAAAATTGCTACCTCTAACAAGGAGAATCTCAAAACTGCCAAGAGCTTCTTTGCACAGATTTTCAGTGCTACCCCATGAGAGAGAGAGAGAGAGAGAGAGAGAGAGAGAGAGAGAGATCGATCTAAGAAACTGGAGGCCCAGTACCTTTTTTTGGCTCTCACCTTGGCTAGGAGACTAAGAGCTGCGTCCCGCTAGGGACATACAGCATGTATAGTGATGGCTTCCGCTCCATGTAGGCAGTCCCATAAAGTATCGTGGGACCTGTCCCTGCAAAATGTCCTTCGAAAGTGAAAAATTGCAGCGCATGAAGAGCGTCACCTCCTTTTCCCGGTTATCTCTGCTCGCTTTACAGGCTCCGCCCCCTTGTTGGCTTTCCGTTTCCTCCTCTTCATGACCGCCAACTTTCGGTTCTTCTTAGGAGTTGTCTTTTTAGACATTGATTTTGATAAGGCATATAACAGAATAGAGTGGGAGTTTGTGCTGCAGTCCTTATTTGACATGGGGTTATGCTAATCTGTCAGGCAAGGACACCCCTTGACCCGCAATCACTTCGTATGCTCTTGATTAGTCAGTTCAAGATGCTATGTGCAAAGACTATCTTTAAAGAATCATGATTCCTGGAGCCCACAGAGACCTTATGATTCCTGGAGCCCACAAAGACCTTTGTCTTTAGCAATTTGCAAACAACACTAATGCTTTAATTGCAAATTAATTGTTCTTGAGGTTTTGCGTATGGACAGATAGTGATAGATGTTGGCTGTGCAGACAAGACTCGAAGGAAACTAACGCTTGTAGAATTGTCAGCCTAGTCTATCTGCCAATGCTGTTGTGCTCAATAACTATTTGTTGACAAAGCCTCATCATTGGCTAAAAGATTCCTTTGGGGTGGAGTAGTTTGGAGATTTGTATTCTTCCTATATCCAAAGGAGCTTGGGGATTTTGAACCTGGAAAGAATGGCCATCGCAGGAACATGGCTTCTAAAGGCCTTGGACTCAAGATTATAGGCTCTACTGATAAAGAGAAACTGTTCTACCTCACTCTGGTAGAACCTCTCACTCAGAGATTCAGACTTGGCCCCTACTGAAGTGAGACCAAAGGTTACCCCATTGGTGTGCCAACTTTAGGTCTCATGGATTGAGATTAAACTGCTTTGAAGATCAAATCAACTGTCTTTCATAATGGAAGAATCTGTTTGGTTTGGTTACCATTCTAAAAAGATTAAAATGCCTTTGTGCAGGAGAGCTCACAAATGTTTTATGGAAAGCATTAAAAACTGGAAATATATCTACAAGGTTCGCTCTTGGATGGACTTTACCCAGATTTTGCAAGCCGACATTTCAAGTGCATGTGCCAATTCGTTAACTGCAACGAGTTAAAGTTTCTGGCCAGAGAGAACAGTAGTGCATTCTTTACAAGTAAAATTGCCCACAGAAACTGTATTCAGTTATAACATACCTCAAGCAAACCGTGAACAGGAGATGGAGGTGAACTGGAACACAGAACAATGGACATACGGGCTTAAAGTCTAATTGGCCTTACCCCTCCAGACTGCAAAGTGAAGCAACTTGCTAAGTTGATCATACATCAATGAGTGTGGACAAGTCGCACCCCTAGAAGAATAGGGAAAAGCAATTTGAGCTGTTCAAAGGAGGTTCCTGTTCTACGTATGCGACCTTTGCTAAAACCTCTGCAACCCGCGGATATGTTCACATAGTGAAGTTCTCTGAACAAGAATGGCTGCTGAGAATTTCAGCATATATGGACAGTCAATGTGTAGGAAGTACACACTCTTGTTTTTGGTAAGCTTACTCCTATCCCTGTACAACTGATTCACCTTGATATGGTGAAATTGCTCCAAAGCCTACAAAGATTTCTGAAGACATTGAAAACCACCAGATGGCAGCAGTAGTCTCCTGTGCTCCCTAAATTGTACTTTTCCCTTGGAGTGTGGGAAAATCCTCTGGGTGAGATGAAATGGTCATACCTTGAAATGGGGTCTCACCCACTATACCTGAGTACCTTCACGTTTGTAACAAATTTACAGGCCTTCTTCCATAAGACACTTGAGGCACACATCAGAGCTACTCGTCCGTCAGTGCTGCGTACATCAGAGTTATGAATCCAAACATCCACCATGGAGCATTATGTAACTTCATTTCCACCTTAGGCTAAGGCTATGTAATCTTGCGCTTCCATAAGCCTCTGCCTCAGCTATATGATCCAGCGATGCCATCAGCTCGCACCTGTGCCTCATCCACAAGCGTTTTGCAAGCGGAAATGCATGCAGGCTCACAGCCATGCCGAGTGACGAGTTACCCAGTAGCAACCAGTGATAAAAGTGATTCTAAAATGTAGGAGGGCGCATCAAGCTCCCCCCTACTTAAAGGGGGCAGTATACATCTTCTCGAACTGCAGTTAAAGAAAGCAGAAGGCATGTTCAATCCGAGTCCTCTTAGGTGAAAGAACTTTGATTTCTTGAAAATGACATAATGCCTATTCAGAAGGTTTGGGATGATAGATATGGAGTTAACACTGACAGACCAAATCTAGTTGAAATTAGCTCAGGGAAAATGCGACAAATTTATATGAACTGAAGCCCACTTTAACAGGTTCTTACTTCCAAGTATTGCAGGAATCATTCATTCCCCTTTTTCTACAACTCATGTAGACTATGTGCCAGGGTCAACAGTGAACTACCATAAGGTACATGCATTGCACTCAAGAAAGTTACACAAAAAATAGAGCATGCTTGATAATTGGCAGCCAGAATTACCAAGCCAGAAAATGCCGCATATAGAGCTGGGAAAATCATGGACAAAGCAAACTGATCAAAAAGTAATAAATCAATCTACAGTTTGATACATTTTAATACTTAGACAAGAGCACCAGCCTCACCAAATGATCCGAGATAAATTCACAGGGGCATGGGAGGGAAGCAGTACACTTTGGGGATGTTTGGAGGGGTACAGTTACTTAACAAAGTAAGGGAGGTCCAGGACGTACAGAAGGAAGTAGGCCCAGGCAACACCAGAAAGGCCGCCAAAAAAGAATCCACCGGAGAAGTTGGCCCATCCTTCCGCAGTTTGCAGCTTGTCAGCTTCTTTCTTGCGGCCAGTGAGAGTGAGATAAGGTGCAAGGGAGGGGGCGCCCTCTTTGAAGGTGGCCACTCCATAGATGGTGAGGCACACTGACAAAATTACCACAAGGCCTGCGGCTGCCAGTGAGCCTGCAGGACCTGCCACATCTGTGTTGCGCAATGGTCCTGTCTTAACAAAGGGTCCCACAAGCAAGAACCCGTGCGCAAGCCCCACTTCAATCCCCCGCAGCAGAGGACTAACCGCTGTCCTGTAGGCCGGTAGGTTGGAGAGGTACCAGGCTATGAGAGGACTGCTGGTGATGGGTGTCTCAAGTCCGCCCACAAAAGGGTCTCCGTTCAATGGCTCGATCACTTGATACTGCACGCACAGCAAGCCAGTTAGAATCCACACAAACACACACACCCCCCAAAAAAAAAAACGACTCAGAAGAGAATGTCACTCCTCCACATTATTAAACGCCTTGCCAAAGAGACATGCCACAGGATCAAGCAACATTGTGCTCACCGCTCAGTCAGAATGTTAAGCTTCATGTGTCTCAATAGAAGCATGGTGAAACCCACATTCAGGTTCAGGACTAAGTAGGAGCATCGCATGCCGACGAAACTAAGATCACAGAGGAACACTTACCTTCTCCTGAGCTCGAACGGCGACGGGCCTGGTAACGACCGGCTTGGGCAAAGCGGCTCCAAGACCAAGACCCTTGCCAAGGAATGCAGAGTTCAAGCGGTGGCACGCGGCCACTTTCGATGTGTGCAGAGACGGCGATGCCACCATCGAAGAAGCTTGCGCCATCGCTGCTGCAGTTGCCATCACTCTACACGCGCTTCTACACAGCTCCACGATCAATCAAAACGCCAACATGCGTGTGGCTTGCAAGGTGAAAGTGTAGCCTAGGACAAGAGAAGAAAAGTATAGTGGATAGGATTTTTAGTTCCCTGATTGGGCGCTCCTTCAGATAAGACATTTGCCGCCCCAGCTTCAAAAATCTCTCGAAACTTTACTCATCCCTTAAACTTTCATTTTCCAAGGTTAATGTGAACCTTTGGATGGACCTAGAGGCTAGGCCATAGGTAGAGTTGAATGACTACCTTTTAAGGTGCTTCAACGTGGCCATGGTTAAACCCCAATCTGCATACTTCAACGAACAAAGCCCTCCCTTCTCAACTCTACCAAAATTGGTAGAGTTGGGAAACCCCTTGTCCTAGCCCCACCCTTTGCAAGTGAAGCTTCTATGCGTTCATTACATTTACAGCTCCAAGACAAGTTTGTTGATGCACGACAATGGTAGAACCCTTGCTCGTGTGAATCTTCTCTTATCATCCTCCTCCTAGGACTACAAAAGTGGCACTTTGGCATCGAGCTTTACCCATGGCAACAAGATCAATTGTGGGAATTAGAGTTATGGCCTCAACCTTATGGAAAACATTAAAAGTTCCTTTTTAAAAGAATAGAGCAAAACTAGAAGAGGATAGGGAGAGTAGTCACAACACATAGCATTTACATAAGTAGCAACAATATAGGAAGAGAGGTTTCCTTGTGCAAGTGCTTTCTTTTTGGCAAACACATATCAACTTCTCTATAGTCCCATGACCTTTGGCTTTTGTATTACTCCTTGTTGATCCACCTCCTTGTAGACCAAAAACCAAACCCTCTCTTAGTATTAGCCTCAATCTTAAGGTTCAATACAACAGCTCTCTGGCTCCTCTTATAGATTCAATCTACATAACAAAGTTGGTTGTCGTAGCCCATGACAACTTCTATTTTTCATATTCGTGGAAAAGAGCCCTAGCTTTTAGTCTTCTGACTTTGAAAGTTGAAGATCACATTAACATGTTCGTTATCAAAGAAGCTAGAGCCATTGGGGCAGTCCTTGAGGATGGCATGATCTCATGCCATCCTCAAGTTAGAGCCCTAGCTTTTAGTCTTGTGACTTTGGAAGTTGAAGATCACATTAACATGTTCGTTATCAAAGAAGCTAGAGCCATTGGGGTAGTCCTTGAGGATGGCATGAGCTCATGCACCAAGTTTTGTTAAAGCTAGAATGGACAATACAGGGTAGTAGTCAAAGATGCTTGGTTTTGGCCTTGCACTTGATTTCAAGTAGAGTTCAATAATGTCAAGTGAAATGCTTGTTAGGCTAATTAGCTTATTGACCCTTTTTTATGACACTTAAAAGTTAAGTAGCATGAAGCTATTCATGGAGATGTTAAAGAAGTGATCCCATGATCACAACAAACTCCCTTACAAGCTGAACATTAACATAGCTATGAAGGAGTATGAGCGGAAGTGCGACGCGAGAGAGAGTGCGAGAAGAAGAGCACGACGATATGGTGAACTCGCTCTACTGTGATGTGTAGAGCATAGTGAGTTCTTATTAGGTTTTTACAAAAGAATATGTGTACATACCTGGCGGCCCGCCCACTTACCTGGGCGACCACATTGGGCTTTATACCCCAACAACCTCCCACTTAAAGTCCAATGTGGTACTTTAAGTGTGAGAGAAGCTACTATACAAGCTAATATACAAGAGATGTAGAGAAGTGATGTACTACCCTACACCTAACTGCTTGCGAAAATGCGCAAAGCTCTCTGAGGGAAGTCCTTTTGTAAGTAGATCAGCAGGATTTTCTGTGGTGTGAACTTTGACAAGTTGAAGTTGCTTATCCTCGAGCATTTCCCTGATGAAATGATACTTCACATCCACATGCTTTGTCTTTGAGTGATAAACTGGATTGCGAGCCAATTGTATAGCACTTTGACTATCACAATATAACACAGGCATCTCTTCTTTGATTCCCAAATCTGTTACTAGTCGATTAAGCCAAATTGATTCTTTGCATGCCTCTGATGCTGCAACATATTCAGCCTCTGTAGTAGACTGAGTAACACAATCTTGTAATCTAGAACGCCATGATACTGCTCCACCAGCCAATGTAAAGACATACCCTGACGTAGACCTTCGGTTGTCTAAGTCACCTACATAATCTGAGTCTGTAAAACCCTTTACACTTAGCTCCTGACTCCCATAGCATATACGCATACTCTTTGTAGCTTTTAGGTATCTCAATATTCCTTTCACTGCCTCCCAATGTTTCTTGCCTGGGTTTGACATGTATCGACTTACTACTCCCACTGCAAATGCAATGTCTGGGCGAGTAGCAATCATTGCATACATCAAACTACCCACTGCAGACGCATATGGAATCTTATCCATTTCAACCTGTTCTTCTTCAGACACAGGACAATCTTGTTTGCTAAGTTTCACATATGGTGGCAATGGAACACTCAATGCCTTTCCCTTCTCCATATTGAAACGTTGCAAAACCTTGTCAATATACTTTGTTTGAGATAACCAAATCAACTTCTTTGATCTGTCTCTCTCAATGCGCATACCAAGTATATGACTTGCCTCACCCATGTCTTTCATGTCAAACGATTTTGCCATCTTTGACTTCAAAGCTGAAATTTCTTCCAAGTGCTTGCCAACAATCAACATGTCATCCACATACAAAATAAGGATCAGCCAACTACCATCCTTAGCCTTCTTTGTATATAGACAGTGATCGAACTCACTATGTTTGTAGCCTTGAGAAAGCATAAACTTGTGGAATTTTTGGTACCATGCCCTCGGTGATTGTTTTAAGCCATAAAGACTCTTTAACAACTAGCATACCCAATCTTCCTTGCCTTTCTCAACAAACCCTTCTGGCTGCTGCATGTAAATTTCCACATCTAAATCACCATGCAAGAACGCTGTCTTGACATCCATTTGGTGCAACACCAAATCTAATATGGCAACCAATGCAAGAAAGCATCTCAATGTAGTCATCTTGACCACCGGAGAGAAGACTTCATCAAAGTCAATGCCTTGTTCTTGCTTAAAGCCCTTGGCAACAAGCCTTGCTTTGTACTTTGGTTGACTATCATGAGCGGTGATCTTATACCTGTAAACCCATTTACAAGGTAGAGCCTTTTTTCCCTGTGGTAATTTAACTAGCTTCCATGTCTTGTTTTTATGCAGAGCTATCATCTCTGACTGCATGGCCAATTGCCAATTCCCGGAGTCCTTCATTTGCACTGCTTCCTTGTAACATGAAGTCTCATTGCAATCAGTCAACATGACATAGTTCATAGATGGAACAAACCTATCAGGGGGTCATGTGACACGTCCAGATCTACGCACAATAGGTGGCTCAGGCTCAGCCACAACCTGTGGTTCCACTCTATCCTGTCCTTGCTCCTCTTGAGCCCTGACATTTTGTCTTGCACGTGCAGGTCCATCTTCTTGGAAGACAACTCTTCTAATCTCCTCAACCCTCTCTGGTTTAGAATGATATTTGGATTCATTAAAGTGAACATCATTGTTGCGAACAACCTTTCTGGATTCGGGATCCCAAAGTCTGTACCCCATCTCACCAGAATTACCATAGCCTAGAAAGATGCACTTTCTACTCTTTGGCTCAAGTTTGTTCCTAAATTCCTTTGCAACGTGAGTATATGCCTCACAGCCAAAGACTCTGAGATGCTTGTATGAGGGCACCTTGCCTAACCATACCATCTCTGGCACTAAATCCTTCTGCAAAACCTTGCTAGGAGATCTATTTACAAGAGGAACAGCTGTTGATACAGCTTCAGCCCAAAACCCATTTGGCAGCTGTGCATTAGACAACACACTTCTGACCTTCTCTTGTATGGTCCTATTCATCCTCTCAGCAACACCATTTTGAGGAGGATTGTAAGGAGCAGTAAGTTCACGTTTTATACCTTTTGACTCACAAAAGTCCTGAAAGGCCTTTGAAACATACTCTCCACCATTGTCAGTGCGTAAGCATTTAAGCTTCTTGCCACTCTGATTCTCCACAAGTGTCACAAACGTTTTGAAAACACTAAACGCTTCATCCTTGTGCTTGAGAAAGTAAACCCATACTTTCCTCAAGTAATCATCTATAAATGTCATAAAGTAAGAAGCTCCCCCTAGAGATAGGTTAGGCATAGGTCCACACAAATCACTATGAACAAGTGCCAACTGTGTATCTCTTCTACTACTTCTATGCTTATGTGGCTGCTGTGTTTGCTTACCATACAGACAATGTTCACAGAATTCAAAATCATTAAATGAAAAGCTAGGCAAATAACCAGAACAAGACAAGATTTCCATTCCCTTCTTGGACATAAGTCCTAACCGGCTATGCCACAAAGAAACGTTCGGCTGCTCGGTTACATTGATTACATTTTTAGAGACATTTAATACATAAATCATGTAAAGTCCTCCAGACTTTACTCCATGTGCTACTGTCATAGAACCCTTGGATATCTTCCACATGTTCTGTCCAAAAGTGGTGACGTAGCCAGCATCATCAAGTAAACCTGTGCTGATCAAGCTCTTTGTAATTGCGGGAACATGTCTCACATTCTTCAGCGTGAAAGAAGAGCCATTCTGAAACTTCAATTGAACATCTCCAACACCTAAGATCTCACATGTCTGCCCATTGCCTAGCCGAACATGATCTTTAGTGGTCACATAAGAGGTAAACCACTCCTTGTTTGGAGACACATGAATTGATCTCCCTGAGTCTATAATCCAGTCACTCAGTGCATTTCCATCAGATGCTGTAAGAAGAGCTGAGTCCATTGTATTCTTCAAGAAGTAGATGTCTCTTGACACTAGACTGTCATCCTCTGCAACAGTGTTTGTCACATTTATTTCTTGAATCTTCACTGAGGACTTGTTCTTCTCACCATGGTCTTCAGCTTTCTCTTTGCCTTTTTCTGCTTTCCATTCTCTGTAGTCTCTTTTCATGTGACCCTTCTTGCCACAATGGTAGCATTCTATGTCACTCTTGCCTTTAGCACTGCGGGACTTGCTACGAGACTGATTCCTCTTTCCACCTTTGTACTTTTCTTTGGTCCTTCCCCTGACAACTAAGGCTGTTCCTTTGCCTTTGTCCATTGTCTTTCTATTGGTTTCTTCAGTAAGCAGACTTCCTTCCACACCTGCTATGTTCAAACCATCTGGAGGTGCAGAATTACTCAAAGCTGTGCGAAAAGTGTCCCAACTTTCCGGCAATGTGATCAACAAGAACATAGCTCTAACAGGTTCATCAAACTTGACACCTTGAGCTGACAACTGACTGTAGATTGTGTTGAATTCATTCAGATGATTGTACATAGGTGTCCCTTCTTTCATCTTCAAATCAACAAGCTTCTTAAGCCAGTATACCTGTGAAGCTACACTCTGCTTCTCATAAAGATCACTCAGCTTTAACCATGCTTGATAAGCCGACATCTCGTCTGCTACATTGAAGTAAACGCTTTCTGCCAAAGTCAGCATAATGGTAGAAAGTGCCAATTCATCCATTTCGCTCCATTCATCTTCGTCCATATCTTCTGGTTTTATCCCCTTGAGCTTTATAGGTTTTATCTGCTTCTTTTGTACCAACACGTGCCAAATCTGCTTCTTCCACAATGGGAAATTGGTTCCATCCAGCTTCTTGATATTGTGAAGAGTAGTGTCCTGTGATCCAGCCTTAGCTACGCTTCACAGTAGTTTACTTTTCTGGGAGAAATTCGGCAGAGTTTCCCTTGTAAACTGACCTCTGAACCAATATCAACCTGATGAACTAGTGGATGTCACCTACAGTCTGTGTGTAGATGCGCCCGTGTCGTATGTGACACGCCTCCAAGAACTGTGAGCTGTCCTTCGATGTGTAGACAGCCACAAATCAACACTCTGGGAGTGTCGATATCCTCAATACCTGCAGTCGTAGGCCGAAAACCCCAAATTTGCAGAGTCGGATCTGCACCCGTCGAGACCACGTAGTCGAAAATGGCTTGCGTAGACCTTTGTCGAAGCCGAACGGTGGCCGAGATGACCTCAGAATGAAATTCTGAGAACACCAAGCCCTTCGGGATTACCCACAAGATTTGGGGCCGTGTCTTCGCCTATCGAATTTCACTCCAATCTGAGCTGGTGACTCTAGCCTCCTGCAGTGCTACCCCCGAGCCTCGATCTGAGCTCTGATACCAGTTGAAGGAGTACGAGCGGAAGTGCAACGCGAGAGAGAGTGCGAGAAGAAGAGCATGACAATATGGTGAACTCGCTCTACTGTAATGTGTAGAGCATAGTGAGTTCTTATTAGGTTTTTACAAAAGAATATGTGTACATACCTGGCGGCCCGCCCACTTACCTGGGCGACCACATTGGGCTTTATACCCTAACAAGCTATAGACTCAATTTTGGGCCCTTTAAGAAGTGCCACATCAACTTAGAGCGAGAAAGTAAGAATCGATTTGAGGAAAATTCCAATTTTCAACTTAGATAATTTTGTTGCTTTTTCCTATACAAATAAAAACAGTATGCTTCATCATGTCGTGGTGTATTGGCCTTGCACTTGATTTCAAGTAGAGTTCAATAATGTCATGTGAAATGCTTGTTAGGATAATTAGCTTATTGACCCTTTTTTATGACACTTAAAAGTTAAATAGCATGAAGCTATTCATGGAGATGTTAAAGAAGTGATCCCATGATCGCAACAAACTCCCATGAACTCCCTTTACAAGTTGAACATTAACACAGCTATAGACTCAACTTTGGGCCCTTTAAGAAGTGCCACATCAACTTAGAGCGAGAAGTAAGAATGGATTTGAGGAAAATTCCAATTTTCAACTTAGATAGTTTTGTTTCTTTTTCCTATACAAATAAAAACAGTATGCTTCATCATGTCGTGGTGTCTCTTTTGGATGCACTTGGTCCTTGAATGAACTTCCATAGATTTTTCCCTCCCAACTCTCCTCCTTGATTTCAATAGCAATGGCAACTAGAAAATTTGTTATGGAGATAAGAACGGCTTCTATCAATCCTCCCCATATGCATGCTTGCAAATGAGCACATACGAGTACCATCTTCATGTGGATATTTGGGCCTAGTAAGAGTATGAGTGGCCCTTGAAGAACACAAAAAGACTTTCCATTTATTTCATAAGGAGAAAGACCAAAGGAAGAATAGTGGGGAGTACTTGGGGAAAAAGGGCGTGATGTATCCCCAGGATTCATTTACAAATGCGTCACATTTTTTTTTCTCAATGTTTCTAGTCTGTTGCATTTCATCCATGACTCTAGACAAGTTTTTTGGTTGTGCTCAACAAGTGGAAAATCTTTTATGACAAGAGAACAAAGGAGGTATCTATGTCTACTCAAAAGAAGGAAGACATTTTGCAGTAAAGAGAGCCTAAAAATAGAAGTGGAGGGTTGAAAAAACAAGTACATGTTGAGAGGCACCTTCTCAGTTTCAAATTTTTCTCTATTAACCTAGTATTCCTTATAAAAGTAACTAGATTACTTGTGTTTTAAGATATTTGTGAAGAGCACGCAGTCGTGTGGAATGAATGCGTGGATGCAGTGAGAAAGGAAAAGAATAAGTAGATACACAGAGTGGGTGAAGCACCTCTCAAATCAAGTGTGAGAGAGATCCTTATTCTACGATATCATGTGTATGTAGCAGATTGCGGCTACAGGCATGTGTTCGGCTCAAAGAAGTCACACTGCCTTTACCTCAACGTACTCCCACTTAACGACGAGTGTGTCAATAAGTGGACCTACAAGCTACCTCTAGTATATAACTGATAGGAAGAGAACAACTCTCAACCTATGCCATTGGTTCTCTCGAGTGTACACATGCAACTGTATCTGCTCTAGCGATAGTCAAACATGTGCATCCTTGCTAGATCTTGCATGCATATCCTACAAGGGCCTGCATAGCTTCATCATGCATCATGCTAGTTTCAGTCATCACATAGCTTACAATCCCAAGTGCAAATGCTCCCACTGCATTTACTAGGTCGGGTCTCAACATTATAATGTCATACATGAAACTCCAAAATGTTGATGATAAATGTGTGGCTTTGGCTAATCTAGTCACATCAATGCTATATGCATCGATGCATCATCACCATCAGGACTATTTATGTATGGATGTGTCAACTCTTGCTCCTAGAGGACCACCTCCCCCTCATCCATAGGGACTTGATGTGCATGTCCTAGCATAATCATGCCAGCTTCTAGCATAATCATATCAAAGAACCATATTTGTAATCTCTAACTCAATTTATCGTGACTCACGAGAGCACTCGACTTTACTTATGTATCCACAAAATCCATAGACACATCATGCACAACTTCATGGAGATTATTTGCGAAAGATACATGTCACATCTTTCTATGTCTACAAAGTGATAGATACATTACCATCTCATGCATGAAAAACATGCAAAGGGTAAACCATGCCACTCCGAGAACCTTTTGCAACTACTAGCAAACCCCTAGGCAAGTGAAAATACTACTCTCCGAGCAATACATGGTAGCTACTATGTTGCAATTGTTTCACTAAGATCAAACTCTATCTCAACTTAAGAACATAATGCACATAAGACCTATTGGGAATTATTCAAGTCCCATTTCTTATAACGCTATTGAAAAACTTAGTATTTTTGTGTAGTTTGAGCTATCATCTATTGACGGTTATACTCTATGTCTCATATACCCCTTAACACATATCTATAGGCATATGTGTATTTAAATGCATAGTTATATGCATCGAGTACAATGACATCAAAAGCATGAGGGAAGCATGGCACTAAACTCAATTTGCATCATACAACATTCTTCATGTGAAAAAATTTCTTAGAATCAGTAGCTGAAATTTGAAACATCAACGTTAAAGAATTGGCTATATCAACACTCATGAAAAGAATCTACAATAATTTTTGAAAAAAAAGATAGAATTGAAGGGACCTCAAAATAGTGAGGTGTTCAGAAACACCAAGATAGAAAATAAAATCCAATTCGCATATTTACATGGATCCAAGTATTTTACAACTCATCTTTAGAAATGATACTATGTCAAGAGGCACAATGACTATAAATACATCATTAAACATTGCGTTTTCTCATGTATTGCTCAATACATACAAGGTTTCTCTATCACAAGCTGCTTCATTTACCAACAAATTGCAAGTATACTCTTGTTTTTCCCTTGCATAGATCCAACCAAGTAACCATGCAGTGATTGTTCTCTCCAAAAAACTTTCAAGCTCTTATAGTGATTGATTCCACATTTTTGGAAAAATCAAGTAGGTTCCGTGCATATTCCACATTACACTATAAAGGCTTCATAAAAAATTAAGGTATTATTTCCATCCAAATCATGAAAAAATCTCCATGCTACATCCAAGTTCTTGTGTTATACAAATTGATATCCAATTAGAAGATCTGTCTTTTGGCATGCTGCTTGTCCTGTTATGACATTAAATTTTTATGTTGTTGTGGAAAGCATAACTCAAGAATACGAGGAGTCCTTTGCAGTCTATTAGTGCTCCAAATCCACACCTCAAACCATTGCATGCAAAAATTAAGGAAAGTGAATGCATCTTTTCTGATAAAATACCAGATATTTGTACTCTCTTCAACAAGATGCATATGTTTTCCCCAATCTAGACATACATCACCATGTTGCATTTCAATGGTCTTAAGTAAAACACCATTTAGTTCAAGGATCAATACTCTTCTTTGTTTCCGTATAGTATCTGAGGGTGGTGGAATCAATTTCCTTCTACGCCTATGAGTCCTCAATGACATGTGCCACCTCAATAGTAAATGCTTTGGACATTTGAAATCAAAATTATATGCTTCAAAATTTCCTATTCTAAACAAAAGGCATGATGGTCAATGGAAGAGAAAATATTTTCAATTAACACACTAAGCATCAACATTATTTATTTTATCCATGATATATATAGACTTAAACCTTGAGAAAAGTTTTCCAATACAAAAGAAAATATTTTTCATCAATCATACCCCAAGCTAGTAGCATAAGCAATAGCATGTTGATCACTCAAATTTTTTGTTTTGTGAGACAAATTTAACAAGTTTAGTTGGTTTGAATCTAGTAGTGGCACACCAAACTTGGATGCCAACATAGCTGGATCCTTGCTTAAGGAGTTTACTACTTTCTTGCCCCTACTCTTTTGAACATAACTTAACTTGTTATTGTACAATGATAGATGTGAAGATGCACAAGATGAGCAGTCCACTTCGACTGAATTGTTGTCAAGTTCTCCCCTTAGAACTTGGGCATTGAACATGCCCCATTCTTCCATTATATCTTGAAACTTTGTAAATAGATCATGAACCTCTGTGATTGGAGATTGTCCTAGCCAATCATAGTGAAATAACAGATCAAATGTTATCTGTATTATTTAGATTTAAAAGGTATGGTAGAAGCTCATTGCAAAGAAGATAGTCATGCCTCCCTTGAAAACTTTCAAGATATAAGCAACTATCTTTTGGGTTAATACATCCCTTGAAAGGGCTATCATCAATGAACAATGTATTCTTTGTGCTGCATAAATTTCTGTGTTGATACCAAAGCCTCAACAAAGGCTTAAACATAGCCTCAACACTAGGCTTATCCGGTCTATACACTTTTCAAAGATTATGGATGTAGCAATCTTCTTGTCCCCATACCATAAAGAAATGATATTTTTTATGTGCACGCTTTTCAAGAGTGTTCACATAAGTGCAAAAATTCTTTTGTAGCATGGTGGCCCAAATACCAACATGAAAGTACTGACATATCTCATCCAAAAATTCAAAACAACCAGGGCGGACAACAATTGTGGTGTGACCAAGGTCAATTTTGACACAATTTGTACATGGATGCCTCTTGTCTTCTTTGCTGAGTAAAACTTCATTAAGATCAAGAATGAGTGCATGTTTCTGTCAAAGTCGACGATGCGGAAGCGTAGAGACCAAGGAGAGGGAGAGAGAGAGAGAGAGAGAGAGAGAGAGAGAGAGAGAGAGAGAGTGAGAGAGTGGAATGTGAAGACTTGTGCACCTTGATCTAGTATACTTGGTACATTGGAAGCCTCCATTCCTGAAACAACAAAAAAGAATAATTTCAGAACCTACACAAGGAGCACATGTTTAAGTTAAATAGTACATTTTAAAAAAATACACTAGCATGAGTTGGCGAGGCTCGAACTTAAGTTTGAGCGAAAAGATGTTATGTGCCCTTGCTAGCCACAAGGATGTTATGAGAGTAGTGCTACATTAAATTTGAGCCTAAAAGTGAAGCTCTATGATTTTTCTAGTCAGAAGGATGTCATGAGGCTAGGCGTGCTTCCTAGTGCTACATTAGCATATAGAGAGGAAGCTCAAACTAAAGTTTGAGCCTAAAAGTGATTTTTTATTCCCTTATGCACTTGAGGCTTGAACTTAAGATCAAGCCTAAAGGTGCTATTCTATGCCCTTGGTAGCCACAAGTATGTCATCAAGCTAGCCTTGCATGCTAGTGCTACACTTGAATATGCAAGCGAGGATCGAACTTAAGTTTGAGCCTCTTGGCATTGGTAACCAGAAGGATGTCATGAGGCTAGACTTAAGTTCAATCCTAAGTGTTTTACTATTCTTGCATGAATCATAAAAGGACATCATGAATATAAACTTGCATGATAGTGCTATACTAACATATGTAAGTGAGGCTTGAACTTAAGTTTGAGCCTCTTGCCTTTAGTAGCCACAAGGATGTCATGAGTCTAGCCTTACACCCTAGTTCTACAATAGCATATGAAAATAAGATTAGCCACAAGGATGTCATGAGTTTAGCCTTACATCCTAGTGCTACAATAGCATATGAAAATAAAACTAGCCACAAGGATGTTATGAGGCAAGCCTTACATCCTAGTCCTAAAGAATATGCATTTGAGGCTTGAACTTAAGGCCTAAAGGTGTTCTTTTATGCCCTTGGTAGCCACAAGCCCTGCATTGCTGGTGCTACGTTAGTATATGCAAGTGAGGGTCGTACTTAAGTTTGAGTCTCTTGGCATTGGTAGCCACACAGATGTCATAAGGCTAGCCTTACACCCTAGTGCTACAATAACATATGATGGTGCTACACTAGTATATGCAAGTGAGGATCAAACTTAAGTTAGAGCCTCTTGGCATTGGTAGCCACACAGATGTCATGAGACTAGCCTTACACCCTAGTGCTACAATAACATATGCAGTTGAGGCTCAAACTTAAGTTCAAGCCACACTTGCTATATTAGCATATGTACGTGAGGTTCAAACTTAAGTTCAAGCCTCTTTCCCTAAGTAGCCACAAGGATGTTATTAAGCTAGACTTGCTATAATAGCATATGTAGGCAAGATTCAAACTTAAATTTGAGCCTCTTTCCCTAAGTAGCCACAAGGATGTCATTAAGTTAGACTTGCTATACTAGCATATGTAGGCGAGGTTCGACCTTAAGTTCGAGCCTCTTTCCTTAAGTAGCCACAAGGATGTTAAGTATGGAGCCTGATTTACCCCTTGTAATTTTTTGTATTAAAAATGCACATTTGTAAGGCCCCCATTATGAGGAGAAGCCATCGTGTGTGAAGAAAAATCACTCGTCGGAAACCAAAATTCGGCAACGCTGGAATATTCCTTTTTGTTGAAATATTATGGCCGGACGGCGGCCGAAAAGTTGGTCAAAAAATGGCCGGTCATTTGGCCGGTGATTGAATTCAATGGCCGGTGGTCGAATTCAAAAGCAGGCTTGTCTTCTCAAAGGCGGCCACACATGGGCGGATTGGAGGGTCCAATTTGGACTTGTCTACACAAGGCGGCTACACATGGCTGCCTCTCATGAGAGAGGGCAACCCTTTTGGCCTATAAAAGGAGGCCTCTTCTACACACAAAAACGGATTGTGAAGCATTGTGAAGTTGTGTAAGGTGGTGAGAGTGAAGCAAGGCAGGAGCTCCAAAAGGATATAATCCCTTTGTAACTTACTTCTTGTTTGAAGTACTAAAACCATTGAGTGGCTGCTTTCCTGTGGATGTAGCCCAATTGGCTCAACCACGTATATCGTGTGTGATCTCTCTCTCTCTACTCTATAATCTCTCGTGTGTGGAAAATTATCTCTCTCCATTAAGTAATCTACTCAATTATCTATCTAGCTACGTCCTATTTCCTCACAAAGGATGTCCCTTGGCTAGCCTTACACATTAGTGCTACAATATCATATGCAATTGAGTCTCAAACTATAGTTTGAACCTAAAGGTGTTGTTCTCATCCCTTGGTATCCACGAGGATGTCATGAAGCTAGACTTTCATGGTAGTGCTATAGTAGCATATGTAGGCAAGGCTCAAACTTAAGTTCAAGCCTCTTGCCCTTAGTAGACACAATGATGTCATGAGGCAAGCCTTGCATCCCAGTGCTACACTAGCATATGCAAATGAGACTTGAACTTAGGCTTAAGCCTAAGGTGCTATTCTATACCCATGGTAGCCACAAGGATGTCATAGGCTAGCCTTGCATTCTAGTGCTACACTAGCCTATGCAAGTGAGGATCGAACTTAAGTTCGAGCCTCTTGGAATTAGTATCTCTAAAGGATGAGGTTAGCCTTACTCCCTAGTGCTATAGTAGCTTATACAGTTGAGGCTCAAACTTAAGTTCGAGCCTTAAAGTGTTTTTCTTTTCCTGTGGTATCCACAAGGATGTCATGAAGCTAGACTTGCATGGTAGTGCTATACTGACATATGTAGGCAAGGTATGTACCCATTAGAAAAAATTTGAACTCATTTTTGGGCCTTCTAAGAGTGCCACATCATCAAAGTTGTACAAAAGAAAGCAACCCGGTAGACCCCTCTAAATATTGCTTAGAACCCCATGATATGACCTATCATTGGAAAGTTCTTGAAAAATGGATTCTAAAGAGCCAAGGTTCGAAAATTTTGGATGACTTCTATGAAAGTTATGCCATTTTTTTTTCAATCAGCTAGGTTTTGTTACCGTTACGGTAATCTAAAATCACCTTTTTCTAGATCTACATGAAGGCAATTTCCGATACATGCATGCTATATATCAATAGATAGCATTTGAAGAGTAGATTCTAAATATCAAACCTCCGATAGGTTTGGATCTTATTTGCAAAAAATTTACTGATCCCCACTTTTTGAAAGCTATGCCACATCAACAATTCTTACAAGGCCCATTTTTGAGTCCAAACTTTTCCTAATGTAAGTTCAAGCCTCTTCCGATTGTTTGCCACAAGGATGTTATTCTCTGTCCTTAGTAGCTACAAGGATGTCACAAGTCTAAGCTTGCACCCTAGTGCTACATTACTAAATACTCAAACTTCAATTCAAGCCTAAAGATATTTCTCCATGTCCTTGATAGCCACAAGGATGTCATGAGGCTATGCCCTTGCATAGTAGGACTACACTAGCATATGCAAGCAAGGCTCTTGCTATTGGTAGCTACGAGGACGTCAAGAGGATAGGCTTGTAGAGTAGTGCTTTGCTATACTAGCATATAAAGTTAAGTTCGAGCCTAAATGTGTTATTCTATGCCCTTGGTAGTAGCCTCAACGATGTCATGCAGGTAGCATTGCACAATAACGCTACACTAGCATAGACATGAATGGCTCAAACTTAACTTTAAGCCTCTTGCCATTGGTAGACAAGGATCTAATGAGGCTAGGTTTGAACCCTCGTGCTACACTAGCAAATGTAGTTGAGGCTCAAACTTAAGTTTGATCCTAGAGCTATTATTCTTTGGCCTTGGTTAAGTCTCAAGCACTTGCATGAGGCAACACTATCATGCTGAAATATCCACAATAAGCTCACGAGGCCAGACTAGAGCGGAATATTCTAGTGCTTCAATAGCATTAGAAGGTGATGCTTAAGCTACATCAGTTCATTGTTCTAGTTTCTCATCAAGGAAACAAGGCACCAAAATTGAGCTAAATATCAGAAGCAAAGAATCTACGCCAAGTGGCAATGGCACACTCAATACCCAACCAAGTAAGTGTTGTTATCTATCTTTTTCTTTAAGTGGTTATTGATTAAGTACTTATTAGATCTATATGAAATGTTAATTAGAGTACTTATTGATCAAGTACTCTAATTAGAGAATAGTCACTTACTTTCAATTTATGGAGCGTGATTTTAGATGTGGATGTAGTTTGATTAACTTAGTGAAGAGTTTAAAAAGGTGTATCAAGGAGACAATAGCAAATAATTATGAGTGTATGTAGTCATTAAGAAGAGGATTAAATAGAGACTAGAAACTAACAGAATGAGATTGAAGAGTGAATTTTGAGATGCATTTAGAATTGAAAAAGGATAATATATTAGAGGAGAGGAAAATGTTAGTATCTAAGAACAATATCTCAAAGATTATTCTAGAGGAGAGTAAAAGTTTAGGACGTGGGAATGTAATCTAAAAGACAAGTTACAATGGTTAGTAGAATGAAATTTTGATCAGTGCACGTTAAGACAAAGAGAGGAAGTGATTAAGAGGAGGCAAGGGAGATTACACAAAGAGATAAAAGAGATTAGGGAAGATTAAGAAAAGATGAGGGTAATTGCACAAAAAGATTAGAAGAAGGCATCTCACACACACACACATGAGAGAGAGAGAGAGAGAGAGAGAGAGAGAGGTGCACCTGGATAAGCCTTTCAAATTTGAAATTCAAAATTCAAATCTGAAAACCACTGCTATAACTGATATTTACTTGCAATAAAAAAAGAGCAAGACACACACACAAACACACACAGAGTTAATGTAGACGTGTGAGAAAGAGCTTTTTGGGACTACCAATAGATATATAGAGGAGAGGGAGATGCGGGAGTAAAGAACCTTACCGGTCATGTTGTCATCGATTTTGTCACAGTCTACAGGAAAATCCAAACCCTATTTTAATGTAGAAGAGATAGAGAAAGATAATTAATGTAGATGTGTGAGAAAGAGCCTTGTGGGGCCACAAGCAGATGCGCAGAGGGCAAGGAGACAGGGGAGTAAAGAACCTCACATGTCGTGTTGTCGTCGAATTTGTCACTGTTTGTAGAAAAACCCAAACATAATATAAAATAGAAGGTTTCAAAAGCATTATAAAAGCTTTAATAGCTTTTCCCATCAACCCTACCAAGGTTAGATTAGCAAATGCACATGTGTGGACCAAAACTAATGGGTTTTCATAATGGTTAAAAAAAAGTGAAAAAAACACTTTTCACGAAACTTTCACAAACGAAGTCCGTTTGCAAAAAACAAAATTATGAGCTCTACGATTTTGTGAACAAACGCTCTTCGAAAAATTATGAACCATTTTTTAAAACAACGATGTTTAAGGGGTCAAAAAAACCTACGAAGCTAGAGGTGTCTAGAACTAGTTTTTTAAAGAGTTTTTGGAAAAAATTTCTCACAAGTTGGACATAGTTTTGACTTCCCTTGGCTAAAACCTCTTAGGATCAATGAGTGAGGGACCCACCTCCACCAACCCTCTTGCTTAACCGATTTCTTGGCACCTTTATGAATGAAAAATTGTCCTGCTACAACAAGTAAAACACTAGGACTATAATCACCAAGACTCGAATTACATATAAACAACTAAGACAAAAAACTCATTGTATTTTGAATTTCCATCAAGGCTCAATTGTCATAGAATTCTCTCCATGAAGGGGATCAGGGAGCACCACAGACGGAGAATGAGAGAGAGAAGGAGACACACGACACACAGATATGGGTGGGGAGACTTAAAGAGTGAGCAGCCCCCTATACACTTATGCTATGTATAAGGTATACAAGTCAGTGGGCGCCCAGACTCTGGGCGGTCGGGCAAGGCACATGCGCCTATACCCCAACAACCTCCCACTTAAAGGCGACTGTGCCTTTAAGCAAGGGAACCTAGTCTAAAGACTACAAAAGGTGAGAGAAAACCGCTCTCAACTGATGCCCACTGGCTGGCTATGATCGTGTGCATCCGGCTCTCCTGCTCCCGTGTAAGTCCATACACCACCAGACGTACCGCACACGTACTGCAAGTATGTACGCAATACCTGCATATCTCCCTCGTGCACTATGCCATCATTAGTCAACAAACGACTGACAACCCCAACTGCAAATGCTCCCACTGCAGCTACGATATCCGGTCTCAAGATCAGCATCTCATACATGAGACCACCGAATGCCGATGCAATGCTAGCGGGCCCTGATAGCTCTACGGAGCATGCATCAACATATATATCCCTGGAAATAGGCATCTCTGACTGACAAGGCGTGTCAGCCAAATGCATCTCCTGACTGTCTGCAAAAGACGCATCAACCTGTCGTGCAACCTCAGAGCAAACCAGCTGCTCTAGATGTCTGCTGGAAGACATATTCTGCACAACTATATCCCCATGCTCACTTTCGAGCATAGAAAGGAATGACTGCATAATCGCTGACATCTCAGTCTCCTCTGCAATCATCCACTGCAAACATGACCACTCAATCTGCTGTGACTCACTAGAGCTCTCATGCTCTAACTCTGTATGCATAGACTCTTATACAACGTCCTCCTGTCGTGACTCACTAGAGCAAGACTGCTCTACATGTCTATCCTGCATAGAAGTATCTCTCACAACTGACTCTATACTTTGCTCAGTCACTAGCAAAGCATGCATGTCTGACTCTGTCACCTCTCTGTGTGACTGCTCAAGTCGTGCCCCAACTGTGTGCACAACGAGCTCACTACTCTGCACTCCATGCAAAGCACCCTGCAACCCATGAGCAAAAGAGACTCGCCTACTCTCTCACTCTCTACCTGGCTGCATGATCACAGAGACAACACCGTCTCTCTCATGATCCACATGCAATGGGTAACCTGTACCACTCCTGGCACCTCTCGCAATCACTAGCGAACCCAAATGCATCACAAAATCTTGCTCTCGTAGCGAAATCTGACATCCACAATCTCTAAGCTGACCAATCGAGATCAAACTCACTGTCAAATCTGGTACATAGCGCACATGTCGTAACAAGTAAGCTGCACCACTCGGTAATGACAGTCTCACATCTCCTGCACCTGCTATCGCATGCACCGATCCATCGGTCAAACGTACACTGCCAAGCATCCCACTAGAATAGCTACAAAACCATGCACGATGCGGCGTGACATGAAACATAGCATCTGCGTCTAGCAACCACTGCGAAGGGAGTGTACTATCCACATGTATAGCATCTCGTGCATAGCTCGAGGTAAAAGTGACATCCCCGTCACTAGTATACTCCGACACTACATGTGCCTCAACTGCCAAAGCAACTGAGTCCATGGCATCACTACATACATCTCTGAGACTGCCATGTCTCCTACGATGTCGCATACGACGAAAACAACGCCGTCTAACGTGTCCAGAATGACCACAATACCAACATGTCACCTGTCGGCGTACTCGTGAATGTACATGGCTCACACGAGTCCGTGATGACTCAGATCTATCATACATATCATGTAATCTGCGCCAAAGTGCTCTCGAAGTAGTCTCATACATAACAAGAGCATATACAGATTCCGCAAGGTGCAAAGAGAGTGTAGATAGTGCCATCTCCTCTAGCTTCTGCCACTAATTGTCAGACATGTTTGAAGGTCTACCTGCATCACCACTCAATGGTCGATGCAACCCTCGCTGTGTCAATGCATCAAGCATACACTCTCTCCATGCCGCAAAGTCTGACCCATCAAACATGCGCATTTGTGAGAGGTCACAATCTGATCGATCACCTGTCTCTGCCATGAGCACAATGTAGCAAACTAGAAAGCAAAACCACCTCACCAACAACACCTGAAAACTGTCTACCAATATGGCCAGAAACACAATGTAAAACCTGTGAGACACACTCCAAAATAGAGCTCCCGCAATGTCAATACAAGCCTCGCATGCTCTAGTATCACACTGCAATCTGTGAGCTAATCACCAAGCCCACACTGTGCGGTATCGATGCATACACACGCACGAATCTCCCACCTGCAAGAGAACACCGCACACAAATGCTGAGTGCAACCCGCAATCTCTACCTAGATCACATAAATGATACGCATAAAACTCCTGGGAAAATTTTGCCAGAGTTTCGACGCTCAATGGCTATCAACACAAAATAACCATTGTCCTGCAAGCTCAATACAATGAGCAATCAATGCGCATCAAACTACACTCAACATACATGCATAAGCTCTGCAAAACTATGGCAAACAATGCTCGAGATCACAAGACTCTCCCACCCGAGAGCAAACCACTGTCTCAAGCAAAGAAAGATACACAACTCCTCACTCTTGCGAGAGTGGATACAAAAACACAAAATTGTGTCCAAACTGACAAAACCTGTCAAAGTGAGAGTAAACACTCGATCACAAACTATGGCGAGAATCTGGGAAAAATCCGACAGAATTTTCCCTGAAAACTGAGCAAAAAACTCAAGTACAATCTCTACCATAAACCATAACACTACTCAATGCCAATGAGTAGAAATGCTAAAATGGCTCCACATTTTCACATACAATGGCAATCCGCACTCAACGTACATCAACGGAGTGACTGCGCATAAGCAAACGCCAAAAGATTTGCAATCCGAAAACTTGATCAATGCGAAAACAATGCTCTCAAGAGAGCTTACCGGCACTTGAAAGTCCTCGCCAAAATGCATGTATAATGGGCATCAACCATGCGCCATAACCATATGCAAACCATCCACAAAGACCATGAATCCAAGCACAAAAGCACTGCCAAAGTATCCTGTGAAAACCAGTGAAAGAAGCTCCACCTGTGTGCTCCAAAAACTGCGTCTCTCAAGAGACCGCTTCGGTGGTGTGTAAACGTTTCCGTACTTCGTTGCCCAAGTCTACCAAAAAACCCTCAAACCACAAGCTTAACACAAGCTGCAATTGCGTCTTCAGCTTAGAATTTATGCACTCAACTTCAAGCATCTCCCGTGCTTCCAAAAGTGCATCAAACTCGCACACAATGCGACAACAGAAAATCTGGAATTTCTGTATACAGTCAGTCTGAGCTGAATATCAGCAAAACGATGAGGAATTTGCAAAAAGTTTCTTCTACAAAGTTGTAGACCACGTCGAAATGGATGGACTGTCGGATAGAATTCTCAGATCTGCATTCTATAAGGAGAAAAACAAATCTGAAAACAGTGCTGCTGCGCACACAGTTTTAGGGCAGCACCTTCACTTACACACAATCTTCCACACTCCTTTCTGAGCTTCCACAAGAGCATACATCACTCTCAACTGAGCTCACAAGATCCCATTACATTCTCACAAAGCTTCCAAGCTTTCTTAATCTCTCTACCGTCGAGAGCGAGCGAGCTATCGCCTTGAAGCTCTCAAAGCCGTCGTGCTCTCCGCGGTCACCATAGCTCTGATACCAATTGAAGGGGATCGGGGAGCACCACAGACGGAGAATGAGAGAGAGAAGGAGACACACGACACACAGATATGGGTGGGGAGACTCAAAGAGTGAGCAGCCCCCTATACACTTATGCTATGTATAAGGTATACAAGTCAGTGGGCGCCCAGACTCTGGGTGGTCGGGCAAGGCACATGCGCCTATACCCCAACACTCCAAAGCCACCTATACTCAAACTAATGTTCTATCCTCAAAGAAAACTATATGACTAACTAGGCTCGAACTTAAGTTTGAGCCACTCATGCAACTACTTTGAAGCCTCACCTTCTTGTAATCTTTGACTCTTTAGATAGGTCATTCAAGGAAACTTAGGATTGATGTAAAGCTCATGATTACTTTGGCTCCACCTTACAACTCTTTAAATGTATAGTGCAGCTCAAACTTCAATTTGAGTCTCCTTTCAAATTCAAGGTTACTTCAACATAGCTTGGGGTTTTTCTCACACCTCTTGCTGGTTTTAGATTTCTAACACTTGAATGTACATCTATGCTCAAACTTGAGTTTGGACCTTCTGCCAAATTCCATGGGTGCCTCCATGTAACTTGGGTTCCATCTGTGTGACAAGTATAGATTTCTAACACTTGGATGTAACTTGGGTTCCATCTTGCAATCTATGTGACAAGTATAGATTCCTAACGCTTGGATGTACATCTAGGCTCAAACTTGAGTTCGAGCCTCCTACCAAATTCCATGGTTGCCTCTGTGTAACTTTGGCTTCATCGTGAAACTCTTGTTAGCTAAGTATTTCTAGCACTTAGATGTACATTCTGAGTGCTAGAAATACTCTAAGCTCAAATTTGAGTTTGAGCCTCCTACCATTCTCCACGAGTTGATTCAATGTAACTTGGGCTCCATCTTGCAACTCTTTCTAGCTATAGATTTAGCACATAGATGTACATCTAGGGTCCAACCTCAACTCAAACATTCCACCAAAATCCATGGGTGACTCAATATAACTTGGTATCCATCTTGCAACTCTTGCCATCTTCAGACTTCTGGCACTTAGATCTACATCTAGGCTCAAATTTGAGTTAGAGCCTCTTACCATCCTCCACTAGTTGATTCAATGTGACTTGGGATCCATCTTGCAACTCTTTTATCTTTAGATTTCTAGCACTTAGATGTACACCTGGGTTTTGACATCAGTTAAGCCTCTCCTACCAAACTACATGGGTGCCTTAATGTAACTTAGGCTCCATCTTGCAACTCTTGTCAGCTTTAGATTTCTAGCACTTAGATGTATATCTAGGCTCAAACTTGAGCTTGAGCCTCCTACCATCCTCCATGGGTTGACTCAATATAACTTGAGATCCATCTTGCAACTACTTTAAGCTATAGATTTCTAGCACTTAGATCTACATCTAGGCTCCATCCTCCTACCAAACTCCATGGGTGCCTCTGCAATGTAACTTACGCTTCTTGGACCTATTTTCAGCTTTAGATTTCTAGCACTTAGATGTCCATCTGGGCTCAAACTTGAGCTTGAGCCTCCTACCATCCCACATGGGTTGATTCAATAAAAATTGAGATCCATCTTGTAGATCTTGTGACCTATATATTTCTAGCACTTAGATGTACATCTAGGTTCCATCCTCCTACCAAACTCCATGGGTGCCTCTGCAATGTAACATAGTCTCTATCTTGCAACTCTTGTCAGCTTTAGATTTCTAGCTCTTAGATGTACATATAGGCTCAAACTTGAGCTCGAGCCTCCTACCATATTCCATGGGTTGACTCATTGTACACTTGCTTAATTGAATGGGATGCAAGATTTTACCGAAATCGTTAAGTGTATCTTGGGAATGTATTAGATTTTGAGTTCTATGTTCAAACATACAATTTTATTGATATCGCTTGATTTTCTCAAAAATTGCAAGGTCCAAAACAAGGTGATTCATTGTTTCTTGTTGATGGTTCCACAAGGAAGGCTCACGAGGTTATTCATTCCACTAATGCATCTCAACATTGTGGCTTTAAATTGATTGGTACAACATGTGTGGCGATACATGTACTAGAAAGTTTTGATAGCACCTTCTTGATTCCATTCATCACAATGGATGCAAGAACCATGTCTCAAGCAATTGGAAGCATCATCAAATGGCCATTGCATAATATTGTTATGAACAAAGGAAAATCTACCACAATAGATGAGTATTTTCTTATTGGTCAATAAGATGGCTTGATAGATAGAGTGAGTTGGATAGAGAAAAGAGTCATCCTTTGGGCTGACAATAGATCTACAAAACTTGGTAATGGAGTGGTATTGCTGGTCCACCCATATGAGGCTATAAACTATACTAAACTAGGTGAGAGTAGCTTGAATGTCATTGTGGAAGGGTCGATGTATCGACATCAAAGTGATATTTCAAGTTTGAATTTGGTAAGCTGGCTTATTAGGCAACTCACATTTGAGAATGGTGAGCCCTTGATAAAAGACATAGGATCTTCTTCTGCCGTTGAGGGTATTCAAGATCCCCTCATGGAAGGTCGGGGGGTTCACCGTTCAGTACCCCCATATATAATGTGCGTTCATGGGGTATTAAAAAAACCCCTCTTTTAACATGTCTGAATTTAAAAAATGATCCCTTATTTTAGGAAATTTTTCCAAAATTGAATATAAAAACCCCTTATTTTAATGTATCTCTATTAATTTGCCTAAGTTTTTTGCATTTTAAAACCCCTCCTTTCGAACTCACTTTATACATTAACATGATTACATAGTGCACCCCCCTGAGCATGGAAGAAGTGGGAGATTCCCTTGACAACTTATATGCTTCCAGTGATGAGTATGAAGATGATGGCATAGATACCAACAATGAAACTAGTTTTGAAGGAGGTGTCACCAGTACAGAACTACGTCTTCTTCTTCATACTTAGAATGATAGAGAGCAGGATGCCATGGCCAGTGACTATGATATCTGAGATGGGACAAGTAAGAAAAGGAGTTATGTACATAGAGTTAGGCCTAGAAAAAAATCAAGTAATGCTCATGCATTCAACAAACAATGGATGCTGCAAACATTTAGAAAGTTGCAACAATTGATTGTTGTGAGATGTGGTGTTGTCAAATTGGAAACAGATCTAAAATCATGCAAGCGAGGGTAGACTTTTGGGGACAAAGCTACACTAGCTGATGCACATTTGTATTGGATTGTATGAGCATGGATTATAGAAAAGATTAAGAAGAGAATGCTTTGATTTTACTTTTGATGGAAAGAAGGTATGTAATAAATCATGGTATGTAATTCATGGAATAGGAAAGTCAACATTTTACAGGCTACACAATAAATTATTGTATGGAGCACGCAATGGCAATCATGGAAACACTGGAATAATAAGGAAGAGCTTGACACATGTTGAGATGGCAAAAGCACTCATACATGGCTTCATAGATAATAATGTAGATCAAATGCCACATAAGTCAAGGACAACCAAGCATGGCACTTGCAAAACTCAACGTGTTCTACCAGTGATGTACAAACAAGTGGACATTTTGTGGGAAGTAAATGACACACTTATCACAATGGAATACAAAACGCTGTCACAACCAACATTCTCAAGGTTGTGGAACATAGTCTTCAAGACAGTCACTTTATCGAAATCAAGCACATTCTCTAAATGCGACATTTGCACATCAATAAAGGTCAAGCTAGTGTCTATCAAAAATCAGGTGAAGCGTGCTAGATATATGGCAGAGAGGAGAGCACACATGTTGCAACAAATGAGCGGTAGAAATCTGTACTATGCTTAGAGGAGCTCTTCAGAAATAAATCCAACCAAGTTCTTGTGCATTATACATGACCAAATGGACCATAGAAAGACTATTATACAACAAATTAAATCAATTCCAAAATCTCTCAATAGAGTTGAGAGGCTTCTAGTATCCTTGATAGGAATGTTCACCCATGGACATGGACAAACAACTTATAATCACTTTGCATTGGGATTATGGCCGAGTGATCTCAACTTCACAATTGCATCTCTCTCAAAATGTTTAAGAAACTTAGAAAGAAGAGATAAACACATGTTTGGTGACTTGAGCTTAGAAAACTCAAGTGTAGAACCACAAACAAATCTTTTTTATTGTGTTTTGTCTACCACTTCTCTCTATCACCATATGAAAGTGCTTAAGGAGAAAAACCAGTATTGCAAGGAACAGAGTACTCAAAATGAAGAGGCAGAGACTAATCTAGTCACAAATGTGGACACTGAGAATTTTGCTTCTAGTCAAGGAAATGATTGTCCAAGGACGCAATCAATCTGTGCTACTAGTGCACATGTACAGGAGGATGGCAATGTATCTGGGTTCAGGAGATTGCCAAGAACATTGTTGTTACAACTTGACAATTATGGTTCAAAAAATAAGAATCGATATGTGTTTGCATACCTATCACAATTGGTTGCATGAGGAGTATTTGACATAGAGCAACTTGGCTTTCTTATGATTGGTCACACTCATGAAGACATTTATGCATTGTTCAATCTCTTTTCTGAGAAGCTTAGAAACCAAGCCATTTTTACATTTCCACATTTGATGAAGATCTTCAATGAGTGTGTTAGCATGCATCCAACACCTCTTCTCCTACGAAAGGTGATAGAATTTAAAGGATTTGTAAAGGGGTTCTTACATGATGGAACTGATAGCTTAGTGGATCATTCAAATCCATTGCAATTTAGGTTCTATGTGAGTGATGGAATACCTTTGATGCAGTACAAAGTACATCCTAAAACTGTGGATTGGTTACCCAAAAATGGTATAGAGTTATGGAAGACAAATGACCAAGGAGGATCCAAGCTTCCTGAAGGTGTTCCAAAAGTATTACCACCCTTTGAGTATGTTAAAGATAGTGAGAAAGTTATGGAAGGATTAAAGAAGTATGTTAGTTGGTGGAAAGAGCACTTGCAAGAGAAAGGCGACAACAGTGAGTATGCTAGATGGATCAACCCAGTTCTCATGTACTGGGAGAATCTCGTGCAAGCTATGAAAAAACCTAGAGAAAGTAAAAACACTTTCTTTGATGACTTCTGGCCAAGGAGTATACGTGAACAAGATCATCCTCTTGAAGTTCCATTGGAAGATAGTCTAGATGAAGTATTTGATGTAATCGAGGGCCACTATTGTGGTCCAATGTGCAACAACCCTGCTGAGGAGTTCAACCCAACTCTTGATGTGGTAAAGGGAGACTTTGCACTTGTGAAACCTTGTTGAAAATTACCCAGTTTGGTTAGGAGTGACAATGACAGATATTGAGCAGAACAATGAGTCGGCAACCTACCTTCAAGTCAGGATACAATACTGGGCACAAATTTCAAAGAAGAAGAATGCAAGTGATGTGGAGGTTTACAAGGATTGTTGGAACAAGTACTGGAGAAAGAACATCAATGATCCTCAGCACTAGGAAGACACTAGCTGCATCATTTGTTCATGGAAGCCCAACGGTAGACGAATTCCTGAAAAAATTAAGATTCCAAAGGCAATAAACTTCAAGCCCAAAGAGGGCCAGTTGAAACTTGATGAACATGAGGCACCATCAGATGTGAATGCAAATGAGGAGGAATGATTGCTTAGCATTGGCCTTTCACCTTTGTAATCTTCTAGCAATGGTTCAATTTAGTCCACCCATAGCTAGAGTCATTATCAACATGGATATTGGCATCCCACCTTTGTAATCTTCAAGAAATGTCATTCAATATGAATGGTGTTTTTTTCAATATAGTCACCCAAGTTTGTCTGGCAACTTACATTATCAATGAAGCATGTGTGGGAAGAAAATTTTATTTTGGGTGTGTGTGTGTGTGTGTGTATTTGCAAACTATCATGTGCAAAAACACTCTAGTGTATAGTATGGTTGTTGAAAACGCACCATATTGGATCTTGGAGACTCATAAGCATCCTCTAAACATTGTATCACGGTTTTCATATGTGCAACAACCTAGCACAGTACAACCTTACCTCAAGTCCATGATACACAAAGAATCATTCTAAATTGTGAATTTTTCCCTATTTTCCTAAATATATGCTACATGAAAAAGGGTGTAAGATGCACCACTAGTAGGCAATGGCAAACATACATCTCATGCACCAACAATGTCACATGTTGAACCATCATGAAGATGCACACAACCAAATCTCCCAAAAACTCATGAACCACTCTTGGCATGGAGTGACATGAAAAACAGCACCATCATCGAACAAGCAACACAAAGAAAGTGTCTGCATAGACTAAATAGTAGGTAAACTAGAGGCAGAGGTGACATCATCATCACTAGCATACTTAGCCACTGCAAGTGCCTCACTAGCTTGTGTCAATACCATATCTGCATCATGCATGTGTCTCATACGCTTGAAGCAACATTGTTGAATGTGCCATGTATGCCCACAATGCAAGTATCACATAAGCTGACAAGAACGAGACTGCCATCTATCAAGAGTCAACCTTGTAGAGTCAATGTCATACATATCTACGCGTATATGGCATCAAAACATGGCAAAAAACTAGAAAAAATTGATCAAATTTTCCACAAAAAATTGAGCAAAATTTTTAAAAAATTTTCAACCAAATACTAGCGTAAGCATGCAATCAAACAATCTCTATACCAGTTGAAGAGCATGTGCTCATGTGGAATGCATGCATGCGTTGAGGAAGGAGAAGAATGAGCACAAACACACAGTGGGTGGATCACCCCTCACACCTAGTGTGAGAGAGCCCCTTATTCTATATCTACAAATTAAGGTATTATGTGTATATAGTGGGTGAGCTGCCATTGGCACATGTCTGGCTTGGGGAAGGAACGCCGCCTTTATACAAAAAATTTACTTTATTCTTGATGAAAGGTACTTTGAAACAATAAAGAGTAGTGCAACCATTTGATACCAAAATGGGTAGCTAAGGAAATGCTAAGTCAAAAGAAGTTTCAAAGTTCATTGAAATGCATATGTCTATCTTTTGACTTAGCTAAGGAAATGCTAAGTCAAAAGAAGTTTCAAAAGTTCATTTCTAAGCTAGTTGTGTGGTCATGCTTTTAAGGGGATTGACCAAGCTTGCAATATCTTAGTTATGTTCCATTTTTAATTTGTATAGATCCTTCTTTAAGATCACTTTTCTCTTCTTATTGCGAGCTCCAAAGTTATTTTCTAGTGCTTCCCATGCAGCTGATGAGGTATCACAATCATCAGTAAAGTGTACATAATTGTCATGTAGTGTAGTTATTATGATTCCTAATGCTTGCTCATCCTTGGCTTGATTTTGTGCACTCATAGCTCATGTCAGTATGTGTGTACCATCAGTAGATGTCAGATCAGTGATCGTTGGCTTGAATACTCCCCACAACCTTTCAACTTGGTTTACCAAGTATGAAAGCCCTCCTCGTTAAATTTTCTAAGGACTTTCTCTTCCATTGTGCTAATAGAGGGGTCTTATCTTAGGAGACTCTCGTAGCCAGTGTCTACCTCTTTACACGAGCACAAATACCCCTTGAAAGAAAATTTATTTGCAAGTTATTGTGCTTGGCTACAAATTTTTGAAGTTTTGATGAGACAGTATTAATTCTTTTGTGAAGCTCCTCTTGACTGGAGTGAAGCTCCTCTTCACAAATGGTGGTGCTTTTTGCTTTGAAATAGCTAAATCAAGCTTTTTGAAGCTTTTGGATTTGAGGTTTGGTCTTTGGAGATTCTTTCTTTGAAGCTTTGACGGGAAGAAGGTGCTCTCTTTAGCTGGTGGGAAGCATCCCTTGGTGAGATGCTTTATGGCTTTGGGTTATCGTAGGAATGGCTGCTTAACAGGGGCCAATTGATGCTCGCGGGACTGACTGCCTTGGGGGAGCAAAGGTTGAGAGTTACGCCACCATGTGGGAAGGGGGCCCCCATAGGGGTGGACCCAAAAATACCCTTAAATTGGGTTGAGCGTGTGGCGTCGGATGGTCCGAGTAGGCGGTAGCGAGCGCGCTGGTCGGGAGCAAGATCAGGTGCACGAGGCCACCGGGTGAGTAGTGAATGGGGAGAGGTTGGCACTATTGGGCCAGCAACGATCCAATCAAACCTGACCATGGAATCAATTTGATCTTTGTGCACGATTTGAAGTTCGCCCAATGGGAGCCCGATTTGGAAGGGTTTGTTGTGTGTGGCCACCCAAAGGTAGGCCCTTATCCCACGTGTTCAGTAGAAAAGACAAGAAGGGTTCTTTGGTTCACCGCAAAAAAAATGCCTTGAGCATTGAATGCACTAAGCATACACACTCACTTTCTATAGTTGTCACACACACACACACACACACACAAAATTGAACTGTTGATGGTCTGCAAAATCGAGAAATTATGCAACGAGATTATCAAACTCATTAGATATGCTAATATGAACCGATTTTAATTATCTAGAGCTTTATGGAAAGATCTCAAGAAAGGCATTGCACACACACTAGTTGCACAAAGTGATAATGATTATTATGATAATTATATTAACACAAAGTAGGCTAAAAAATGAGCACGAAATGCACACTAGTTGAGAAATTGCACACACAACTAATGTTAAATACAAGTTCCCTTCACCTAATCGCCAAAGGGTAGTGAAACATGCTCTTGCCCAAGTGGCGATTAGGGATTTGTATTATTGAGCTAATGAAAATAAAGATTAAAGAGAGCTAATTAAAAAAATTGCTAATCACTAATACACAAAAGCATAACAATAGTCCTAGCTAGCACATCGTAGCTCTGATACCACTTGATGGAAATGGGATCATGCTAGCTAGGGTGGATGAAAGAGAAACATCGCACACACAAGTGAGTGTGTGTTGGCTAGATTATCACTCAAGCGAATCAGGTTCCAAGATTAATAACTTGGACTCATATACACGATCTTGAGTTGTTGTGCTAAGCCATCACAAGCTCACCATAAACAAGAGAGATTTATTGAAAATAGAGTTGGTTTATTCATTCATTAAATGAGCTTTAAGTAGCTCTACAATCTTGCATCACTACATGTGGGATAATTCCTTCTCTTCTCTCCTTGACACATACTCTAGTACTCTAGGACAAAGCTCACACCTTACACAATGGCACCTCTTAAAGGTCCAGCTATTCCTTTGACCGGTACACAATTTAGTAGGAGGCTTAATGAAACCAAGAAAAACATCTTTATTTTTCACATTGTTGTCCCTTTGCAATCGTTGGTGTAGCCGGCTTAAATCCAACATAGTGTGTAGACTCAATTTATAATTCACTTAAGTATTGTGAACAAGCTATCACAACTAAGAGGTTTGTAAAACAATGACCAGGAGTCAGACTTTCTGGAGATATTGGAACATTAAAGAATACCTCTTCTCAACTTTCCATGAAAGTGACTTGTTGACATTACTTGCCAATAAATGACCAGCAACACTTATCGAGTGATTTGTAAATCAAAAGTGGGGTCATACCCCTAGAAACTCTGCTCCTAGAGACACTCCCAGTGCCTAGAAACAAGAGATTCTCTCAATTTGGAATCTTATTCACAATTGGATATGTGCTAGATGTAAAATTTTATACCCTTGGATTCTTGTGGACAATCGTGCTGTCTGAAACACTTACCTCATCCATACAACATGGTATAGATAAGTCGTTATGAATTTAAGATCATCAAAAACTCAACTTGATCTTCATGCTAGAAGTATGTAATGTTAAAGTGGCACCCAAAACATCACTAATGGCAAGAATTCTTGGTTTTCCATTAGAGTCCATGGGTACTCGACTAGGTAGATCTGCTTGATCTTTAGAGAAATCACTGATGGTTTACCAAAAGCCATTCTAAAATAGATGGCTTGTAGCCCTTCAAAACCACATTGCTCTTAGCCCTTCCTTCTACCATACGGACGTAGAAGGCTTTAACCTATTGTGGTGGGTGCCCCCTGTGTATGTTTTTGTGCATACTATGCCAATTTTGTAGCTTATCATATAAGCTTACAACAGTTTCCTATACGATGCTCTCTCATAGAGATGCAGTAAAAAACATAAATCACATCTTGACCCACCTACCTTGTATGTGGTCATGAATGTACCAGGGTGACTTAACACTTTGCCTGTGAATTAAATCCTTGTGATTCAGCTTGTCATGCCTAGGGTAAGACTAGGTAGGCCAAGGGCCAGGACGGACATGTGATCAAGGGGTGCTATATTTGGATGGCTAGGAGCTTATATATAACAAGGTTGGGTGGAGAGTTGCATGGTCCAGTGCCGTTTTTTCTTAGATTGGTATCAGAGCTCAAGGGAGAGAGGAGCTATGGAGGAGGGGGAAAGGTGACCTTGCATGGCTATGCATGTGTTATCTCTCTCTCTCTCTCTCTCTCTCTCTCTCTCTCTCTCTCTCTCTCTCTCTCTCTCTCTCTCTCTCTCTCTCAACTATCCCAAGAGACCTTAAAGATCTAGCCGACGAGGAGTTGAACTCAAGACCTGTTATTCAAGAGGGAAATGGCATAACCAATCTACCACACTTGGGTGATAGAAAGGTTATACCATTTTCCTCTTTTTATTGGCACACACACACACACACACACACACACACACACACACACACACACACACACACACACACACACACACACCCGAGAAGAAGAGATTTTTAACGTCGTAGGAAAGTATCCCAAGAGACCTTAAAGATCTAGCCGACGAGGAGTTGAACTCAAGACGTGTTCTTCAAGAGGAAAATGGCATAACCTTTCTATCACCCAAGTGTGGTAGATTGGTTATGCCATTTCCCTCTTGAATAACAGGTCTTGAGTTCAACTCCTTGTCGGCTAGATCTTTAAGGTCTCTTGGGATAGTTTCCTACGACGTTAAAACTCTCTTCTTCTCGGGTGTGTGTGTGTGTGTGCCAATAAAAAGAGGAAAATGGTATAACCTTTCTATCACCCAAGTGTGGTAGATTGGTTATGCCATTTCCCTCTTGAATAACAGGTCTTGAGTTCAACTCCTAGTCGGGTAGATCTTTAAGGTCTCTTGGGATAGTTTCCTACGACGTTAAAACTCTCTTCTCTTCTTCTTCTTCTTCTTCTCATCGCCCACGCAAGGCTATGGTGGTTTCAAGGGGAGGACATGCATGAAGCATGTCCTCTCCTTAAGTAGGAGATTGTGCTTGAAGAACCATGGCATACATGAAGGGGTTTTGACACATGACTACAAGATCAAGCTCTTAGGAGGTTGAACAGTGAAGCAAAAGAGGTGAAAATGGTCTCTTGATAGGAAGGGAAACCGGGATCAGCCACTGCCAAATTGTATGCAAACTCACTTGTTGAGATAGGCCTACAACATGGGACATTTTTCACTTCTTATGAGAGCCCTGCTGAGCATCCCAACATGCGGCGACTAGTTTTTCCTTGATTCTCTGTGTTGTGCCCGTTGGCTCCATAGTTGGAGCTTGGTGTTTACACACCAAGGTGCCCCAAATCTTGGGCACCCTAAAATACTAAAGGCTCAAGGGCGGGTACACCTGCTGAGCATGACAATTCAACTAACTAGCTTGCGCTCTTTGGACAAGAAGGAATTGATATCACAAATATACCAAGGTACAATCTCTGTGATTTCTTAGTCTTTTGGGGCAAGGCCTAAAAATTCCTGCAAGTACAACCCAAGGGGCTTTCCCATGGGGCAGACCATGTGCAACAACATGTATAGTCATCGACGGCCAATGCGGGCGGAGGACAAGCAGGTAGGCGAATGCTGCGATCAAGCAAGGTACGAACCTTAAGCTTGGCTTTGGATCTTTGCTCCACAAGGTATATTGGTCAAGGATCAGGAAAGGAAGGCAACATCTTTTCAACGCTTGTGTACAACACTTTAGGGTGAGATTCTTTGGTGTTTCAGAAAGCATCAATTCCTCATGGATTTGCACTACAAGCCGCCACTTTGTTATAAGGCATGCAGAAAACTGCTGCAGGATTATGTTTGAATACATGTAAGGCATAAGCAACAAATCATGTAGGGGCTTCGGTAAGGGAATCCCCAGATTATGATGATATGCAAGGCATTTCTCTAAATATTTCGATTAAAAAAAGGGTATTTAGGTATGCCATTTTATTTATGTGGGTTTCTTAATCAAAACATAAACTAGTATTATAGGATTCAATGAAGGGATCCTTTAAAGTATTTATGATGCAACGAAAAGGTTTCCTAGCAATAAAGACATGCAGATACAAGAAAGGCTTGTGGCATGTAAGGCAAAGATGCCAATTGAGTGTTTCTATTTCGAAGCTAGAAAAAGAAATTCTCTCTAGTTCGAAGTTTTGGATTTGCTAGAGCATGGCTCCCAAGCAAGTTTTCCAAACTCGATGCAAAAATGTTCAACCCACTATTGAAATCCAGATCCGAAGGGTTTTCAAGGATAACTAGCAATCGCTATATGCAAAGTAGCACTGAGCAACTCATGCATGCTTTGTTCTGCAATTACTGTAGGTATTTTTATGCTTCCAGAATGGTATACTACTCAACAACGTCAACAATCGGCAGGGTTAATTTTCTTTTGCCTATCTCGAGTATGAGAATGCCATAAGATGCACCATCGGAGCAAGTCTCCATATAAAGATACTCACAAAACTGGCTTGTGCATTACGTCGGCCATTATCTCTTTCATGTATCTTTGTGTTGTCAAGCAAAGGGGAAAAGCAAGGCTTTTAGGATCATGGCTCCCTAACTATATTTATGCATTGGGGCATGGTTACTCCAAAGCAATTACAACTTGCCAGAGTGTAGGAAAACTAAGTACATTAAATACATTGAAAGCACACTCACGCCACAGGATGCTCCGACTTCTGATGCTAGAGGCAATGGTTACAAAAATTGTATGGTATCATGTGAGTGTATAAGAGGGGGGTTTGAGAGGTTGGTGAGGCGGCATGAAGGCCTACTAAGTTAAGGGGGGATGAAATTTATGGAGAGTAAGTTTTAATGAGTGTCTGAAACCACATGGAACAAATGGTTTACAAAAAAACCCTTCTAATTTGTGAAAATGCCCAAATATTTGGTCATAAATTCCCAAAATGCCCTTCAAATTTTCCAAAATTCCCAAGATACCGATTGTGAGATTAAATATTTCCAAAGATAAAAGGATTTATAGCTTTTCATAAGAAGACCAATTTTCAATCAATACAAGATGCTAAAACTAGAATTTGAGTTGGTTATGTAAACTCTGGAGATGAATGGCCTCATTATTTTTAGACATAATTGCCTTTTTTTTGCAAGGTAATTTGTGACAAATTACATGCTAAGCACTCAAAACTGGATCTCACTTGTCAATAAGGAATAACAATCCAACCAAAACAAATACAAGGGTATTTCGTGAATTTTTGAAATTTGAGGAATATTTTAGAAACTTCCACAAATTATAGGGGTATTTTGGTAAATTTTTCAAAATAATAAGGTGAAAGGTGCACATTATCATTTGAAATCAAAATAAAATAAAATTAATAAAATAAAAAGATGTTAGGAAATATGACGTAGCTAAGTAGATAATTGAGTAGATAACTTAATGGAGAGAGATAATTTTCACACACAAGAGATTATAGAGAAGGGAGAGAGAGACACACACGATATACGTGGTTCACCCAATATTGGCTACATCCACGGGAAAGCAGCCACACAATGACTTTAGTGCTTCAAAACAACAACTAGATTACAAAGGGATTATACCCTTTTGGAGGTCTCGCCTTGCTTCACTCTCACTACCTCTCATCAACTTCACAATGCACCACAATGCTTCATGATCCATTCTTGTGTGTAGAAGAGACCTCCTTTTATAGGCCAAAAGGGCTGCCCTCTCTCATGAGAGACAGCCATGTGTAGCCGCCCTTGTGTAGATAAGTCCAAATCGGACCCTCCAATCCGCCCATGTGTGGCCGCCCTTGAGAAGACAAGTCCTTCTTTGAAATCGACCACCGACCATTGTTGAAAGGGTAATTACTTAGCTAAATTGATGCTCAGTTGGATTTATGTTGAATCGGATTTGAATCGGATTATGCCCAGTCGGACTTCTGTTTGGTCGGATATTGTAACTCGGATTTTGGTTAGGTCGGATGTTCATGTCACAAGAAGATTTCAGTTAGAGCAGTTATAACTTGCTGGAGATAGAAGTAGTCATGAGTACAAGAGAGGGGAGATGTACAAGCTTTCAAAAATGAAGTTCTAAAGAATATTGTGGCCAGCATTGACATTGTAGGTGGCTTCAATAATTTGATCACAGCTGCAGCAAGAGTTGAAAAAAGACTTGGTATGACCAAGACAAAAATCAGAAGCAAGTATAATTCTGAATCTGAGGATAAGTCCAATATTGAGTCTGAAGTTGATACAGAAAGTGATTTCGAGGTGTCATCAGACAGTGAGGCGGAAAGTAGCAAAGGGAAGCACAAGAAGAAGAAGCATGGTAGTAAGAAGAGAAAGGATAAGAAGGATAAAGAGGAGGAATTGATTAATCAGTCAAAGAAGGTTGGATATTCCATTGTAGCCCCCAAGGAAAAGCGATATTGTCAGATTTGTGAAAGAGAAGGACATAACACAACTCAGTGTTGGTACAATCCCAACAATAGAGGTAGATCCACTCCTAATGTAGGAAGAGGGAGAAATGATGCTGAAACCAATCAAATAGCTCCTTTTAGAGGGAGACCACCATTTCAGAGACCTTCTTCACCTCCAAGACCACCTTGGAGAAATCAGGACAATAATCAAAGAAGACCACCAGGTATTATGCCATGTGTGTATTGTGCTGCACCAAACCGTTGGGTTGGTCTGAATTGTGCATTGTGGGTTAAGCATCGAGAGGAGAGAGGAATACCAGTGGTACCCTACAATCAGGATAATCAACAAGTTAACCCACAGCAACAACAACAAAATCAACCATCAGCCCAAGCCAATGTAATCATCATTGATATTGATGAGCAACAACCAACAGGGGAGTTACTTGAAGGAAATCAGAGGCAACAACCTCAAGAGCATTGTGATGAATGGGCTTGTGATTGTAATCAAGCTTGGGAAGATCAGGAGATAGATGTCATGGCTGTTACTAGGTCTAAGGGCGAATGTCCTATTGACTGGAAGGAGCAAAAAGGAAGCCGAGATCAAGTTTAGAAACAGGTTCAGAACCAGCGGAATCACAAGGTGGATGACATTACTTCAGATATTGAAGAGGATAAATTGTAGCAGCACTATGAGAGACCTTTAGTACCAAAGGATGATAAGGATTGGTTTGAAGTATTAATAAAATCTCCTTTATAGATATCTTTGGAAGAGTTATTATGTATGGTTCCAGCCTTCAAAGAAATTTTTTTGAATAGATTGTTATCAAGAGAGTCTCCCATTTCGACAATCATGTGCTTGAGATTGTTGTGTGAGCAATGTTGATCTAGCAGATGTGGACTTTGTGGTTCTAGTTAATAAGGTGGTATTTCAGAGCACCTTGTTTGAAGAAGTGTTGTTGGATGGAGGATTTGGAGTCAACATATTGGCTAAGTCTATCTATTATAAAATGCAGTTGGGTAAATTGGAGCCAGCACCATTTGAGGTGAAGATGGCACATTAGAGGAGAGTTCAACCCTTAGGAATTCCGAGGTAGCAAGCTATTTATATTGCAGGTATTAGATTTTAGGTGAATTTTGTTGTGTTGAAGATGGAGAAGGGTAATACCTCCTATGATATGTTGTTGGGAAGGCCTTGGTTCAGATTGGCTAAAGTCAAGCAGGATTGGAGAGAGAATGAAGTTGTTATCAGGAAAGGGAAGCAGGCAGTTGCAATCCCTTTGTTGGGGAGAAAGAATATTCCTTTTATTCAGGAAAGACCATTGTATGCTTAGACAGCTAATTTGGCAGAAGAAGTGACAGATGATGGAGAAGAAGCATTCTTAAGAGCCAATCGAACCATTGTACTAGTCTTTGAAGTTGATGTTGAAGGTATCTTGCAGAAAGAAGAAGAGGTAGAATTGGAGAATTTCGACGTAGTACCAGGACAAACAATTCAAGGATCAAAATTGGTGCAGATGGTGGATTGGAATTTGGTTCCTCAACCAAAGGAGGCTTTACAACAGGACCAAAAGGAAGCAAGGGATTTGGCTGAAAAGGTTTACAATAAAAGATTTGGATGATCAGTTAGACTCAAGCAAGATGAATTAAAGGACCTCAATTTGGGTACTGAAGAGGATCCCAAGATTTTCAAGGTCAGTATTCATGTGGATGGACAGTTTTTGCACGAGTTGTTTTAGTTGTTGAAGGAGTATAAAGATGTTTTTGTATGGGACTATTCTGAGGTGAAGGGTATAGATCCTGATTTGCATCAACATCATATTATTATGAAGGAGGATGCAGTTCCGGTTCTGCAACAGAGATATAGAATGAATCCCAACTTTGTAGCACAGGTTAAACAAGAGATTGATAAGCTATTAGCTGTTGGATTTATCAAGCAAATTCATGAGGTTACATGGTTGTCACCAATCATTGTGGTGCCCAAAGAGAATGGAAAAATCTGAGTTTGTGTTGATTACAAAAAGTTGAATGCAGCCACTATTACAGATCCTTTCCTAATGCCATTTTGTGATGCTATATTGGATATTGTAGCAGGGAAAGAAATGTACAGCTTTTTGGATGGTTTTTCAGGGTATAATCAGATTCAGGTGGCTAAAAAGGATCAGCACAAAATGGCTTTTATAACTGAGTGGGGTGCTTTTGCATCTATAGTGATGAATTTTGGCCTAAAAAATGGACCACCATCATTCAAATTTATAGCATACAAAACATTGGAACCATATGTGCAGGATTCATGAGAGTCTTTGTGGATGATTCTTCAGTATTTGGAAAGAAGGAAGTCCATTTACAGCATTTGAAGTTATGTTTTGAAAGATGTCAACAATTTAGAATGTGTCTTAATCCTTTCAAGAGTGTCATTTCTGTTAAGAGTGGTATACTTTTAGGTCATGTGGTTTCTCATGAAGGGATGTCCATTGATGAGAAGAAGATTGAAGTTATTCAAGCAGCAAAAGCTCCAAAGAATGTAAAGGAAGTCAGCAGGTTTGTTGGCCAGGTGAAATGGCATGCTAGATATGTCAAATATTTAGCAAATGTTTGTATGCCTCTAACTCATTTAACAAAGAAGAATGTACCTTTTGTGTGGGCTAAACCTCAAGAGAACTCCTTCTAGACGTTAAAGAAAATGCTTTTTGTAGCACCAATATTACAACCTCTAGATTGGTCATTACCTTTTCATGTATTTGTTGATGCATCGGATATGGCTATTGGTGTTGTCCTTATGCAGGAAAAAGTTAGGGGATGGTTCTGTTAGGATCGAAGAGCACACACACACAGAGCCAGCACGAAGAAGGAGATAGACACAGTGTGTGGCGGGGCGGTACTCACACTACAATGTGTAGTTATGAGTATAGTTATTATGAATGAGTAAAAGAATGGCTGTACATGGGCGGCTGAACAACGGGCAGCCGGACACATGGGCCTTTAACCCAACAATCTCCCACTTAAAGGCAGTGTGCCTTTAAAGTGGCCAAAGTACAGCAAAAGAAGTCAAGCCATACCCATCAGCGATCTACAGTGTGCAAACCGCTGTGAGGCTAACGACTTCGTGAGTAGATCAGCAGAGTTATCGTCAGTGTGTACCTTGACAAGCTCTATGCGCTTGTCCTCTAGCACCTCTCGTATGAAGTGATACCACCTCAATGTGCTTTGTCTTCGCATGGAAGACAGGATTCCGTGCCAACGCTATGGCACTCTATATCACAATGTAGCATCGGAGCATCACCAGCCATACCAAGATCTCCCACTAGTCGTGAGAGCCATATGGCCTCCTTGGCAGCCTCAGTGGCAGCCATATATTCAGCCTCTGTAGTGCTCAAAGCAACGCATGGCTATAAACGTGATGCCCACGAAACCGGTCCACCTGTAACTATGAACACATAGCCACTAGTAGACTTCCTCGAGTCCACTAACCCTGCATAGTCTGAATCTGTATATCTGCAAACAGACATATCCTTCTCACCATAACATAGGGACAACTCTGAAGTCCCTCTCAAGTATCTAAGAATACCTCTCACTGCATCCCAATGACGCTTGCCCGGGTTAGACATGTACATGCTAACCACACCAACTGCATGAGCAAGATCTGGACGCGTAGCCACCATGGCATACATCAAGGAGCCAACAACTGACGCATAGGGAATCTGAGACATCTTTGCAGTCTCCAAATCTGTATGAGGGCAGTCATCATGGCTGAGTTTTACATATGAAGGCAACGGGGTACTAATGGCCTTCCCCCCTTCCATATGAAATTGCTCAAGCACCCTGTCAATGTACTCTTTCTGACTAAGAAAGAGCACCCTGCGAGAACGATCACGAGTGATCCGCATACCCAAAATATGACTGGCATCCCCAAGATCCTTCATGGCAAAGGTTTCATGTAGCCTATGTTTCAAGGCATTCACATCATAAATACACTTCCCTGCGATCAGCATGTCATCCACATACAAAACCAAAACAATAAGACTGCCATCTGCAGCCTTGCGAGTATAGAGGCATGGGTCCTCATAACTGCGTACATAGCCCAATGAACTCATGAATGCATCAAACTTATGATACCATTCACGAGGTGATTGCTTCAGCCCATACAAGGTCTTAAGAAGCCAGCATACCATCTTCTTTGAGCCATGAATAACAAACCCACTTGGTTGCTCCATGTACAAATCCTCGTGCAAGTCCGGATGTAAGAAAGCTGTCTTTACATCCGTTTGCTTCAACTCCATGTCTTCTGTAGCTACCAAAGCAAACAACATACGCAAAGTAGACATCTTCACCACTGGGGAGAAGATCTCATCAAAACCAATGCCCTTCTGTTGCTTGAATCCTTTAGCCACAAGCCTTGCTTTGTACCTAGGCTTTGCATCCATTGAACACAATTTTATCTTGTAAACCCACTTGCATGGTAGTGCCTTCTTACCCTTTGGCAAAGGAGTAAGCTCCCACGTATCATTTTGGATCAACGAATCCATCTCTAACTGCATAGCCTGCTCCCACTTGAGCTTGTCAACACTAGACATGGCCTCATCATAGCATGATGGTTCCCCGCAATCAGTCAACAATACAGAATCCATAGAAGGCACAAAATGATGAGGCTGTCTTGCACGCCGCTCTGAACGCCTCAAAAACTGTGCAGGAGGTGCATCTGGTTGTCCCACATCTACATGATCTCCCAACAAGGGCTGATCTCCCACCTGAGGGTCAATGGGCTGCCCACGAGCAGCCATGGGACCATCATACCGATGACCATCCTCCTCAAATATCACACGCCGAACCTCAACCGTTCGCGGTGATGCTCTATACATAGAGTCCTCATGAAAAACAACATCATGGCTGCGCACAATCTTCCTGTCAATAGGATCCCACAATCGATAACCCATCTCACCAGAGCTACCATAACCCAAGGGATACATCTCTTGCTCTTTGGATCCAATTTGCTGCGTTTTTCCTTAGGTACATGTACATCAGCTTCATAGCCAAAAACACGAAGGTGGCAAACCTGTCCATACCTCTTCAGGCACTTTGAAGCCCAAAGGAACACTAGGTGAACGATTTATCAAATGCACAGAAGTGGCGACTGCTTCAGCCCAAAATCCATCTGACAAACCAGCCATAGAAAGCATACTACGGACTTTCTCCTGTATAGTCCTGTTCATACGCTCCGCCACACCATTTTGAGGAGGTGTATAGGGAGCACTAAGCTCACGCCGTATACCCTTCTCAACACATAATGTAGTGAAAGCATGAGACATAAATTCACCCCCATTGTCCGTACGTAAGCACTTCAACTTACAACCTGATTGGTTCTCAACAAGAGCCAACCATTGCTTAAATATATCAAACACCATATCCTTCTTACGAATGGGGTATGCCCATACCTTCCTACTAGCATCATCAATGAACGTAACAAAGTACATAGCACCTCCAAGAGAAGCATTGGGCATCGGCCCACATACATCACTATGCACCAAAGCTAGCTTTTCCAAAGATCTGTGTGGAACACTCTTCTTATGAGAAGACCAAGCATGTCAACCATAAAGGCAATGCTCACAAAACTCAAAACCACCAAAATCTGAAACGGGAATGTAATCCGCACGTGCCAACAACTTTAAACCTTTCAGTGACATATGCCCCAAACGCTGATGCCATAAAGAAGCAGGAGGTTGCTCAGTGATCCCCACAATGTGATCAACCACACTAGCTACACAAAAGGAATACAACGTATTCCTCTTAGCACCTTTAACCAAAACAAGGCTACCCTTAGTGAGCTTCCAACCTCTGTCACCAAAAGATACATTGAAACCAAGTGAATCCAACTGACCCACAATAATCAAGCTTTTTGCAAGAGCCGGCACATGACGCACACGATGCAAGACAAACGTAGTAGAGTTTGGCAAAGCCAAATGAATATCCCCAATGCCATGAATCTGCATAGAACGCCCATCGGCAATCCTGACGGTACCTGTGCTCGAAGCATCATAGTCATGAAACCACGACCTATGAGGCGTAACATGAAAAGAAGCACCACTGTCAATGACCCAATCCATAGGCATACTACTCTCATGAGTGAGAAGAAAAGCATCATCAAAATAGGATGCAAGCAACACATCACCAAGCTCTTCACTAGTAGCACTAGTCGGAGCACATACATGGTCATCTTGAGAGCTACACTCTCCCTGTGTTGCATTTAACTCCTCAATCTTGACATTGGACTTAAGCTTGTCCTTAGAATCATGGTCTTTCTTCTCCATTTTCCCTTTTCCACTTGTAGCAATCCTTTTTGAAATGGCCTTTTCTACCACAATGAAAAAGTTCTACATCCTTTTTACTTATGCCTGCATGGGACTTGCTTCTAGATTTACCCCTGTTGGAATTATACTTGTTCATAGTCCTGCCTCTGACAACCATTGCACTAGAAGACTTACTACCTGCATTATTCTTTCGATTAATCTCTTCCGTGAGAAGACTAGACTCCGCATTAGTACTTGTCAACTCATCCGCAGGAACCGAGTTACTTATGGTTGTCCTAAATGTGTCCCATGACTCAGGCAACGTGACAAGTAAAAACATAGCTTTTACATTGTCCTCAAACGTAATTTTCTGCGTAGCAAGTTGGGTGAAAATTGTATTGAACTCATTCAAATGCGCATTCATGGAAGCACCTTCCTCCATTCGCAAATCAATAAGCTTTTTAATCCAATACACCATAGAAGCAGTCGAATGCTTATCGTACATATCGCAAATCCGTTGCCATAGCTCATAAGATCCACCCTGTGCATCTTTCACATTGTAATAAACAGGCTTTGAAAGGGAAAGCCTAATGGTAGACCTGCACATCTCATCCAACTCCTCCCAATCATCCCTCTCCATGTTCTCTGGCTTAACTCCCTGCAACTTTAGAGGTCGAATCTGTTTCTTCTGCACCAAGACATCCCAAATCTGATCTTTCCAATATGAAAAGTTAGCACCATCCAACTTCTCAATATTGAAAACAGTGTCCTCTTTAGTGCCCATTACAACAAGAATGCAACAATCAGAAATCTGTAACCAACCAAAAAACTGCCACAACAAAGTAGTGCTGCAAATCTGACAACACCTGCTGCTCAATCAAAGATCAAACGCATAGAGTATAAATCAGCCCATAATATGGTCAAAAAACGTACGTAGAAATCCAAAAACAAATGCATAAACCTGTGACACCTGTAACTCAACCGGCCTAGGCAAACCGTGTCACAAAATGCATCAACAATGAGCTGTCATAGAGGCATAAACATACTCCATGTCTGAATAACCACAATAGAGACATAAGCTGACCAAGCTTACACAAATCCGTGAGCATAAATGGATCCAAGTGAGCATATAACCAATGCACAAGCTCAACAAAGTCCAATCTCTATTGTCAACCAAGTACCTGTCTGTACTCAAACAGCAACACTGCAAGCAAGAGCAAACCCACTCTATGTATAAGTGAACCAAATCTCCACAATATCATGCATAAAGAGTGTCTGTCAAACTGCCATATCCACATCCATCATTATACATAGATGATGTAAACCTGTAGCTCAAGAACACGCATAAACAGACTGCCCAGAAAAGTAGAAGCTCCCACTCAAACCACAACCATATACATGGCTGTCCCGCAGTCAAAATACATGTTTTGTAACCACAGAAGAAACTTGTATCCAAAGCTCCTTGTAACCTGTACCTGTACTTGTAGTCGAAGAAGACAAAGCCGCCAAACTCCCACTATTTGTGTGTATGAGGCCACTCCAAGAAGAGGCTACACACTCTCAAATGAGTTGTGGGCTCACGTAAGTGGAAGACACTACAGCAATGGCACCTGTAATGGCTATGGAAGCTCTGGCAGTAGAAAACTACCAAAGAGAGCTGAAAAACGTAGCTCCTAGTCTGTAGCTCGGATGGGATTTTTGATGGCACGAATGGCTCTGAAAGGGGGGTTAAACCGCAGGACACCTGCTGAAAATACTCGCGGAGTGCTGAACCTTCCAATGCCAAGCTTGGAAAAACCTTCTGCCCTTTAGAAATGCGTGTGCGCGAGACCGAAAAACGGCAATGAAACAGCAGCAATTTCCACCACACTCAACAATGATGATGAAGCTCTCAATGCTCTCACTACCAAGCTCTGATACCACTTGTTGGGATCGAAGAGCACACACACACAGAGCCATCACGAAGAAGGAGATAGACACAGCCTGTGGTGGGGCGGTACTCACACTACAATGTGTAGTTATGAGTATAGTTATTATGAATGAGTAAAAGAATGGCTGTACATGGGCGGCTGAACAACGGGCAGCCGGGCACACGGGTCTTTAACCCAACAGGTTCCAACCTATTTACTATGCTAGTAGGGTGTTAACATTAGCTGAGAGGAATTATGCTGTGACAGAAAGAGAAGCTCTTGGCATGGTATATGCTTTAAATAAATTCAGGCATTACTTGTTGAGCAAGAGAGTCATTTTTCATGTGGACCATTAGGCATTGATTTACTTGATTAAGAAGCCATTGCTGATAGGGAGATTAGCAAGATGGATGTTGTTGTTGCAGGAGTTTGACTTTGTAATTGTTCATATTCCTGGCAAAGAGCATACCATAGCTGATTATTTAAGTAGAATTGATACAGGAGAGGAACCAACTGGGGTTTCACATGATTTACTTGATGCTGATTTGTTTGAAGTCCAGAATTCAGTATGTGAATCATGGTATGACCAGATGCTCATATTTTTTACAGATGGTACAATGCCAATCGGATTTTCAGGAGACCAGACAAGAAAATTTTCTTTAAAGAGTCAACCATTTTTGGTAATAGCAGGAGCATTGTACAGGAAAGGGATTGATCAGGTAATCCGAAGGTGATTCTAGATTTTGAACAGAGAGCTGTTCTGCAGGAAGCTCATCCAAGAGCAGCAGGAGGACATTTTTCAGGTGACATTACAGGCAAAAAAGTGTTGCAAGCTAGATTGTGGTGGCCCACTGTGTTAAAGGATGCTTATGAGTATGGTGAAAGCTGTGTAATTTTCCAGAAGTTAGGTCAGCGAGATTCTAGAGGCAGAATGGCAGATCATCCTATTTTACCTTTGGAACCTTTTCAGAAGTGGGGAATGTACTTTGTGGGACCTGTAAAGCCCACCACTAGTAGAGTATGCAAGTACATCCTGGTAGCTACAAATTATTGCACCAAGTGGGTTGAAGCAGTAGCTCTGAAAGACAATAAAGCTCACAGTGTTGCTCGTCTCTATCACAACATTATGACTAGATTTGGATGTCCTGTGGAGCTGGTCAGTGATAGAGGCAACCATTTTCTCAATGAGGTGATTTGCTAAGTTAATCAAAACTCATATGATTATGCACAAGAAGTCCACAACTTATCATCCTCAAGCTAATGGGTAGGGTGAAAGTACAAACAAGACCTTGGTAAGGATACTGAAGAAAATTGTCCATTACAACAAGAAAGATTGGGATCAGAATCTTGATTCAGCATTATGGTCTTTTAGGACATCTTTCAAGGTAACCACAAGTATGATGTTCCATTTAAATTGGTTTATGGTTTGGAAGCTGTGGTCCCTATGGAATTTGTGGTTCCAAGTCTTCGAGTCAGTGCTGAGAAAATGAGTCCCAAGTTGTCAGTCAAGTACATGAGCAAGTATTTGATGCAGTTAGAAGAAGACAGATTGATTAGCTCATATATCTCTGAAGTGATTCAAAGGAGGAAAGATTGGGTAAGCATGAATGTTAAATTTAAAGCTTTTTAGGTTGAAGATTGGGTTATGTTGTATAACTCCAGATTAGGGCCACATCCAGGAAAGCTGACTTTGAGATATATTGGTCCTTATAAAATTGTCCAAGACATGGGCCAGGGAACATTCATAGTTGCTAATGTTTTTGGTACCAGAGTTGAAAAACCCGTTAATGGGTTTAGGTTGAAAAAATTTCAAGGAAAACCACCTCATTTGGACTCGCCTTTAGCAGGGCTGATTCAACGTGACCAGTTTTCAGGGTGTAGTATGGAGAGATGGTTTGGGGCTTATCAAACTTTTCCAAAGGATATGTTTATAGATAATGTTGAATCCCATTGTGCAATACAAATTCGTGCAAAAACAGGTCACAAGGGTCAGAGTGCAAGGCTCAAAAATTGGTTATGTAAGGCATCTGCAATTGGCTTTTCTCAAATCGCATCTGTCTGCTAGGTCGGATTGTTCCGATCGGATTTTCTCACATCGAATTTTCTCAGGTCGGAATTTTCAATGAAGGTAATTTGAAAAAATATTTTGATATGCGGGATGATTTCCCATTATGTGAATCCCTTGTGCAGCGGGTATTATTAGTGGAGGGTACGCTAATCAAAGGTACCATCCATCACCTCTGTCGCCCTCAAACGTGCCTTATATTGTCGCCTGACTTTTTCAAGTACACACCTCCTTTGCGCTCACCTTCAGCCATGGTACATGGGAAGCAAAGCAGCGCCATGCAACCGCAGTTGAAGCACGATGAGCCGCCATGACGCTTGTGACGCAAGGGGCAAGCTTTGATGTGAGCAGCTCGGAAGAGGAAGAGGCTTCGGTGACGAGGATACACAGGTGGAAACTCCCCTTAGCGCGGCAAAGCTGCAACAATCCCTGATGGAGCCCTTCACCAATTTCAAAGTGTCTTTGGACTTAACCGTGGAAACAAATTTGGCATGGTTGCAAACCATCAGATAGTAGGAATTTGCTTTGTTGCCATGGGGGGGCTGGCGGAACAACTATTATGATAAGGCCTAGCTTGACATCCTCAAAAAAACAAAGGGTATGATTTCAAGCAATCTATCTCTTACTCCTGATTTGGTATCCCAAGTGTTTGAATTGCCATCAAAAGGAATTATCAACATCCCCAAGTGTTATGAAGTTGTGTTGAAGAAGGAATTTGGTCCCACTGAGGGTGGTAGGAAGTACTACATGCTTAAAAATGTGAATTATATCCGAAGGGAGCAGTTAAGGTGGTACCTAGAAAGATTGTGTTTCTTGATTAAGTTCGACTACATATCCAAAGAGAACTATGGGACACTGTGCTTTGCAGAACAAGGGGGTAAGGCATATTGGGCTCACTGGTTATATGATAAGATTTCTGCTGAGGTATACATGTCGGACAAAAGAAAAGCTCAAAATTGTAATAGGCTCTCTGCATTTTTGGCAGCATTGTTTAGTTTTCCTCACAAAGCTCCTAGTACATTTAAGGATGCAGGTGATCAGGCCCTTACAGGTTTATTGGGCAGAAGTTCAAAGGTGTAGGTGAATCAGACTTCAGGTCTGAAGTTGGAACTGCCAGCAGATAAGTAGGAGAATAAGCAACAGATGTCTTCTTTTAGATTCTTGGTGCAAGCTGGATATTCAGAGGAAAAATCTTTAAAAGCTGTGCAGAATTCAGAACTGGTTCATTCTATGCAAGATTTGATGCCCATTATGATCTCTAATGTCAAAGTGCAGACATCAACCAAATTGGGAAAGCTGTTTACTTTGTCAAAGAAAAGGAAAGTGGACAGTGAAGTGTTCAAGGCAATTAGGCAGTTGGATTTTGACCCTGGCACTGTTGAGAAATCTAAGGGACTGGTTGATATTGAGGATGTTGACATGGCTATACACATGCTAGCAGAAGTTAAGCAATTTTTCCAAAAATAGCAGCTGCAGGTAGATAATCACATGCATGCAATGTCCAAAACAGGGGCAACCCAGGTGTTACTGCAGGACCTGGTTGACATGGTCAATAATTTGACTATGGAAATGGAGGATTTGAAGATCAAGCACAAGGATGAGATGCAGATTTTTTTGGGGAAACATAAAGATGAATTCACCAAGGTCAAACTGTCTTTAGGGTTGTTTAGAGAATGGACCATGACCTTGGAAGGGAAGGTCAGCAATGAATTAGAGCAGCTGGCTGACAAAAATGTAGAACTACAGGTCCAGAATTTGATGTTTGATCAAAGACTTCAGCCTTTGCTAGATATGGAGAAACAAGTGTTGTCTCAAGAGGAGTTGGATGTGACTGGGGTTTTAATGTTAGAAGGGGATGTGCAGGTCCTTAAGTAGCAGCTTAAGAATACAATGGAAGAGGTATGGCAATTCATGAGAGCTAGATTGACTACCGTGTTGAAGTATCCATATGAAATGGTGAAAACTGGCTTTGTGAGTGCACATGAAGCTGATTTGCTGACAGAGGTATCTCAACTTAAGAAAGAAAGAGAGTTTTGGATTAAGGAGATACAGGAGCTTAAAGCAAAGCACAAGGAGAAGCTGGTGATAGAAGAGCATCCACAGTGTCCAGAACAGGCTGAGTGTTCAGCTAAACCATTGAATGACATGGAAAATTCAAGATTGGAAAATAAGCAAAGTGCTGAGCCAGAATTGGAGATTGATGAAGATGTTATAGCAGGGTTTGCAGTACCATTGTGGAAACTTTTGACCCAGTAGAAGTTTCTCTTTCTGAAGCTGAGGCTAGTGCTATTTTTGAGGCTATGGAGAAATGATTTAGTATTTGGCATTTTAAACGGAGCAGCATATGTAGTTTTTTGGAACTTGTTTTGTGGTCATGTTCTTTTTTTTATCAAGAGATATGTAAGTCCGAGTCGGATTTCTATGAAATCCACCACAAGGACGTGCCATGTATTGAAAGGGTAATTACTTAGCTAAATTGATGCTTAGTCAGATTTATGTTGAATCGGATCTGAATCGGATTATGCTCAGTTGGAATTCTGTTTGGTCGGATATTGTAACTCGGATTTTGGTTAGATCTTATGTTCATGTCAAGAATATTTCAGTTAGAGCAGTTATAACTTGCTGGAGATAGAAGTAGTCATGAGTACCGTAGAGAGAGGAGATGTACAAGCTTTCATAAATGAAGCTCTCTGATGTCTAAACTCGCTTTGGTTCTGTTTTTACTCAGTGTGAAGTTGTTTATTCTATCTTATGCAGTATTTTGATTATAAATTGAGTGTTCATTTCTCTATGCACAAGTATGTGTGGGAGTAGGATTCTTGTGTTGATGAACCCCACCAACCACACCAAACTTGTGACTGCTTTCCATCCTGCATTCTTATTCTTGAATGCCGATTGAAGATGAGCAAAAGCTCAACTTCTCCTTGTTAGCCACCTTTGTAAACATGTCTGCAGGATTTTCACTTGTATGCACCTTTCCTAGCTTTAGTTGTCCTTCTTCCAAAAGAGTGCGTATGAAGTGATATCTCTCCTCAATAGCTTTGTCCTTGAATGAAAGGCTGATTTCTTTGCAAGGTGGATAGTGCTTTGGTTATCACTGTACAAGACACAATTGTCTTGTTTGAATCCAAGCTCTTCTAAGAACCTGTGAAGCCACATAATTTCTTTGCTTGCCTCTGTCATTGCTACATGCTCTACTTCCGTGGTAGAAAGTGAGACCACTTTCTGCAACTTTGAAGCCCAACTTACTGTTGTGCCTCTAACCGTGAAGACATAGTCAGTAGTGCTCCTTCGAGTATCTTTGTCACCTAACATATCTGCAGCAGCATACCCTTGAAGAAAAATATCAGTTCCTCTAAAATACAAAGCATTTGTTGTTGTCCCTTTCAGATACCTACAGCTTGCCAATGCTCTTTACCTGGGTTGTCCATGAACCTACTCAAACTCCCACTACATGTGCAATGTCTGGCCTTGTCCAGATCATAGCATACATAAGAGAACGTACCGCTACAACATATGGAACTTTAGACATATAGGCTATCTCCTCTTGTGTCTTTAGACACATATGCTTGGTTAGTTTAAAGTGACTAGCCAAAGGTGTAGAAACCGTTTTTGCATTTTGCATTGCAAACATTTCTAATACCTTCTTGATGTAATCCTCTTGAGATAGCTTTATTGTCTTCTTCATCCTTTCCCTTGATATCTTCATACCAAGTATCCTCTTTGCAACACCTAAATCTTTTATTGAAAAAGATTTAGATAGCTCCTCTTTTAGGTCTTTGATGTCCTGCATGTTAGCACTTGCAATCAGCATGTCATTAGCATACAACATTAGGATGATGAACTTCCCATCTCCCAAATTCTTCGTGTAGACGCAATGATCTGAGTTGCACCTTTTGAATCCATGATCCAGCATCCATCAATCGAACTTCAAGTACCATCTTGATGCTTGCTTTAAACCATACAAGCTCTTCTTTAATCTGCAAACCATTTTCTCCTTACCTTTTACTTCATACCCCTTTGGTTGAAGCATGTAAATTTCCTCCTCTAACTCACCATGAGGAAGTGCTGTATTTACATCCATTTGCTCAAGATTTAGATCATGAGTAGCCACAAGGCTTAAGACAAGCCTAATTGAGTTCATTTTTACAATAGGAGAAAATATTTCATTGAAGTCAATACCTTTCTTTTGAGAAAACCCTTTTACCACAAGCCTAGACTTGTACCTTTTCTTCCCACCTTCTTCTTTAGCTTCTACACCCATTTGTTCTATAGTGCCCGCTTACCTTTAGGCAACTCAACCAACTTCCATGTTTGGTTGCGATATGTAATCCGCATGCTCTTTATCCATTCTTCTTTGGATTCGTGTTGCATAGCTTCCTTGCATGATTCCGGCTCTCCAAAATCTGAGATCAAGAGATGGTTGAAGGAAAGAATAAACCTTTCTGGAGGTCTACTTGCTCTTGTAGATCTTTGAGGAATAGGTTGAGGTTCCTCATTTGGTTGACATTGTTGTACGTTGTCACCGTTTGTACTCCTTGAGTCTTCGTCGTCCTCAAGCTCCATGTACTCATCACCTGTTTTTTTTGTTTGTTTTCTTTCCAAGTAAACTTGTACATATTTTATTTGTTAAAAATTACATCCCTACTCCTAAAGATTTTACCATCTTTAGGATTCCATAGGCGATACCCAAAGTCACCTTCTCCATAGCCAATGAAGAAACACTTTTGGACTTTGCATCTAGCTTTGATCATAGGCTTCTATCTATGTGCATGAAAGCCTCACACCCAAACACTTTGAGAAGTGAATAATTCACCGGTTTACCTATCCATGCCTCCTCTGGAACTCCCCCATCCAATGCCGTTGAGGACGATTGGTTGATCAAATACACAGACGTACTTACTGGTTTCGCCCAAAACTCAAGCGGTAAGCCTACATGTAGCCGCATGCTTCGTGCTAGCTCCATGATTGTCATGTTCATCCTTTCTAAAATCCCATTTTGTTGATGTGTCCTTGGGGTTGTCTTTTGCCTTCAAATGCCATTGCTAGCACAAAAGCTTTCAAAATCTTGGATGCAATATTCGCCTCCATTGTCTGATCTGAGGCATTTAACCTTAGTACCTGTTTCATTCTCCACAAAGGCTTTCCACCTTTGAAATATGGAAAACATGGAATGAAGCCCCGGAATCTACTATCCAAGAATTAGATACATTGTCTAATGAGAGAATTAGAGCATCTTACTGTACTTTGCGTGCCACATTGGCCTCCGACGTTGGCTTGTTGTCTTGAGACTCCGACTCCTTCTTCTTCTTGGACTAGCAATCCTTCTTGACATGACCCTTCTTGCCTCATTTCCAACATTCAAGAACTGACTTTGTGCGTGACTTGCTCCATCTTGAGCGATCATGATCCTTTTGGTTTTTGAACCTCTTCTTAGGCCTTCCTCTTGTTTCCACTGATAGTGCAGCACTTGATGATTTTCATGTGCTTCTCCTTCGCTTTTTGTCGCTTAGGAGAACACCCACAACATCATCAAACTTAAGAGTATTTGTGCCAAAGATAGAACTACTTACAGTCATCACAAGGCTATCCCAACTATCCGGTAGAGACGATAGTATAAGGAGAGTTCGCACTTTGTCATCGAAATTGATTTTTATCGATCGAAGTTGACTTATGTTTGTGTTAAAGTCATTTAGGTTCTCTGCAGCTGAACCATTTTCTGTCATCTTTAGATTGAACAATCGCTTCATGAGAAACACCTTATTGGATGCCGATGGTTTCTTGTAGAGACCGTCAAATGACTTCATCAAGTCCTCCGTGGTCTTCATCTCCGAAACATTAAAGGCCACCGTTGATGCCAAGGTTAACCGGATTGTTCCCAGTGCCTTTCAATCAAGGACAGTCCATGCTTCATTTGCCATCATTGTGGGCTTCTTTGCAAGACCGCCTAGTGGCAAATAGAGGTCCTTCCAGTAGAGATAGTCTTCAATCTGTATCTTCCAATGTTGGTAGTTTTTTCCATTGAACTTCTCAATCTTGAGCTTCCCTTCCTACGCCATTACTTCCACTCAATTCAAGGAATCCTTTTCTTGAGATACTTTAGCTACTACCTGATACAAGTTGTTAGGAAATATGATGTAGCTAAGTAGATAATTGAGTAGATTACTTAATGGAGAGAGCTAATTTTCACACATAAGAGATTATAGACTAGAGAGAGAGAGAGTACACACAATATACATGGTTCACCCAATGTGGGCTACATCCACAGGAAAGCAGCCACTCAGTGGCTTTAGTACTTCAAAACAAGAAGTAGATAAGGGATTATACCCTTTTGGAGCTCCTGTCTTGCTTTACCTTCATCACCTCTCATTAACTTCACAATGCACCACAATGCTTCACAATCCATTTTTGTGTGTAAAGAGGCCTCCTTTTATAGGCCACAAGGGCTGTCCTCTCTCATGAGAGGCAGCCATGTGTCGCCACCCTTGTGTAGATAAGTCCAAATCGGACGCTTTAATCCACCTATGTGTGGCCGCCCTTGAGAAGACAAGTCTTCCTTTGAAATCGGCCACCAGCCAATTAACTACCGACCATCGGCCAACCGATCATAATATTCCTGCGTGGCCGTGAATTTTGGTTTCTGGCGAGTGATTTTGGTTTTCGACGAGTGATTTTTCTTCACGCACGATGACTTCTCCTCATAAATGGGGCCTTACAAATGTGCATTTTTAATACAAAAAATTACAAGGGATAAATCAAGCTCCATACTTAACAAAAGACGCATTGAAAAACTACAACAAAAGATATTTTAATGCCTTCATAAAAAAAGATAGATTCAATAAGTAAAGAAAATAATAGAACAATTTAATAAAATCAATCTTGGTGAAGTCCTAAATAGAAGGGCTCTCTACAAATCAAAATATATATATACATTTATATTGAATCCATAATTCACATCATGGATCTATCTCCTATGAATACAGTTTTTATTTTGTCATTCTCTAAAACCTTTTTCGTCAAAAAATAAATACAGCTTTTGGAAATAGCATTTGAAAGGACATGATATTTTTTCCTTCAAGACTTTTAAAGCTTCTTGAGGGACACGTGTCTAACAACTAGAGACGAACAACCTTCACCCATATGGATACCAAAGACTTTAACAAACCTTAAAAAAAATAAAAATATTTCATGCTCATACTATATACACTATATGTGTAAGAAGGGAGTATTGGGAGCCCCCCCCCCCCCCCCCCCCCCCCCAAAACACACACACACACACAAAAGGGGGGTATTGGGAGACCACAAGAGAAGTATTGGAAGTATTGGGAGACCACATGCACACATGCACACGCAAGCGTACACACACACACAAGGGGAGTATTGGGAGACCACAAGAGAAGTAGAGAATCCAAAACATATATCCACAAATCATTTCAAACAAATTCTACTCGATAGGATCTCCCAAGCTCAGAAACAAAAAAAAATCCTTTCAAAAAACCTCAAATGCATAAGTGAAGGGTGAGTAGAAAATGAAAAGTCCAATGGAAATGGAAAGTCAAAAGAATTTCCATCTCCATATAAATATAAATCCATATTAAGAAGTGTTCCTGTATTCATTTCTTCATCCTATCTTTTGTTAAGCATTAAGTCTCCTTTCACTATGTAAGTGTAAGGTAGCGAATTTATTTTTTGGCCTTCCCCATAAGAGTGAGGCCTTAGTGAAGCATCCCCTTTTTGCTAATGAAAAAGAAGAGATTTATTTTATTAAAAAATGGGGAATATGATTGGCTAAAAGAGATGGATGTTACTCATTACAAAGACAAGAAAGTAAGTAGACTTAGGCGTGTTCAATGTTGAGAAATGAAAGGTTCAATCTAGTGATCCTCTCTGTTTATAGAGAAAGTGAAAATTATGTATATTAAATTCTCTCTCTCTCTCTCTCTCTCTCTCTCTCTCTCTCTGTGCACAAGTACCAGTACCTTTTGAGGTCCTTCTAGAAGTCTCTCTCCCCATGACCTTTCATTCTCTTATGCGATTTCTCTGTGCTTGCTCTAGTCGACTGCTCTACATTTTGCTCTATAAGATGTTCTCTTCCTCATATCTGTGCTTCTCTTTGCATTTGATTTTGCCCTTGCATATCAAAAGTGGCTACCTCAAGCTCACCATTAAACCTGCAGACCTCATCTCCATCCTGCCTATTGTGCCTTCTTTTGTCCCCTTATCTATAGATTGCTGCATTGTAGATACATGTCCAATCATGCTCCATACTTATGTCTAATTATGCGTGCAATAGAGCTCTACCTCCCCTCGTCCTACTCGTGCTTCTTCCTCCACTGAGCTGACTATGCTTGTGGGACCTTGCTCGGGTGCTGCATCGAGTAACCACTAAAGCCTTACCTTAGCAGATATACGGGCACGCCACCATGTGGCACCAAACAGGGTTGCGGCCAGTAGGAGGCAATAGGAGAGAGTCTAAATCCTCAAGAGAGGGAGGCCATGGCATGCTCGCAGCAACAACATCAATCAAAATCAATGAGGGAGTTCAACAACTACCCATAGTCACTGCATACATGGAGTTCATTATGAGGGATGGCGGGGTAGATGAAGCAGCTGGGTGGTCTTGCGGTGGACACAAAAAGAGAGAGAGAGAGAGAGAGAGAGAGAGAGAGAGAGTCTTCCCTTTGCACACAAGTAACCTTGAAGTGGGAGTACAGTAGAGGGACCCCCCTGGTCAAAATTTGAGCATGTGTCCTCTCTCTCTCTCTCTCTCTCTCTCTCTCTCTCTCTCTCTCTCTCTCTCTCTCTCTCTTGCCGTACTACATCCATGCCTTTAAGAAGTTGCACTACAAGGCAGGTGACATTTGTAGAGTGCATAAATTGTTCATTCTCATGATGGAGGGCAAATGGAGGTCACATAGAGCAACAGATTTCATGGCAAGCGTGGGCAGTTGGACAACAAGTGGAGATTCTTGGGCCTCGACAAGCTCGTTGTGAACACTATTGATGGATGGTAGAGGAGGGTTGTAGCATGAGGGTTGCAAGTGCACAGGATGGAGAAGGGGCTATGGATGTGTGATGCAAGAAGGTGAAGAACATTAACATTATTGATGGGTTCTCCGATGGGACAAGTGGAGCTACGATAGTGGGTTGCATACAAAAATAGTATCTACCCCATTGCCTCCATGGTTTCCTTGAAGTTGTCGCCTTCTACAAGGAGGGAGAATGAGGCAATGGCCGAACTATCTAAGAATGAGCTCTGTGTGTGTGTGTTTGGGGGGGGCAGGGAGGGGGGGGGGGCATGCCCCGATGCCACCTATGAATGTTGCATGGGCTACTTGCTATACGGTACTCGCTTGCTTCTCTTTGTGTTGGTAGCTCTCTTGCATCTTCTGGCCATACTACAATACATATACAATTACATACATTTGCTCACAACAATGCTTATATGAAAGCATTCAAATGCATAAGTGAAGGGTCAAATGCATAAGTGAAGGGTCAGTGGGAAATGAAAAGTCCAATGGAAATGGAAAGTAAAAAGATTTTTCCATAAATCCAAATAAAGAAGTGGTTGAGTATTTATTTCTTCATCCTTACCTTTATCTTTGTTAAGAATTTAGTTGCCTGATAGGCATCAAGATTCCAGCGTGTGGTATCAGGCTTGATAGACGTTCACGGTACAGATTAGCTAACAAAGACCTCGGCCACCTTTTCATGGAATGCCCGGCTATTAGAGGCCTTGCAGGAAAGATGTGCAAATGGATACAAAGGACTTGTTTGTTAAGAATTTAGTTTCCTGATAGGCATCAAGATTCCAACGTGTGGTATCAGGCTTGATAGACGTTCACGGTACAGATTAGCTAACAAAGACCTCGGCCACCTTTTCATGGAATGCCCGGCTATTAGAGGCCTTGCAGGAAAGATGTGCAAATGGATACAAAGGACGTGGAAGATAGGTTTTTCAAGAGGGATTTGTTCCTTGGTGGTAAACAATTTTCAAGTTCCTGCACATTTTAATCTATGTCAGATACTGTTTTTTCAGAGATATCTGGAAGGCCAGGAACTATCATATCTTAGATAGTGACCTCTATGTGGCTAGCTTCTTAGAGATTGTTCAAGAAAGCAAGCAAATAATCTATGTGGTAAGTAAAATGCATAACTCGGATGATTGGCTTAGGGCAACCCTTGCCATCCAGTCGAACCCTGCTTTGTAAAAGTTTGGGATGTTTGCAATTGTATACCTCGAGGTACTTGTAACTAAGTTCATTTGTTACCCTCTATCCCTCAAGGCTCATCCTAAGCTTGAGGCTGATTTGTATAGCTATTGGTGACTTTTTAATACAATCACTTGCAATCGTGAGTTTTGAAAAAAAAAAGAATTTAGTTTCCTTAAAAAATTGGCCGATTGGCTTAGGGGTCATAGGTTCACCCTTGTAAACAAACAGTGGAAGAAAAATTGGGCGGAAGCTGGATGGGTTGAGGTCATGAAGAACATTTGGGAACTACAGTGGCCTCATTTTATGAAGATATTTTTGTGGAAAGTACTATGGGGGGCTTTGCCAATAGGCATAAAGATTCAGGCCCGTGGTATCAAGCCCGATAGATGTTCAGGGTGCAGACTGGTTAGCGAAGACCTCACCCACCTGCTCATGGAATGCCCGACTATAAGAGGTCTTGCAAGGAAGGTGTGCAAATGGATACAAAGAACATAGAAGATAGGGTCTTTCAAGAAGGATATGTGCGTTGGTGGGAAACAATTTTAAAATTCTACACTTCTAATATGTTCCCAAACTCTCCAATATTGTTTCTTCAGCAACGACCCCTTGGTGGCCAACGACCCCTTAGTGGCCAACTTTTCATAGAAGAGGCAGTAAGAGAGAGACTAAATCCTCAAGAGAGAGAGGCAATGGCATGCTCGCAAAAACATCATCAATCAAAACCAGCGAGGGAGTTCGCAGTGAGTGCGTACAGGAGGGTTCATTATGAGGGATGATGGGGTAGATGAAGCGTTTGGGTGGACTTGCGGGTGGCCACAAAGAGAGAGAGAGAGAGAGAGAGAGAGAGAGAGAGAGAGAGAGAGAGAGAGAGAGAGAGACTCTTCCCTTTACACACAAGTAACCTTGAAGTGAATGTACAGTAGGGGACCCCCCCCCCCCTTTTCCCTCTCAAATTTTGACCAGGTGCAAAATTTGAGCATGTGTCCTCTCTCTCTCTCTCTCTCTCTCTCTCTCATTCTCTCTCTCTCTCTCTCTCTCTCTCTCTCTCTCTCTCTCTCTCTCTCTCTCTCTCTCTCTCTCTTTGTGTTGCATTACCTTGCTACATCCACGCCTCAAGAGAAGTTGCACTACAAGGCATGTGACATTTGGAGAGTGCAAAAGCTATTCACTCTCATGATGGAGGGCAAACGAAGGTCACACAAAGCAGCGGATTTCATGGCAAGCATGGGAAGTTGGACAACAATTGGAGATTCTTGGGCCTCAACAAGCTGGTTGCAAACAATATCGATGGATGGTAGAGGAGGGTTGTAGCATTAGGGTTGCAAGTGCACAGGATGGAGCAGGGGCTATGGATGTGTGACGCAAGAAGGTGAAGAACATTAACATTATTGATGGGTTCTCCAGTGGGACAGTGGAGCTGCAGCCATGTGCTGCAGACACAAATAGTATATCAATATTGCCTCCATGCCAATGGTTTTTACATGGTTGCAATTTCCCACATCAACCTTTACAAAGGTCTCCTTGAAGTTGTCGCCTTCTACAAGGAGGGACAATGATGCAATGGCCGAACTCTCTAAGAATGATCTCTCTCTCTCTCTCTCTCTCTCTCTCTCTCTCTCTCTCTCTCTCTCTCTCTCTCTCTCTCTCTCTCTGTTTGTGCATGCCCCAATGTTGGCTATGAATGTTGCATGGGCTAGTTGCTATATGGAAGCCTCTCTCTTCTCTCTGTGGTGGTAGCTCTTGCATGTTCTGGCCAGACTACAATACATGTAATTTAATTCATTTACATGCATTTGCTCACAACAATGCTTATAGATTAGGTTCACAAAAAAAAAATTAAAACTTAGTTGCACAAACATCTTTGCTCTCAATGACATGGGGTGCAATCCACAATTGGTGCGCCATTCAACCTGTGTTTTGCCATTGAGACTATCACTTTATCTTCCAAAGACAAACCGTCAACATGCGAATGTTGTTCTGGTGTTTTGCTCGTAGTATAGGGAGTTTATGAATATTGTGTTTTGCATTAGGATGAACCCGATCTCAGCAATATTGTGGTGCAAGGAAGTTTTGTCAACTTCCTATGGTTAAAGGCGATGAAATTACAAGGTGCACGCATGCTAGTATGGTGGAAGTGTGTACCTGTCTACAATGTCCTAATTTTTGGTGCATGCGATAGTAAATGCAAAATCAAAGGAGGCTACTTCAACAAACATGGTTGTTGGGGTTCTGGATCAGCACTTGGGGCAATGCAAAGATATGGTCTACAAAGGAAGGACTGTTGGCAAAAGCATTGGGTGTAACTCATGTACAGGTAGGATGTAATATAAATGCTTGCTTGTCACAAAGCTTGTCTTATACATTGGCCAGCTACAAGAAATTATCTACCATGATCAGCTGAGAGAGAGAGAGAGAGAGAGCTCAAATTTTGCATTTGGTGAATCAAACTAGGTGTGAATCACATCTAGTTTAGTTATATCGCTTTTGATGTATGCCGGTAGTCACCTTTTTCACTTTTGTTGCATCTCTTTGAAGGCAGTCCTCGTGATTTTATAACGTGTTATGTGAAAAAAAAAAGAGAGTTGCATAAAAGAAAAACAATTGGTGCACATGTGACCATTCATGCATGAGGCTGTGTTATTTTCAAAATTAATTGATAAATATGCATCGCGTGACCACTCCTTAATCACCTCCCATTTTCACGGTGTAGGGAATGGCCCCTGAGTGGCCATTTCCTGTAAAATCTATGGCCGGGAGCTAATGCTGGGAGCAGGTTTCACAAGGAATGGCCATGCTGGGGCCATTCCCACTCACAGGTCCAAGGGGAGGGGGGCCGACTGTTGAAGACTACACAGAGGACACTCAACAATCATTGCATTCTCTGCATTGACTTGGCTGACAATTATTGGTTTGCAAAAGTGCTAATAATGTCTGCTGACTTGTCTTTAATTGAGTGGCTCATGCAAAAAAAGATGTGATTCTCTACGTTGACGTGGCTGCTAGTGATTGGCCGTAGATATGATAATTAATTCTGTTGAGTTGTCTTTAATCGAGTGGCTCCATGAAAAAATTACATGGTTTAATGTTCCCTAAATGTACGACCAAGATTGCCAGTCGCCCGACCTTGGACTGTGAAGAATCATTAACTTTTTGTTTTTGTTTTTGTTTTTGTGCCAACCTCGTGGTTTCTCTGACGAACCAGAAACATGAGTGGGCTATTATGGCCTGGGATAGGATGGACAATGCAACTCTTGCCTCAAGAGGGGGAATATGGAAGATGGCCACGGTGTCAGACAAGATTCTTGCACCTTGTTGGACATCCCTCAAGCTTGCTAGCTGCACAAGGGAACTAGCGCGGAAGCGTAACAAAACAACCTCAACTCTAGAATGGGGAGAGAATTTCAAGAACTTCAAGGATTCCTCCCGTAATTGGTCCCCATGGCTCTCCAACCTATTTTAGATCCGCATACAGAAGGACATGCGGATGCTAGCACTTCCAAGAGCCTACTAATCACAAGCCTTTCATAGATGCCCAATTTATGTTCCATCACCATGAGCTCCCCATCATCATTCCAGCAACAACTTCTGTCATCCCAGAGATGTGAAAGCTTGTAGATTCCTTTGTTGCTCACTTTCCGTGCAACTTCCCTCCAAAAAGGGTCCAAGGAGACCCTGTTCTTGCTTCCCAAGACCCGAAGTACATGTAATGTACTGGTGTACCAAGCTCATTGGTTTGCCCCACTCAACAGAATTTGGAAGAAAAAATGGGTTGAAGAATGCTGGAAAAAGAGGGTTACTTCCATGTGGGAGACTAAGGGCCGGACTACATAAAGGTATTCATTTGGAAGGTGCTTTGTGGAGCTTTGCCCACTGGGATTAAGGTGCAAGCTAGAGGTTTCAGCTTAGGCACTTGCTCTGGATGCAAGTCAACCTTGGAAGGACCCCTTCATTTGTTTTGCAAGTGCCCTACTCCGCGGGGTCTAGCCGCCGGGTAAGCAAAACTTGGAAAATCACCTTTTTTACGGATGACTAGATCTTGGGAGGGTGTGGTATCCAAAGCTAGGCCGTTATGGTATGCACTCAAATGATCACATTGTGCTACCCTAATCAAGTATGGAAGTCCAGGAACCTTCGAGTCTTTGAGGGCAAACTGGAGGTAGCTCTCTTTGATGATATTGTGCGATTAAGCATTGAGCTCATTCACATGGTAGAAGCAAGAAGAGGGGTGGCTGACAAAGATGAAGGATGGATGCATGATTTGAACTGTTTAGAACACCCAATAGGATAGGAGTAACACATTTGGTAGGTATTCTCTGTGTACAAGTCTTTGATGAAACCCTAGCCCCCTCAAGGTACATGTAGTGCTTGAGGGCTGTTGTATTCTTATCGGGTTAATATAAATTCTCCCAACTCACAATTGTGAGTATGGTAAAAAAAAAAAGAGTGTAATTTTAAAACCTTGGGAATAGATGAGAATCAGAAGGCATATATTCATGGTGTAATAACATGTGTTTTGGCAACACTTTCTAGAGTTGTTCGCTCTATGTAGTGCTCATGGACAGGACGATTTGTGACACTTTGTATGGAAAAGTGCGATTTTCTACAAAGAAAAACATATGTTTAGCAACACTTTATGGAGCTCCTAATGGCTTCAAAAAAATTCAAAGGTATTCTTAATTTCAAGATTCCTTCTATTACAACAAAAATGATGCGCTAGTCTGTAGCATGTAGCAACGGACAATGACAAAACACATATATTTACAACAGTTCAGTTGGATGTGAGAAGGACGGCTACAACTTTGCACAAAGAGAGAGAGAGAGAGAGAGAGAGAGAGAGAGAGAGAGAGATTAAGGACAATTTAAACACAAATATGCAATGTGAAGTCCACCACCTCCTTATATGGACACAAAAGGTTTTTTTGACTTTCCACTTTCATATATCTTTTTACTTTCCACCTTCATTTGTCTTTTCATTTTCCTAAACTCACCCTTCACTTACGCCCTTAATCTGTTTTGAAAGACTCTTTATTTTTGGTCTGCTAAAGAAAGACCCTAGTATTGGGTCAGCTTAGGCGTCCTTTAACCGATGCCGTCCACGTGGACGGGTATTATTTTTTTAAGTCTTTTGCTGCAGGTGAACTCGCAAGCTCAGTTTTGTTCCTGTAGTACTGTGTTCAGCAGACAGACTGTGTCTGTGTCATTGAGAGAGAGAGAGAGAGAGAGAGAGAGAGAGAGAGAGAGAGAGAGAGAGAGAGAGAGAACAACACGTATGTGGCACTGTTGCAATTGGAGGCCGTGGACTTGTGGAGGACCTGCAGGCTGTAGCTGCTAATCAGCTATGAAGACTAAGCTCCAGCCTCCACCTCTCGACCCTCGAGTCGAGGCCTTGAGCACGCGAGCTATCCCCCATTTTCCTTGTAACAGAGACGCCCACCTCTCGCTTTTGTGCCTTGAAGCTTGCATGACTCCTCACTCTCTCTCTCTCTCTCTCTCTCTCTCTCTCTCTCTCTCTCTCTCTCTCTCTCTCTCTACCACGGTGGCACTGCCCCTCGTGATGAGAGCTGACGGAGCGTTGTAGTAAATGCAGGTCGACCACACAAGACTAGTCCTGCTATTCCGTGCGCGCCAATATATGTGTGTACACTGTACAGTGTGTATGTGTGTGTTGAGAGAGAGAGAGAGAGAGAGAGAGAGAGACACTGTCGTCATTGATAGATGAGTGAGTTGATAGGTGCATTACATCACGTTGGACCGTACTGACACAGGGCGTCCAACCATCGTGCATGAACTGATGACAAACGTTTCGCTGCAGGTAGGTGAACTCGCGAGTCACAACACGCCTCATTGCCTCAAGAGTCAAGCCTACCAAGTAGTGTTAGGGAAAAATGTGTCTCAACTTAATACCATGCCGTTTTCAATTTCGAAAATGCTCTCAACCCCAAAAGAGAGAAAAATAGTGTAAAAATGCAAAAAATAGTGCCTAATTTTCCAAAATTTCCTCTTGAAAAAAAAAATTGTCAGGGAAAAATGTGTCTCAACTTAATACCATGCCGTTTTCAATTTCGAAAATGCTCTCAACCCCAAAAGAGAGAAAAATAGTGTAAAAACCCATCAAAAAATTAGCCTGCTTTTTAAAATTTCCCGGCATTTTTGAAATTCAAAACGATACGGTGTTAAGCCGAGGCACATTTTCCCTAAATATTGCTCGGCAATGTTGAGGCTCCTACCCACTGCAATCTTGCGAGCTCTCTGCTTCATGAGAATGGTGTGTGTCTTAACTTCCTCCTGTAGACGATGGTAGACCCTCGAATTGTAGATCACATCACACACACACACACACACACACACACACACATAGAGAGAGAGAGAGAGAGAGAGAGAGAGAGAGGCTATGGTACCAAGATATTTCAAGAGGAAGATTCAAAAAATTAGGCTATTTTTTAAAAAATTTACACTATTTTTGTCTATTTTGGGGCGGCATTTCTCCTTTTGCTGTGTCAATCGGCACTTTTTAAATTGAAAACGGCACGATATTAAGACGAGACACATTTTTCCCAAAGACTGGAGAGGAAAGTGCAAAAAACTAGGCTACTTTTAAAATTTCAACACTATTTTTTGTCTATTCTAGGGCAACATTTCTCCTTTTTCCCGTGCCCTCAATTGGCATTTTTTAGATTCAAAACAACACGATCTTACGTTGAGACACAATATTGCCAAAAACTGGAGAGGTCGGACATAGACCTGCTCCACCATCCAATCCAATGGATGCACTCGCAATTTACCTCTGTTGTTTTAATATTTGCCAAGTTTTTGGAAAAAAGTTTTTTTCGAGCATTGTGGCAGTGTTCGGGAAAAATCAATTTTTCGGACGTACAAAATTCTTTTATTGAATTTGGCAAGAGGAAATTTTAGAAAAGCACATATATTTTACAGGTTTTTACACTATTTTTGGGTCATGCCTACTGTACGAGGAAAATCCTTTTTCCAAACATATAAAATTCCTTCCTTGAATTTCCCAAGAGGAAATTTTAGAAAATAAGGTAACCTTTTTTAGGTTTTTAAACTATTTTTTTGTATTTAGAGGCGGAATTTCTCATCTTTTGCTTGCCCTAAACCAGCATTTTTGCCATTGAAAACGGCACAATATTAAGCTAAGACACATTTTTCCCGCACACTGGTCGTGGGGCAAGAAAACTCCTCTCCTCTGCCAGACTGCGTCACGACTTGAAAGTAGAGCCCTGCTTCTCACCGCCGCAGGCAGCACGATGTCACCTTCGACACCGTCATCATACACAAGCTATAATAATAGCAGTGTTCGAGAAAAAGAATTTTTTCATGCATACGAAATTCCTTTGCTTAAAACTGCCAAGAGGAAATTTCCAAAAGTTACGTTACTTTTTATCGTTTTTACTTTCCCCTTGCATCGAAACTATTTGTATTTTTCGAAATTCCTTCCGTCCCAATGGTTGAGAAAAAATGTTTTTTTGAGCATGCAAATTTTATTTCCTTGAGTATATCCCTAGAGGAGATTTTTAAAAAATCTAGGTCTTTTTTAGCTTTTTGCCCTACTTTCGTTTGCTTTGGGGTGGAAATTCTCCTTGCCCCCTTGCATTCAATCGGCATTTTCATAATTCAAACCGGTTCAAGACTAATGCCAAGGAGAGGGAAACATTCCACTCCAAATAGAAAAAAAAAAGTGTAAAAGCCCAAAAAATTAACTTGATTTTCAAAAATTTCCTCTTGGCAAATCCAAGGGAAGGAATTTTTTATGTTTGGAAAAGCATTTTTCCCCAAAAAACTGTCATGTCCTCAATTGGCATTCTTGAAATTGAAATCGGCACACTGTCAAGATGGGAAAACTTCCGGTCCAATATAGAGAAAAATAGTGTGTAGACCAGAAAAATTAACTTGATTCTCTAAAATTTCCTCTTGAAAAATCCAAGGAAAATAATTTTTGTATGTTTGAAAAAATGCTTTTTTCCAAATAATATCGTGCCCTCGGGGAGCATTTTTGAGATTGAAACAGGCATGCTATTAAAACGAGATACAATTTACCACGAGCACTGGTTTTTGGAAATCCTTTTCCCTCCAAGTGCTCGGGAAAAATCATTTCCTCGAGCATGAAAATTTCTTTTCACTGAGTTTGTCACGAGGAAATTTTAAGATCGCCCATTCGCTATTTCTATGGTGTTCAACACATGGGCATGGTGAGAACCCTAGACCACCAGCACACACTTGTCCACTAGTTCATTAATCCCTTTGAATTTGATGTCACCTCTTGCATGTGTCTAAATGTGTCAAATCCATTTAATAGATCTGATAGTAGGTTAGCTTTAAGACGTAGTGAGCATTGAGAAAGGGAAGGGAGGTTGTAGTATATAAGTGGTCGCAAATTGCTGCTTCAAAAATTAGTTCAAAAACATCCCTGTCCCTTATTGATCCTAAGATCCTTGTGACTGTGTGAAGTATTGTTTCTATGAACTTATTTATCCTTTAGCTAAAGGACGTTCTTTACCCTTTGCTTCTTTTGAACACATCAAGTAATAATTGTGTGAACATTACTTACCATCCTCTCTTAATATGGATGCCTCTTCCTCCTCGTGAAATCCACTTGATGGACATTACGATGGCTACGATGACAACGTCGGACCCATATGCGATGAATCTAGTGATGTTCACTCGATGGAGTTTGAAAATGGTGACTCAATAGCTTGCTAACTTATAGAAAATGCTTGATGTACGCTTGGCAATAATGCGACTTTCCTTTTTGTTTTTACAGAGTTACATAAGATAGTGCACCGTGATACAACTGCATCATTTTTGGGACCCGATAGTGCCCTCATTCTTGATCGTGTGTCTCCACTCCGCACAAGGAGCACTTCGAGCCTACCTAAGGTTGATGTTTCTTCTTCGCTTGGCGTTGGGCCCAAATCCCTCAAGCGTGTGGATCAAAGTGGTGCAATAGCACGTACACTTTCCAAGACGTGCGAGGCGACAACAGAACTAAGTAAGGCTTGCTTGCACCGCATAGATATTCTACTGTTGTATCCAACCCTTACGAGTTTTGTTAGTCCAGAAGTCGCTAAGTATATGCGTCACCTTAAGAGAGACCTAGTTGACCCACTCAACACTGACACCATCACTTGTGCTGTTAGCGATCAATTTATTAAGCAATTCATTGACACCCTTACTATAGGAGACTTTGTCCACATTGAGAATGTAACTGTAAAAAAAAAAACTAAGTCAGATGGTTGCACATCTCCTTATGTACTATTATTCTTCAATGCTTCCACGGTTGTAGAAAAGACAAAGCCTTTTAAAGTCAGCCTTAGTTTCTACCCAAAGAGCAAAGTGCGTCAATTTTTGGATGAAGCACGGTCCTTGCATGCACAAGGCACCCATACACACTTTAGAACTGTAGCTTTTGTTGTTATACAGGGCCATGCTAGCACTTCAAAAGTTGGTCTTTCTTAAGGTGATCTTATTGTTGCAGATGGGCCAGCAGGCTGAGGACCGTGCCACTGTAAGGCTTACTTATCTTCGCCCTTCTATAGATTTGAGGCTTTCTACTATTTTTCCTCTCTTGCCGTCACAACTTAGCTTCGTGAATGCATGCAAAGACGATTACCATGCTATTTTTCGTTCTCTTGAGACCGATGTGCATCCTATGTTTGTTGCACGAATCATAGGTTCCTTCACAGGTCGAAGCAATACACTCTCCCGGGAGATTCACCATGGAAACTTACCGCACCACGTAAGTGTAGAGGAAGGGGTTTTTTTTACAGGTTACATAAGTGTATAAGTTAGGGGCAGGCCTCCAATAATTTATCTCCCAAGCTTAAAAATAAGGGAGAGGGGTATCATATTTGGACGGGGGGGGGGGGGGGGGGGGGGAGAGAAGTGAGAAAAGGAAAAAATGAGAGGAAGTTTTTATGTTTCAAAATTATGGCTTCCCAAAAAAGTCTCCCTCAAACTTGTGAATTAGTAGCTACAAAGATACATGTAAGAACTAACAATGCTTTGTATCAATTGCTTGTTTTGTGATTATAGTTTACTTCTTGAGGGATGATAGCTTTAAAGAGTTTGTATAGATGAAAGTTTATAGGGAGAACTTAACACAGCTTTATAACCTTTTTTTAAGTAACTTAGATGGGTCAAAATTGGACGAGTAGCCAAAGTGGAGGCTGATTGGACACATAGTTTGAAAGTCAAACAAAGATACATTGAGGGTACATCTACTTATCAATAGAAGAGTGGTTCCTTAGTATGTTGCCAATCACTATGCTACACACTCTTTGACTAGTTTTACTCTGTTAGATAATGCGGGACCTAAAGTTTATAGGGGTATCATAGTCTCCTTCATTTATATGTAAGATAGGGGTATGATAGTTTTCTTCATTGATTGTCGTATAAGCATAGAAAAGGGGGTCATATTCCCTAATATGAGTCGTATATAGGGGTTTTATCAAAGTTGTCCGCTCGTAGGTGGTGTCCCGTTTTGTATATAGAGTGAATCCCCCGAGTACACTCTCAGTCTTGGATATTACTATCCTAGCACACGTCAAAAGTCCTCGTCTCAAGCATCGTTTGGAGGAAGCATATAAGGCCCATATTCTTGATGTTGGTCACAATCAAGAAGTAAGTATTGATCTTGCTTTTCCTTTTTCACCATAATAACTCAAGAAAGATCTAACTCGTCAGGTGCCTATACATAAGTGAATGGCACACTGCACTTTGTGAATGTGAACTCAATTTTGGTGGAACGTTTTTGCGGTCAATGCAAATCTACTAAGATTCACCACCAACAAGAGGCAGACTTTTGCTCTATTTACTCAAAATCTACAACTATTGTTTTGGTGCCAAGCTTGAAGGAAAGATTTTGGCCAACAAAGCTTCCCCAATTGATGTTTCCTTAGCAGGTGACATAGTCGACAAAGTATTGCACCCTGACAAAAACTTTGTTGACTTATATGCTTCTGATGTGTTGGATTCATGTAAGCTACTAGCCTCCCTTGTCCGTACTAGCAAATTCACCGTCAACAAGTTAGGCCTCATCACATCTTTTGTCGAAGAGACAAAGTAGCGCTCCTCTACAACATTGAAGCTCCATCACCTCCACGCCGAAAAACACCCTTTGTATTATATTGCTTTCATCCATTTCTCATCTTGTAAATTCCCATCTCTCTCTCTCTCTCTCTCTCTCTCTCAGTGTGTGCGTGTTTCATTTACTTATCTTCCTTTCACCCCATAGCCCAAGAGGAGGGAAAACTACACGTACATGGGTTCCTCAACCAACCATAATGCATCTTTTGAACAACTCATTCAGAATGATATTGATAGTGCTTTCCTTGCTAATCACCCACGTAATAATAATGTTTTCCTCGTGCTCAATAAAATAATAAAGTCGCGCTCGTCATTACAAAAAATCACCAACATCATGATAGACGCAGTGAGAGTATCGTTGGAGCAAACGCCAATGATCACACCTTCTCTAGCGCATTTGGCTTCCAGTAGACATGATTCCTCCATTTTGACCCAAGTATTAAATAGCCATACATCATCTATTAGTATTGCACTTGATATTATCCAGGTGTTCTCCTTTAGATTTAGCATTGCATGTGATGTCTATATTTACGGTGTGCCAATAACTTCACTCAAAAACACAACATTTAATAGTGGAGCCGATCCAACGACATTGCACAAAATCATCATTGTTGATAGAAGTGGTTACCTATTTTTTTACTTGGGGGACAACCGACGCTCACACAAACGCAAGCCTCGTACTTGGGACAAAAATGAGACGGAATCCTTGAAAGCTTTGATTCTCCAGCAACCGAATGAACTCCCTATCTCCATCGCGAAACAATTTGCTTGCTTAGGTAATAGAACTATCCGAGAAATAGGTGCAATATCATCAAAAATTAAAAAGCTTAAAACAAAATACACCCCACAGCTCCCTTCAACATAAACATTGAACAAGCCTCCCCACCAAAAAAATCTATACAACAGTACATAGAAACAGCGAACATGTTCCTATATATCGATGTTATAAATGTGGACGTTTAATATTTTTTCATAATTAGCTCGAAAAGGGCATAGGTCAGCACTTGGGAGGTCTAGAAATAATGAGATACACGAAAACTATGTTTGCACTTCATGCGGCCGTAAAAGGCAAGAACATGGTGCACTGCTCACCCAATTGAATTCCATAGGATTTAACCTCCCCTTGGCTACAGTAGAGAAGCTAAATCATTTAGAAAGCCGCCTTGTAAGTCCTAGGCTACCTTTCACCAAAATTAGGGAGCTTATATATGATGGTCAATTTGGGTTGCGAGGTAGCGTTGTTAATGTTTTGGAATCCTTGGGGAAAACAAAACAAATATTACTAAGGTTTATTCATGATGAAGCCTCAATACTAGTGGGTATTAAGCGTCATCTACAATACAATCATTGCTACCTTTCCGGGGTTGTTCGACCATTGCTTACAATGAAATCCACTGCTCAACTATTGCAAACATCTTTATACAAGAATGAAAAAATTACTCTGAACAACGAGTGGCTAAGCCATTTCCATAGTCTTCATTGTCCTTTGCCTGATGATTTTGCCGACAACAATCAACCATCAGAAGAAGATGATCTAGCTACAGATGTCATGCTCCATGGAATTGAATCATCACAACAAGTAGTGGATCACAACGAAAAAATCTTCTTTGTAGCTCCTGCCGAGGAAAATAATCCTTTGAGTATTTTCAAAGATGAATACTGTGAAGAACTTAGTTTCCCTACTATTTTCTATGGTGAGCCCCATAAATACCATACACTTGCTAAGCATAAATATCAACACGTGGCTCAATGGAAGCTTATGCATAGTGATAGAAGGTTCTCACTAAATTTAGAGAATCTTTTTTTTTCAAAACAGTCAAAGTAATGACTCAAAAAATCATGGGGTCCATTTGGATCCGTATGCGCAAAGGCAAGCTAAACCACAATATACTCGTGGCCGCACAGGTTGTTGGAGATACTAACATTGAGAAGGTTTTGTCTTCCCAACTTGGATATCGTGACTTCGAGGCATTGCGAACATCACCTGACTACAAGGAGAAACTATAAAAAAAAGGCCTTCGCTATGATTAGACAACTTGGACCACTAACATTCTTCATCACATTTTTTGCGGCTGAGAAACGTTGGAAGAATTTGATTAGAGAACTTACTAAGCTCAAACCCATCATGCGTGCAAGCACACAAACAGAAGCGTCATACGTACGAGATTTGGTTCGAGCCGACCCTGTAACAACAGACCGCTTTTACTTGAACCGATTTAACGGGATGAAGAAATTGCTAGCCAAGGATATAACCATATTAGGAAAACTCAAAGATTACTTTTTTGTAACCGAGTTTCAAAGCCGAGGGAGCCAGCATGATCATGGGCTACTATGCATAGAAAATGCTCCTATCTATGGGAAAGATCCCAACGAAGATGTTGTGGATTTCATTGATAAGTACATAACAACTGACTCCATGCTCCTTCCTGTAGATTTACAAGAAATTCAAACACACAAGCATAGGAAGCCTTGCTTGAGAAAACGCAAGGGATGCCACTTTGACTTTCCTCGCTACCTGATGCCTTTCACTATGATTTTAGAACCCTGTCGTTGAGACGGAGCAAAAGATATCATGCGCACACTCACACACCCAGACAACTCAACACAACACAAGTAATTTACTTAAATTCCTCACCTCACTCACTACCACTCAAAAGCTCCCTGAAAACTCTACCCACAAGCTCACTTCAAACTCCAAACGCCTCGACCTACAAGCCCTTGCCTGCCTACAAACACTACAAGGTGAGTCGAGGTGATCAACACTTGAAATCACACTTGATGGTGACCAAAATAGGCAAGAAAAACCATCAAAAATCCACAAAACATCATCCATAAAAATCCACTCTCAAACCATTTCAAAAGCTTCACCAAACTCCACTCTGTTGGACTCTTACGAGTAGCGCCAATTCTAATGGCACCGATACAGGGTCACATAGTCTTGCAGAAAGCCGCACCTTCTTCCCTCAATTCCTTGCACACACACATCCATGGAAACCTCAGAACTTCCATAGACTCTCTCAAGTGCAAAAGTGAAGAGAGAAAGCTCTCATTCACTCCTCCACACACTCGAAAACAGGACGCAAATGCAACAGGACTACACTAGACCACCTGTAGGAACCCTGCTTCCTCCCACACACAGAGAGGTGAAAGTGTTGATATTCCTCTTCCAAAGTTCTCCCTCAGCCTCGACCATCACGGCACCGTGAGTGATGTGGCAATTTGAAGCCATTCCACACCTTTTTTGACCATTTTTGACCCTTTTTGGCCCAGTTTTGGCCTTTTTGACCCTTGGCGGGCATTTTTCGCAAGAAAAACCCCAAACAGACTCCAAAATACACCAAATTTTGTACACTTGATCCTCAATACCCAAAGCACTTTGCCACATCTCCACATTATATCTTTGACTACTTCTAGGGCGGTGCACGCATCACCGCAGATCAGGTACCACAAATAGACAGTTACTGCATGTCCCAAACTTCTTGAGCGAAATGAGAGTACCCACACTTGTCACTTGCATTATTTACATTCTAAAAAGCTCAAATAAATTCTCTAGAGCCAAAATAAGCCACCAAGAACCATTACCAAGGCTCCGATACCCTATCCGGGCATGTACGTGTACCCTATCCTGGCACGCGAACCTGAATATCTACAATGTGTACACGTTGCATTTTTTTAGAACTTAAAACCACTTTGTAAATCTCCCAAATACATGTATTTACATCTTTTTGTACATATGACCATGCATATAAACGCTACTTTGTACACGCCAAAAGCGGTCTATCACCGTTCTCCACATAACAATATCCAATACAAAAGAAAGAAACACAAATAAATCAAAGATAATCTACTACTACTAGATTATAAATCAAATATTACATTTGAATAGTGGCTCCTATCTATGGACCTTCGATTTGACGATTACATCGAAGCTATATCATCCACAATCTCATGCCCAACACTTTTGTTGAAAAGAAATATCAAAGATATTTACACAAATAACTTCAATCCAACCATTTCAAAGCTATGGGATGTGAATTCAGATATACAATACATTTTAAATGCACACGGAGTAGCTACCTATTGCACCTCATATATAACAAAATTTGATAACACACTCATCAAAGCAATCAAAGAACAATTTGACTCTTGCATTGAAAACAATGCAACTACATTCGATAGACTTCGAAAAATAGGAAACACAATACTAAACACACAACAAATAAGCTCACAACAAGCTGTATATATTTCACTTTCCCTACCTCTCTACAGCGCAACTTGAGAATTTATGTTCATAAACACAAACCCTCCCCACGAGAGAACAATGCTTCTCAAGCGAAAACACCTCCTACAAAACATAGACCCGACTAGCACAGAAATCTTTTACGAGACAAGCATAGACAAATATTGTACACGTCCTGCCCAGCTCAATGCCATATCGTTGGCAGAATTTACCTCCACATACAATACAACAAGCAACACATACAAAAAACGTACCAAACCAAAAATTATACGATATGTCAAATATAATGCCGCAAAGAATCCAGATAATTATTATAGAGAACAATGTCTTCTATTTCTACCATGGATAAATAATGAAACTCAACATCTAACAGATGGACTCACATGGAAAGATGTATACAATCAAAATAAACCTATCATTGATACAAATGAATCCAACAAAACCACAATACTGAAAGACAACCTTAACACCAACTCATTAGGCACCAGTTCACCTTCGACATCTACAACACTATCTAATATTTCCTCCCATATTCGTGTTGACATCACACAAGACCTAAATATTCAACACCACCAGCTGCATATACACACTATACCAACCATAAAAATAATGTTGCAGCCAAACGATATGTATTACAAAAGCATTCTACTACTTAACACGTAACAAAGGATAATATTTGATGATATTATGCTGAAAAAACGTATATTTTCCACAAAACCAATCCATATTTTCGTGACAAGAGACACAGGCACATGAAAAACTTTCACCCTCCTTTTGATTGTCCAAGGACTTCTATGTTTCTATAACCACAGATCACATTCCAGCCCAACAATGACAAAAGCTTTGCTAATGGCATATACGGGTAAGGTTTCTTTTAACATTGGTGGAGCCACTATCCACTCGGCCCTCCACTTGCCACTGCTCACATCATCTAACACTTCCCTATCGCCTAAGAGGCTGAATGAGCTACGGCTGCTTTATCGCGACCTGCAGCAAGCCGTTTTCGATGAAGTCTCCTTGATTGGAACCAACGTCTTCACTATGGTAGACTCTTGCCTGCGTGCAATAAAAAACAACTACGACCTTCCATTCGGTGGTGTTGATGTTGTCTTGTGTGGTGATCTTTGCCAAGCGAGTCTTGTACGCAAGTCTTGGATTTTCTCCAGAAAACATCAGTTGCTCGAAGCTATCTCACCCTCTTTCTGGCACGACCGCATAAAGTGTTATAAGTTAACAAGCACCATGAGACAAACTAACAAGAAATTCATCGACATAATCAACAAGATACGCGTTTCAAAACACACCAACGAAGACATTTTGTACCTCAATACACATTACATGCACACAATACCTCATCCAGCCATGGTCTCCCACCTTTATTATGCGAACAAAGATAAAAACCTACACAACCAACATATTTTCAACACTACCATAGGGACACCACTAT